>NC_053393.1:287848019-288190621 GCF_905171765.1 Bufo bufo
GGGACCTCTCTCCTCTGCCTGGGTGCCTGGGCCTAAATATCTGACAATGGACTGTTCCAGTGGTGGGTGACGTGAAGCCTGATTCTCTGCTATGACATGAAGACTGATTCTCTGCTGACATGAAGCCTGAATCTCTGTTATGGGACCTCTCTCCTCTGTCTGGGTGCCTGGGCCTAAAATATCTGACAGTGGCCTGTTCCAGTGGTGGGTGACGTGAAGCCTGATTCTCTGCTATGACATGAAGACTTATTCTCTGCTGACATGAAGCCTGAATCTCTGTTATGGGACCTCTCTCCTCTGCCTGGGTGCCTTGGCCTTAATATCTGACAATGGACTGTTCCAGTGTTGGGTGACGTAAAGCCTGATTCTCCGCTATGACATGCAGACTGATTCTCTGCTGACATGAAGCCAGATTCTCTGTCACGGGACCTCTCTCCTCTGCCTGGGTGCCTGGGCCTAAATATCTGACAATGGACTGTTCCAGTGTTGGGTGACGTGAAGCCTGATTCTCTGCTATGACATGAAGACTGATTCTCTGCTGACATGAAGCCTGAATCTCTGTTATGGGACCTCTCTCCTCTGCCTGGGTGCCTGGGCCTAAATATGTGACAATGGACTGTTCCAGTGGTGGGTGACGTGAAGCCTGATTCTCTGCTATGACATGAAGACTGATTCTCTGCTGACATGAAGCCTGAATCTCTGTTATGGGACCTCTCTCCTCTGTCTGGGTTCCGGGGCCTAAAAATATCTGACAGTGGCCTGCTCCAGTGGTGGGTGACGTGAAGCCTGATTCTCTGCTATGACATGAAGACTTATTCTCTGCTGACATGAAGCCTGAATCTCTGTTATGGGACCTCTCTCCTCTGCCTGGGTGCCTGGGCCTAAATATGTGACAATGGACTGTTCCAGTGGTGGGTGACGTGAAGCCTGATTCTCTGCTATGACATGAAGACTGATTCTCTGCTGACATGAAGCCTGAATCTCTGTTATGGGACATCTCTCCTCTGTCTGGGTGCCGGGGCCTAAAAATATCTGACAGTGGCCTGTTCCAGTGGTGGGTGACGTGAAGCCTGATTCTCTGCTATGACATGAAGACTGATTCTCTGCTGACATGAAGCCTGAATCTCTGTTATGGGACCTCTCTCCTCTGCCTGTGTGCCTGGGCCTAAATATGTGACAATGGACTGTTCCAGTGGTGGGTGAAGTGAAGCCTGATTCTCTGCTATGACATGAAGACTGATTCTCTGCTGACATGAAGCCTGAATCTCTGTTATGGGACCTCTCTCCTCTGCCTGGGTGCCTGGGCCTAAATATCTGACAATGGACTGTTCCAGTGTTGGGTGACGTAAAGCATGATTCTCCGCTATGACATGCAGACTGATTCTCTGCTGACATGAAGCCAGATTCTCTGTCACGGGACCTCTCTCCTCTGCCTGGGTGCCTGGGCCTAAATATCTGACAATGGACTGTTCCAGTGTTGGGTGACGTGAAGCCTGATTCTCTGCTATGACATGCAGACTGATTCTCTGCTGACATGAAGCTAGATTCTCTCTTACGGGACCTCTCTCCTCTGCCTGGGTGCCTTGGCCTAAATATCTGACAATGGACTGTTCCAGTGTTGGGTGACGTGAAGCCTGATTCTCTGCTATGACATGCAGACTGATTCTCTGCTGACATGAAGCCAGATTCTCTGTTATGGGACCTCTCTCCTCTGCCTGGGTGCCTGGGCCTAAATATGTGACGTAAAGCATGATTCTCTGCTATGACATGAAGACTGATTCTCTGCTGACATGAAGCTTGAATCTCTGTTATGGGACCTCTCTCCTCTGCCTGGGTGCCTGGGCCTAAATATGTGACAATGGACTGTTCCAGTGGTGGGTGACGTGAAGCCTTATTCTCTGCTATGACATGAAGACTGATTCTCTGCTGACATGAAGCCTGAATCTCTGTTATGGGACCTCTCTCCTCTGTCTGGTTGCCGGGGCCTAAAGATATCTGACAGTGGCCTGTTCCAGTGGTGGGTGACGTGAAGCCTGATTCTCTGCTATGACATGAAGACTGATTCTCTGCTGACATGAAGCCTGAATCTCTGTTATGGGACCTCTCTCCTCTGCCTGGGTGCCTGGGCCTAAATATGTGACAATGGACTGTTCCAGTGGTGGGTGACGTGAAGCCTGATTCTCTGCTATGACATGAAGACTGATTCTCTGCTGACATGAAGCCTGAATCTCTGTTATGGGACCTCTCTCCTCTGTCTGGGTTCCGGGGCCTAAAAATATCTGACAGTGGCCTGCTCCAGTGGTGGGTGACGTAAAGCCTGATTCTCTGCTATGACATGAAGACTTATTCTCTGCTGACATGAAGCCTGAATCTCTGTTATAGGACCTCTCTCCTCTGCCTGGGTGCCTGGGCCTAAATATGTGACAATGGACTGTTCCAGTGGTGGGTGACGTGAAGCCTGATTCTCTGCTATGACATGAAGACTGATTCTCTGCTGACATGAAGCCTGAATCTCTGTTATGGGACCTCTCTACTCTGCCTGGGTGCCGGGGCCTAAATATGTGACAATGGACTGTTCCAGTGGTGGGTGACGTGAAGCCTGATTCTCTGCTATGACATGAAGACTGATTCTCTGCTGACATGAAGCCTGAATCTCTGTTATGGGAAATCTCTCCTCTGCCTGGGTGCCTGGGCCTAAATATGTGACAATGGACTGTTCCAGTGGTGGGTGACGTGAAGCCTGATTCTCTGCTATGACATGAAGACTGATTCTCTGCTGACATGAAGCCTGAATCTCTGTTATGGGACCTCTCTCCTCTGTCTGGGTGCCGGGGCCTAAAAATATCTGACAGTGGCCTGTTCCAGTGGTGGGTGACGTGAAGCCTGATTCTCTGCTATGACATGAAGACTGATTCTCTGCTGACATGAAGCCTGAATCTCTGTTATGGGACCTCTCTCCTCTGCCTGGGTGCCTGGGCCTAAATATGTGACAATGGACTGTTCCAGTGGTGGGTGAAGTGAAGCCTGATTCTCTGCTATGACATGAAGACTGATTCTCTGCTGACATGAAGCCTGAATCTCTGTTATGGGACCTCTCTCCTCTGCCTGGCTGCCTGGGCCTAAATATGTGACAATGGACTGTTCCAGTGGTGGGTGACGTGAAGCATGATTCTCTGCTATGACATGAAGACTGATTCTCTGCTGACATGAAGCCAGATTCTCTGTTATGGGACCTCCCTCCTCTGCCTGGGTGCCTGGGCCTAAATATCTGACAATGGACTGTTCCAGTGTTGGGTGACGTAAAGCATGATTCTCCGCTATGACATGCAGACTGATTCTCTGCTGACATGAAGCCAGATTCTCTGTCACGGGACCTCTCTCCTCTGCCTGGGTGCCTGGGCCTAAATATCTGACAATGGACTGTTCCAGTGTTGGGTGACGTGAAGCCTGATTCTCTGCTATGACATGCAGACTGATTCTCTGCTGACATGAAGCTAGGTTCTCTCTTACGGGACCTCTCTCCTCTGCCTGGGTGCCTGGGCCTAAATATCTGACAATGGACTGTTCCAGTGTTGGGTGACGTGAAGCCTGATTCTCTGCTATGACATGCAGACTGATTCTCTGCTGACATGAAGCCAGATTCTCTGTTATGGGACCTCTCTCCTCTGCCTGGGTGCCTGGGCCTAAATATGTGACGTAAAGCATGATTCTCTGCTATGACATGAAGACTGATTCTCTGCTGACATGAAGCTTGAATCTCTGTTATGGCACCTCTCTCCTCTGCCTGGGTGCCTGGGCCTAAATATGTGACAATGGACTGTTCCAGTGGTGGGTGACGTGAAGCCTTATTCTCTGCTATGACATGAAGACTGATTCTCTGCTGACATGAAGCCTGAATCTCTGTTATGGGACCTCTCTCCTCTGTCTGGGTGCCGGGGCCAAAAAATATCTGACAGTGGCCTGTTCCAGTGGTGGGTGACGTGAAGCCTGATTCTCTGCTATGACATGAAGACTTATTCTCTGCTGACATGAAGCCTGAATCTCTGTTATGGGACCTCTCTGCTTTGCCTAGGTGCCTGGGCCTAAATATGTGACAATGGACTGTTCCAGTGGTGGGTGACGTGAAGCCTGATTCTCTGCTATGACATGAAGACTAATTCTCTGCTGACATAATGCCTGAATCTCTGTTATGGGACCTCTCTCCTCTGCTTGGGTGCCTGGGCCGAAATATGTGACAATGGACTGTTCCAGTGTTGGGTGACGTGAAGCCTGATTCACTGCTATGACATGAAGACTTATTCTCTGCTGACATGAAGCCTGAATCTCTGTTATGGGACCTCTCTCCTCTGCCTGGGTGCCTGGGCCTAAATATGTGACAATGGACTGTTCCAGTGGTGGGTGACGTGAAGCCTGATTCTCTGCTATGACATGCAGACTGATTCTCTGCTGACATGAAGCCAGATTCTCTGTTACGGGACCTCTCTCCTCTGCCTGGGCCTAAATATCTGACAATGGACTGTTCCAGTTTTGGGTGACGTGAAGCCTGATTCTCTTTTATGACATGCAGACAGATTTTCTGCTGACATGAAGCCAGATTCTCTGTTATGGGACCTCTCTCCTCTGCCTGGGTGCCTGGGCCTAAATATCTGACAATAGACTGTTCCAGTGTTGGGTAACGTAAAGCATGATTCTCTGCTATGACATGCAGACAGATTTTCTGCTGACATGAAGCCAGATTCTCTGTTATGGGACCTCTCTCCTCTGCCTGGGTGCCTGGGCCTAAATATCTGACAATAGACTGTTCCAGTGTTGGGTAACGTAAAGCATGATTCTCTGCTATGACATGCAGACTGATTCTCTGCTGACATGAAGCCTGAATCTCTGTTATGGGACCTCTCTCCTCTGCCTGGGTGCCGGATCCTAAAAATATCTGACAGTGGCCTGTGCCAGTGGTGGGTGACGTGACGCCTGATTCTCTGCTATGACATGAAGACTGATACTCTGCTGACATGATGCCTGAATCTCTGTTATGGGACCTCCCTCCTCTGTCTGGGTGCCGGGGCCTAAAAATTTCTGACAGTGGCCTGTTCCAGTGGTGGGTGACGTGAAGCCTGATTCTCTGCTATGACATGAAGACTTATTCTCTGCTGACATGAAGCCTGAATCTCTGTTATGGGACCTCTCTCCTCTGCCTGGGTGCCTGGGCCTAAATATGTGACAATGGACTGTTCCAGTGGTGGGTGACGTGAAGCCTGATTCTCTGCTATGACATGAAGACTGATTCTCTGCTGACATGAAGCCTGAATCTCTGTTATGGGACCTCTCTCCTCTGCCTGGGTGCCGGGGCCTAAAAATATCTGACAGTGGCCTGTTCCAGTGGTGGGTGACGTGAAGCCTGATTCTCTGCTATGACATTAAGACTGATTCTCTGCTGACATGAAGCCTGAATCTCTGTTATGGGACCTCTCTCGTCTGCCTGGGTGCCTGGGCCTAAATATGTGACAATGGACTGTTCCAGTGGTGGGTGACGTGAAGCCTGATTCTCTGCTATGACATGAAGACTGATTCTCTGCTGACATGAAGCCTGAATCTCTGTTATGGGACCTCTCTCCTCTGCCTGGGTGCCTGGGCCTAAATATGTGACAATGGACTGTTCCAGTGGTGGGTGACCTGAAGCCTGATTCTCTGCTATGACATGAAGACTGATTCTCTGCTGACATGAAGCCTGAATCTCTGTTATGGGACTTCTCTCCTCTGTCTGGGTGCCTGGGCCTAAAAATATCTGACAGTGGCCTGTTCCAGTGGTGGGTGACGTGAAGCCTGATTCTCTGCTATGACATGAAGACTGATTCTCTGCTGACATGAAGCCTGAATCTCTGTTATGGGACCTCTCTCCTCTGCCTGGCTGCCTGGGCCTAAATATGTGACAATGGACTGTTCCAGTGGTGGGTGACGTGAAGCCTGATTCTCTGCTATGACATGAAGACTGATTCTCTGCTGACATGAAGCCTGAATCTTTGTTATGGGACCTCTCTCCTCTGCCTGGGTGCCTGGGCCTAAATATGTGACAATGGACTGTTCCAGTGGTGGGTGACGTGATGCCTGATTCTCTGCTATGACATGCAGACTGATTCTCTGCTGACATGAAGCCAGATTCTCTGTTACGGGACCTCTCTCCTCTGCCTGGGTGCCTGGGCCTAAATATCTGACAATGGACTGTTCCAGTGTTGGGTGACGTGAAGCCTGATTCTCTGCTGACATGAAGCCAGATTCTCTGTTATGGGACCTCTCTCCTCTGGCTGGGTGCGTGGGCCTAAATATCTGACAATGGACTGTTCCAGTGTTGGGTGACGTAAAGCCTGATTCTCTGCTGATATGAAGCCAGATTCTCTGTTACGGGACCTCTCTCCTCTGCCTGGGTGCCTGGGCCTAAATATCTGACAATGGACTGTTCCAGTGTTGGGTGACGTAAAGCATGATTCTCTGCTATGACATGAAGACTGATTCTCTGCTGACATGAAGCTTGAATCTCTATTATGGGACCTCTCTCCTCTGCCTGGGTGCCTGGGCCTAAATATGTGACAATGGACTGTTCCAGTGGTGGGTGACGTGAAGCCTGATTCTCTGCTATGACATGAAGACTGATTCTCTGCTGACATGAAGCCTGAATCTCTGTTATGGGACCTCTCTCCTCTGTCTGGGTGCCGGGGCCTAAAAATATCTGACAGTGGCCTGTTCCAGTGGTGGGTGACGTGAAGCCTGATTCTCTGCTATGACATGAAGACTTATTCTCTGCTGACATGAAGCCTGAATCTCTGTTATGGGACCTCTCTCCTCTGCCTGGGTGCCTGGGCCTAAATATGTGACAATGGACTGTTCCAGTGGTGGGTGACGTGAAGCCTGATTCTCTGCTATGACATGAAGACTAATTCTCTGCTGACATGAAGCCTGAATCTCTGTTATGGGACCTCTCTCCTCTGCTTGGGTGCCTGGGCCTAAATATGTGACAATGGACTGTTCCAGTGGTGGGTGACGTGAAGCCTGATTCTCTGCTATGACATGAAGACTGATTCTCTGCTGACATGAAGCCTGAATCTCTGTTATGGAACCTCTCTCCTCTGTCTGGGTGCCGGGGCCTAAAAATATCTGACAGTGGCCTGTTCCAGTGGTGGGTGACGTGAAGCCTGATTCTCTGCTATGACATGAAGACTTATTCTCTGCTGACATGAAGCCTGAATCTCTGTTATGGGACCTCTCTCCTCTGCCTGGGTGCCTGGGCCTAAATATGTGACAATGGACTGTTCCAGTGGTGGGTGACGTGAAGCCTGATTCTCTGCTATGACATGAAGACTGATTCTCTGCTGACATGAAGCCAGATTCTCTGTTACGGGACCTCTCTCCTCTGCCTGGGTGCCGGGGCGTAAATATGACAATGGACTGTTACAGTGGTGGGTGATGTGAAGCCAGATTCTCTGCTCTGGCATAAAGACTGATTCTCTGCTGACGGGAAGCCAGATTCTCTGCTATGGGACCTCTCTCCAATTGATATTGGTTAATTTTTATTTTTATTTTAATTCATTTCCCTATCCACATTTGTTTGTAGGAGATTTACCTACATGTTGCTGCCTTTTGCAGCCCTCTAGCTCTTTCCTGGGCTGTTTTACAGCATTTTTAGTGCCGAAAAGTTCGGGTCCCCATTGACCTCAATGGGGTTCGGGTTCGGGACGAAGTTCGGGTCGGGTTCGGATCCCGAACCCGAACATTTCCGGGAAGTTCGGCCGAACTTCTCGAACCCGAACATCCAGGTGTTCGGTCAACTCTAATGCTTAGCACTTGTTGGCCCTTTTGCCTTCACTCTGCGGTCCAGCTCACCCCAAACCATCTCGATTGGGTTCAGGTCCGGTGACTGTGGAGGCCAGGTCATCTGGCGCAGCACCCCATCACTCTCCTTCATGGTCAAATAGCCCTTACTTTCAAAGTTCTTCCAATTTTTCGGCCGACTGACTGACCTTCATTTCTTAAAGTAATGATGGCCACTCGTTTTTCTTTACTTAGCTGCTTTTTTCTTGCCATAATACAAATTCTAACAGTCTATTCAGTAGGACTATCAGCTGTGTATCCACCTGACTGCTCCTCAACGCAACTGATGGTCCCAACCCCATTTATAAGGCAAGAAATCCCACTTATTAAACCTGACAGGGAACACCTGTGAAGGGAAAACCATTTCAGGGGACTACCTCTTGAAGCTCATCAAGAGAATGCCAAGAGTGTGCAAAGCAGTAATCAAAGCAAAAGGTGGCTACTTTGAAGAACCTAGAATATGACATATTTTCAGTTGTTTCACACTTGTTTGTTATGTATATAATTCCACATGTGTTAATTCATAGTTTTGATGCCTTTAGTGTGAATCTACAATTTTCATAGTCATGAAAATAACGAAAACTCTTTGAATGAGAAGGTGTGTCCAAGCTTTTGGTCTGTAATGTATATAACTACTTTTTGCTTTTTTAACCAAAAAAAGGAAACATTTGCCAAACAATCAGCACAAATAATCTGCATGTGCTGATCAGGCAGGTACACACTGAACAGCTTTTGGCGCTCACAGCTCGCATGCAGAAAAAGTGGTGCAGAGCTGGAAAATGGTAAAAAATGAGATAGAAAGACCAAAAAAAGTGCACGGACCAAATGGTGTCTATAAAAAAAGGACGGGAACGGGAGGAAGCTGTGGGGGGATGGGAGGGGTGGCGGGAAGGGACAGGGACGGAGGGTGGTTTAGGGATCTGGAACAGCTGCAAATGAAAAAAAAACATCTGTGCAGCTATTCTTCCTTCTTCTTTTCTTCTTTCTTCTTCTTTTCAGCAGGAAAGGGGTTAAAACACTGTGGTAGTGTACCACAAGTCCCAGCAAGCCACAAACAGCAAAGAAGGGCACAAAGGAAACCTCTGTGCATGCAGTCATTAACTAGAATGGCTGCATGCAGGGAAGTTCTGCCTCTTCCTGTGCAGCTATAGCGCTGCCATTGGCTGGAGCGTTGTTCCAGCCAATAGCAGTGCTGGAAGGGACCCAAAACACTGGTGTCCCCTGCCTGACCTCGGAGGTGACCAGTGCTGACTTGTTCAGCACCTGGCACCTCCCCCTGACCTCCTTCCGACCCTCCCCGATGCCTCTGACAGCTTCCTGCACTGCAATGTGCCGGTCTCATTGATTGGCCATTCGCAGCACTTGAAGCTGCAGGGGAGTGGTGCAGCACCATGCTGCCCTTACCCAGCATGGTTGCCTGCCGGTAAGAGCAGGCATGGTGCCACAATTCCCCCCCCCGATCCTTACCCAGAGCCCCGCGGACCTTGTGCCGTACATGTACGGCGCTGGCCCTTAAGTTCACGTTAAGGGGTTAAACACGATCTGCCACCAATAAGTGTCAGTTTTTGGAAGCTTTGGAATATCAAAAAGCATAACAGATGTGACAACATAGTGCGTTTTTAAACACATTGTTTGTTAACACTGTCAAACGTGCATTTGCCCATAGCTATGTACGGATGTAGCAGGGTTAACACACATGCTTTATGAGACATGTTATCTAAACTAATTGCAATAAGCAATTGCTTTTCAATGGCGTTTGTTTCAATATAACACGATGAGTTAAGAAATTTTAGAGTGTGTTACCCCTGCTACATCTCTATGTCAGTGTCACTCAGACATGATTTCATATTTATCATTGCATTCAATAGCTTAGGTAGGGGAGTCCTGGGAGATTAGAGGGTGTTATGTACCAATTTACAGGTTAATTGGAGCCAATCTAGTATGGTCTGAACTAGTTTAGGTCTGAACCGAACTTTTTGAAAAATTTTGCGAACCTGAACCGAACCTCGACAGGTTCACTCATCTCTAATTAAGACCTTTGTTGCCTCACTGTCTGCAGGGGACGCTCAGCATCTCCTGCCCATCACACAAGATTATATCAAAGGGGTTTTCCAGGCCATTAATATTGATGACCTATCCTCAGGACAGTTCATCAATATCAGATTGGTGGGGGTCCTACACCCGTCACCCCCAACGATCAGCTGTATGAAGAGAAGGCACGAGCCATCTCCTGTTTCTCTTCCTGCTCGCTGCTGCTATGTCAGGAAGAGATAGGAGACAGCACGCATGCATGGCGTATGCCTTCTCTTCATACAGCTGATCGCCGGGGGTGCTGGGTGTCGGACCCCCGCCGATCTGATATTGATGATATCTTGAGGATAGGTCATTAAAAGCCTGGAAAACCCCTTTAAAGAGGTTGTTCACTTTTTTGTATTGATAACCAGTGATGGCCAGTTTGCAGTGTCCGCCAACGAACACATGCGGGCTGCCATCTTAACTCACAAGTCTGGCGATGCACAGGTAAGCCCTTACCTGTGCCTGTGTCGGGAGCCGGTCTGAAACAAATGCGGTCACTGGGAGCAGGCAGTTCTGAGAACAGCCCGATGAAGGCCCCTGACCGCATTTGATTTCAGACCGGCTCCCGATACAGGCACAGGTAAGGACTTACCTGTGCATCACCGGACTTGTGAGTTAAGATGGCAGCCCACATGTGTTTGTTGGCGAACACTGCGAACTGGCCATCACTGTTGATAACCTCAGTATTAAAGGGTGGTCTAATATATCACTGCGTATATGTTGTTGAACTGCTGTAACATTCATAGTTAATCCATTACTTAACTGATACTGTTACTGTTCACTATGGCCAACAGACAGTTGCTTGGGCCCTCCAAAGGAACAGGCAGTGGCAAAAATGTTGTAGCCTGCACAAGTAGCAGCATAAGAGGAGGGGCGGGGGGGTAGCAGTCACAGCATTAGGCCAGAGCTGCCACTGTCATCCAGTGGTCATGTTTTGAAAAATCAATCTTGCTGTACTGGAATAGTCGACTCGTTCTTCAACATAATCTCAAGTGACAACAGATGCACACAGCCAGGAATCGGTGGGTTCCTCGATTAGTTGGTATGGCCCAAGAACTGCCTCTTTGCCCTCACCTGTCCTGAGCCTGTCTCTTGCTTTTGCTGCTCCTTCTGTTAACAAAGTAATTTATGACGCCAGCTCTGCTCCGCTTAGCGTGGATGAGTACAGTTTTGAGTACAGTCAGCAGGACTCCTCTAAGCGTGCAACTACTGATGATGACAGTTGGGTGGGAGCACATGTTGCGAGAGGTCAGGGATCTACACTCAGATGCGAGTGACATAAGTGATGACCAACCAGATGTAGATGGTGATGTAGCCGATCACACGTTGGGGCGAGGGTGGAAGCGTGCCCCTGAGACAGCAGGGTGGACTCAGTGGGAGAGCTGCAGCCAAACGCGGGAGGGGTACACCATCTACTATTTGGGAGACTACCTATGAGGAACACACTAAGGGCTCTTTCACAAGAGCGTTTCCTGTTGCGGGAATCACACTCAGAGTGACAGAGGGATCGTGTGTTCTGGACTACAGAAGCACACAACATTGTCATGATTAATAATGCTGTGTGCCTCTGCCTAACCTTTCTGTAATGGAATCAGACCAGTATGCAGTGGAAATGGTGGCAGGGATGACCTCCGATTCCCTTGGGCAAATTGCCAAATGCATGCGTTCTTGTTTGCGTAGTGACAAACTCATTGTCAGGGGGATGACTACTGGCTATCCACATTGTCAGACCCCCGCTACCGGTCAAAAATGGGGAAATTTTTTAGACTTTCGGAGAAGGATGCAAACATTGACTACTGTAGAAACATGTTGTGTAATCAGTTGCTTGCATTCTACATGCGCCATTGGCTGTCCTCAGGAAAGTCTGACAGGGGGGACCCTCTGCACTCACGCTTACTCCCATGACTAATGGGGCAGGAGCAGCACCAGCTCCATATACAGCAACTTCAGTCTGGAGTCGTTGATGAGAAGTTTTCTTCAGCCGCCTACTGAAGAAACGACCCAGTAGGAGCAGCAAGACATGGAGCAGAATCTCAAACAGCAGGTGGTGGCATACTTGGACCCTGTCACCCCTAATCTAAGATCCCCTGGATTACTGGGCATGCAAACTGATTGAGTTTGCTGTGGGCTTTTCCTGTTTGACCAGTAGTGTGGCAACAGAGCGGGTGTTCAATGTGGCAGGGGGCATAGTTATCCCAAGGAGAACTTTCCTTTCATCCCAAAATGTTAAGAGACTAACCTTCATAAAGATGAATCAGGCGTGTATCAACCAGGATTTCCAGCCACTAATGATCATATTGTAGCGTGCTGCCACACCGGAATAGTCTGCAAAATGGGCTGTTACTTCTGGCCACAAGCTGCTGCCACCATTCTGATGCTGCCACCCGCCTGATGTCACACGTTTGCTGCCTCTACTGCCATTTTACAATGGGGCTCCTTGGCCTACTGATATGTGCATATGTACATGTATGCATGCCACTGGGCCTTGCTGTTGTTGGGTTCTGCTACTATTGTGATCTGCCACCATCTGTTGTATGCCAATGTTGTTGCCCCCCCCCTGCCCACTCTGTCATGGGGCTACTATTGTCCCTGTTACTGCCACTGCTGTTGGCCCTCAAACCCACTCTGTTATGGAGCCACTATTGTCCCTGTTACTGCCACTTCTGTTGGCCTGAGCCCCACTCTGTTATGGGGCCACTATTGTCCCTGTTACTGCCACTACTGTTGGCCCCCATCCCAACTCTCTTATGGGGCCACTATTGTCCCTGTTTGTCCGTGTTGACATCACCATTAATTTTTCCATCGTTCTGATACATCAAATAATTTAAAAAAGGATCCTGTATTTCGACATCTAAGGCCTCTATCAGACGGTCAGTATTTGGTCAGTATTTTGCATCAGTATTTGATTAGAATTTGTAAGCCAAAAGCAGGAGTGGTTTCAAAACACAGATATTTCAATTTAGATTTATCTCTTGTTGGACCCACTCTAGTTTTTGGCAAATACAGTTCAAATACTGATGCAAAATAACTGACCAAATACTGACTGTGTGATAGAGGCCATTAAAGCCCTGCATGCAGGACTTTTTTTCCTTGTTAAAAAAAAATATTTCAGACGTAAATAGCCAAAACGGATGCAAATTGAGCATAAGACCACTTTTACACGGTCATTATTTTGCATCAGTATTTGTCAGACAAAAGCAGGAGTGGGTCTAAAACACAGAAGAGATGCAAATATTTCTATTACATTTTATCTCTGTTTTGGACCCACTGCTGTTTTTGGCTTACAAATACTGTTTAAAGGCTATGTACACCTTCTGAGGCAATTTTATTATGATTGCATTTTACTCATGTTTGGCTGAAAAAAAAAACATTTTTTTAATTGGCTTTTATTAAAAATATTGAGTTGTTCTGTCACAGAGGGTTAACGGTTTTTCTAGCTGTGTGACTGATACTTTCACTACTGAGAGGTCATATACACTTATTTAAGCCACATTCTTATCAGTAAGATAAGAACTGCCCTATAATGTGTGTTTAGGAGGTCAGAGAGCAGAGGTAAGGAGCTGTGAGCTACTGGTCTGATGGAAAAGACAGAAAATCCAAAGGGTCCTACTATAGCATCTCAGCTCTGTACAGAAAAAAGGATACCATATTTTTTTTTAAAGACCAATTAAAAAAATATATTTTTACCCCAAAATGAGTACAATACAATAATAAAAAAAAATGCCCCCAAAAGTGTACATAGGCTTTAAATGGTGATGCAAAATACTGATCAAATACTGACCATCTGAAAGGCTTTATGGATGCTCAAAATACAGGATTCATTTTTTTTTTTTTTAAATCACATCACGTTTCATACCTCCGCTTGATGTATATGTTAGAAGAAAAAAAGGATAGAAGAACGCAGAACAGTTCTTGTATCCTTCACAGTCCGGTAAATAAAAAGTATACTTTTTTTTGACAATGGTAAAGTTTTTGTTTTTTTTCTTTACAGTGGAACAGTGGTAAACGGATGCCACTGTATAGTATCAGTCTGTGGCATCTGTTTCACGTGCATGTTTTTTGTATACGTTAAACAGATGGGAAAAACGTGATGTGAACCCAGGCTTACTGCCACTGCTGCTGCCCCCCCTTCCCACTCATGGGGCCACTATTTCCCTATTACTGCCACTGCTGTTGGCCCCCATGCCTACTCTTTTATGGGGCCATTATTTTTACTGTTTTTGCCCCCCTCCCCACCCTTTCATGGGACCACTATTGCCACTGTTACTGCTGCTACTCCTGCCACCCTCCCCACTTTGTTATGAGGCCTCTACTTGAATCTTGGGGCACAGCACTATTAAATCAATTGAGATAAATTAGACCTGATGCTATCATTGACCTGTAAGACTGATGCACAGTAAATCTATAGCCAACAAAAGGGATTGTTGGCTATAGTGAGATGAATATGATTAGGCAGAGTGCCCTGGGTATACCTGATTTATCTTGATTCATGACAAGTTAGTTTAGAACAAATCAAATTTCTTGTTGAAGTTTGGTGAATTGGCTGAATTGAATTTTTCAAAACTTATCTAATCTCTATTGATGACCTATCCTGAGGATAGGTCTTCAATAGAAAAAAGGGGACAATCCTTTTAAGCAGATTATATATAGCTTCCCCAAAGGTAAAAGCCCAGGACTCAATGATTCTCCCTAGCTTACAACAAAAAAGTCCAAGTTTTTCCAATTCCATATCTAACCACTTTAAGCAATACTCTTTTGACTGGAGGATCACTTCCAAAACAGGAGGCTCAGTAGACCCATTTAGCCTTTATTCTGAAGGATGTCTAAGATCCACAATTATGCAGTAGTGATACACCAATCTCCCTTTTGAATTTGTATCTGAAGATCTGGGTAAAGTGTCTTGCTCCCCAATTAAAATGCCTTGTCCCCCAGGTGATTAATCTGGCTCTATCAAGTTTAATGACCGGTAGGGAGGGCAGGAAATAGGCAGTTTGGTCAGTACAGTCAGGGTTTCAAATCATGACATTCACTAATAGCCTTCTATTCATGGTCTCCAATTCTTTCTTAGGTCTACTCCGCTTGATTCGCATCATATTTTGGTTCACAGTTTGATGATCTTTCTGACTTTAAGGTGTATAGGGGATAACAGATTGGTAGGTGTTGTACCACTAGGACCCCTACCGATCCAATCATCTCTAGCGGAGATCCAGAAATAACTGAGTGCTGTACCCTTCTGTCTCTGGAACCCCTGTACATATGAATCTTATAATATATTTAATACCCCTTTTAAAATCCTCAACTTTCTTGTGAACAGACAAATCTATTAAATATTTGGGAATCCACCATGTTAAAAACCCATTTGACCTTTACCAGAAGAACCAAATACTACAGTGATGCACAAAGTACCACCCCAGTAGAACCAAATAACCACAGTACATCCCAATTTACTGTCCAAACCAAAACTAAGGCCCAATTCGAGACAGGCATGAATCAACCGATGCACTTTTTTCCTTGCATCTTGGTACTATCTACATTCTATATGCACTATGGAGATTGTTCTTCTGTATTGATTTTAAGGTCCTGGATTTTAAGTCTTGTGTACTGGAACTTTTTTACTTGTTATTTAATCCTTTTGGAAACACCTGGATCCGTGCACCAGGTGGGGTGAACTGATTGAACTCTTTCTGTTTGCTCGTCTCTGCAAAGTTTGGCACATGGTAATGTCCCCATAGTGTCCCCAGTAATAATGATACCTCCTATAATGTCACCAATCTGTTTCACCTCGTGTAATAATAATGCTCTCCTAGTGCCCCAGTAATGTCCATAGTGCTTCCAGTTATGTCCGCCCCTGCTTCCAGTAATGTCTATCCCACTGCCCCAATTAATGTCTCTATAGTACCCCCAGTAATGCTACCCTCCACTGCGAAAAATAAAGGAATATTCTCCAGCATCCGTCAGTATTGGTCGTCTTTATTGTACAGGGTGGGCCATTTATATGGATACACCTTAATAAAATGGGAATGGTTGGTGATATTAACTTCCTGTTTGAGGCACATTAGTATTTGTGAGGGGGGAAACTTTTCAAGATGGGTGGTGACCATGGCGGCCATTTTGAAGTCAGACATTTTGAATCCAACTTTTGTTTTTTCAATAGGAAGAGGGTCATGTGACACATAACTTATTGGGAATTTCACAAGAAAAACAATGGTGTGCTTAGTTGTAACGTAACTTTATTCTTTCATGAGTTATTTACAAGTTTCTGACCATTTATAAAATGTGTTCAATGTGCTGCCCATTGTGTTGGATTGTCAATGCAACCCTCTTCTCCCACTCTTCACACACTGATAGCAACACCGCAGGAGAAATTCTAGCACAGGCTTCCAGTATCCGTAGTTTCAGGTGCTGCACATCTCGTATCTTCACAGCATAGACGATTGCCTTCAGATGATACGAGATGTGCAGCACCTGAAACTACGGATACTGGAAGCCTGTGCTAGCATTTCTCCTGCGGTGTTGCTATCAGTGTGTGAAGAGTGGGAGAAAAGGGTTGCATTGACAATCCAACACAATGAGCAGCACATTGAACACATTTTGTAAGTGGTCAGAAACTTGTAAATAACTCATGAAAGAATAAAGTTACGTTAAAACCAAGCACACCATTGTTTTTCTTGTGAAATTCCCAATAAGTTTGATGTGTCACATGACCCTCTTCCTATTGAAAAAACAAAAGTTGGATTCAAAATGGCCGACTTCAAAATGGCCGCCATGGTCACCACCCATCTTGAAAAGTTTCCCCCCTCACATATACTAATGTGCCACAAACAGGAAGTTAATATCACCAACCATTCCCATTTTATTAAGGTGTATCCATATAAATGGCCCACCCTGTAGATCGGCATAACAGTACATGCTTCAATCTTCACCACCCTCCACCACAGGTTAACAAGTTTCAAACTTGGAAGTTCTTAATCATAACCTTATGATTAAGAACTTCCAAGTTTGAAACATGTTAATCTGTGGTGGAGGGTGGTGAAGATTGAAGCATGTACTGTTCTGATCACCCCTTATCACCCCTCCCCACTGGTAGTGGTATTGTCCCTTGACCACCCTCCCCTCAGTGGCAGCAGCATTGTCCATGGGTACTGACCCCCCTTCCACACTGGCAACAACACTGTGTCCAATTGCATTTGTCTTGTAGACTAGCAGGGCAGGAGATGAATGGTGAGGCTGGATTGGGAGGGAGATGCTTCTTATAACTCTTTTCTTATACAAACTATTGTTATACCATTGTAGCATCTCAGGGTTACTAAATATGTAATTTGGCCAACAGTGCCCAAACTTGTTCATACAACTGACAATAGAGAATTAATATTTACTGTCAATGAGTAGCTAAGTATCAGAATATATGCAGAACATTGTTTATGTTGTCACTGTCTTTACTTGAATGTCACGCCGACATACAAATATAAATATTTGGATAGAATAAGTGATACAACTATTATTTAAAGACAGGAGAAGAGCTTCCAGTTTCTCATTTGCAATATGTTGCTTGGCCTGATCATGGAGTGCCAAATGAATCATCTGATTTCCTGGAATTTGTAACTTGTGTGAGACGAAGAAGAGTGGAAAAGCAACCCATCCTTGTACACTGCAGGTAAATGTATTCATTTTTGTTATGTGAACTGAAATTTCAAAAGGCAGCTTCTGTCTATATGTTAATAATCTAATTTTTTATCAGAATTTAGTTTTTATTTTGTCAACTTTTATTAAAGTGGTTGTCTTACTAAACTAAATGGCATTTATCATGTAGACAAAGTTAACCCCTTAAGGAAATCCAGTCTCTAAACATGGCGCCAGCTCACACGTGCAGCGGGCACCATAGCCGCCGGGTTTCTGCTATTTTAAATAAGGCTGATCGCATACATTTGCCCTTTCAGATGCTGTAGTCAAACATGAGCACGGCATCAGAGCAGTCCGGAAGCGGAAGCTGTGCGATTCCACTTCGGTAACAGCGTCCCCAGCTGAGTTTCGGGAACCTGTTACATTGCGCTAATAGACTGAAGCCTCAAGCAGGCTACAGAGTCTATTAGAAAAATATACCAATACAGGCCACTAGGTGGCAGCATTGTATTGTTATATTTAAAATGTAGTGTTCAATGATGGCTAGTTCAATGATTGCCAGTTATAGTCACCCAGGGTGACTTAAAATAAATATAAAAAATAAAAAAAAAGTTCAAATCACCCCCCCCTTTCCTTAAAATAAAAATACTTAACCAGTAAAAAAATAAACATCATGGCCATCGCCGTGTGCGCAAATGCCTTTGCAATTAAAATATAATTATATTAATGGCATATGGCAAATGGCGTAACAGAAAAAAATAAAAACCGCCAATTTGCTATTTTTTGTTACTTTAACTCCCCAATATATTTTTTTTATAAAAAGTGATCAAAAAGTCGCACACACTTTAAATGGGTATCACTGAAAAGTACAAATAACCCCACAAAAAAATGAGCCCTCACACAGCCCCGTACACATAACTACAAAAAAGTTCTAGGGGTCAGAATTTCGTGATAATTTTTTTTTCTTAAAGGTTTTACAGTTTTTTTCAGTATTAAAACACAAGAAAAATATACAAGTGTGGTATCGCTGTAACCGTACTGACCTGGAGAAGGAAGATAACAGGTCAATTTTACTGCATAGTGTACAGTGAAAAAGAAAATTAAAAACCTTTGTCAGAATTGTGTCTTTTCCCAATTCTACCCCATTTGGAATTTTTTTCCCACTTTCCACTACATAGTATGCAACCATAAATGGTGCCATTAGAAAGTACAACTTGCCCTGCAAAAAATAAGCCCTCATAAAGCTATGTGAACGGAAAAATAAAAAAGTTAGGACTATGGGAAGGCTTAGAGTGAAAAACAAAAATGCAAAAATGGAAAATCTCAGGGTCCTCTAAGGGTTAATACACAACACTTACTAATGTATTGTGAGTGTTCATATTGCTTCTTTTGTTGGCTTGATTCATTTTTCCATCACATTATACATTGGTCATTTCCAAGGGTTATGACCACCCTCAATCTATCAGTGTTACTTATTTATTAAACAAAGCGTGCACCCCAGTAACATTTATATTAGACAGCTTATTCACCCCAATTTGAGATTTGCTTATCTACACCCTGTTCCAAATTATTATGCAAATTATATTTTTCTCATTTCTTATGTTATCAACTATTAAGACTACAATTCAAATTGTATTGAACAAACCTCCTAATGATACATAGTAACATAATAACATAGTATATAAGGCCGAAAAAAGACATTTGTCCATCAAGTTCTGCGTGTTATCCTGCGAGGTGATCCAGAGGAAGGCAAAATACCCCTGAAATTCCTTCCCGACTCCAATAAGGCAATCATATAAACTCCCTGTATCAACAACCCCTCTCTACTAGCTATAGCCTGTAATATTATTAAACTCCAGAAATTCATCCAAGCCCCTCTTGATTTCTTATATTGTACTCACCATCACCACCTTCTCAGGCAGAGAGTTCCATAGTCTCGCTGCTCTTACCGTAAAGAATCCTTTTCTATGTTTGTGTACAAACCTTCTTTCCTACAGATGCAGAGGGTGTCCCCTCGTCACAGTCCTGGGGATAAAAAGATGATGGGAGAGATCTCTGTACTGTCCCCTGATATATTTATGCATAGTAATCAGATCTCCCCTCAGTCGTCTTTTTTCTAAATTGAGTAACCCTAATGTTGATAATCTTTCAGGGTACTGTAATTACCCCATTACAGTTATTACTTTAGTTGCCCTCCTCTGAACCCTCTCCAGCTTTGCTATGTCTGCCTTGTTCACAGTTGCCCGGAACTGTACACAGTACTCCATGTGTGGTCTGACTAATTATTTGTAAAGTGGTAGGACTATATTCTCATCACGGGCATCTATGCCCCTTTTGATAAAACCCATTATCTTATTGGCCTTGGCAGCAGCTGCCTGACACTGGTTTTTACTTCTTAGTTTGCTGTTTATTAAAATTCCTAGGTCCTTTTCCATGTCAGTGTTACCCAGTGTTTTACCATTTAGTATGTACGGGTGATTTGCATTATTCCTTCCCATGTGCATAACTTTACATTTGTCAGTGTTAAACCTCATTTGCCACTTCTCTGCCCAAGACTCTAATCTATCCAGATCCATCTGTAGCTGTATAGTGTCCTCTTCAGTGTTAATTACTTTACACAGTTTAGTGTCATCTGCAAAAATTGATATTTTACTGTGCAAGCCTTCTACAAGATCATTAATAACTATATTGAAGAGAATAGGGCCCAATACTGACCACCAAGGAACTCCACTAGTGACAGTGACCCAATCTGAGTGTGTACCATTAATAACCACCCTCTGTTTTCTATCATTGAGCCAGTTACTGTCACGGCGGACGTGCACTCAGACTAACAGATAAACCACCAACCAGGCTCTAGGCGAGAGGCAGGGGAAGGGTCACCTCCTAACTTATTCCTGACCTCTCTCCCTGCTCAGCCCACATGCAGACCTTTGTGGTAGCTATGATGTGTCCCCGTGCCTGGACTGAAACACCCTAAATTCCCTGAGATGGTGAAGAGGGGAAATAGGAGCAGCCTGCTCGCACAGAACCTGGATGGGAGAGATGACACCAAACAATCAAACAAGAAACCACACTTATCTCTCTGCGCTGGAACAGGCAACCTTTCTTCCTAGCTTCTAAGACCACAATGATTCCTATAATCCGCTCAGAGCACTGGGGTGGAGTGCTATTTAAACTCATAGCCCCACCCAGTGCACCTGATGGGAGGCGGATCCAGCACGGCTCCAAAACAAAACACTAAACTCGTGCTGCTATTCTGGCCGACCTCCGCACACTGTCAGGACGGGGCATGACAGTACCCCCCCTTCTACGGGTGACCTCCGGACACCCCGGACCAACCTTATCCGGATGGGACCTATGAAAAGCCCTCACTAGTCGGCTGATGTTGACATCTAGCGCCGGAACCCACGTCCTCTCCTCAGGGCCGTATCCCCTCCAGTGCACCAGGTACTGAAGGGAATACCGAAGAATTCTAGAGTCGAGAATCCTGGAGATCTCGAACTCCAAGTTTCCCTTGACTAGAAGAGGAGGAGGAGGCAATGGCGATGGTTCCACCGGTTTCACATATTTTTTTAGTAACGACCTGTGGAGATGGAGGATAAGGCAAAAGAGAATCTCTCCTCCTCTGGCATCCCAGAGGAACCAGTCCCAGAAAAGGTACCAAACTGAGGATGGAAACCGTATGCGCCAAAAAATGGCGACTTACCCGTGGACTCCTGCCTACGGTTATTCAACACAAATTATGCTAAGGACAAGAATGAGGACCAGTCCTCCTGATTCTCAGCCACAAAACACCTCAAGTAGGTCTCCAGGTTTTGATTAGTACGCTCCGTCTGACCATTCGACTGCGGATGAAAAGCCGAAGAGAAAGAAAGTTGAATGCCAAGCCGAGAGCAGAACGCCCTCCAAAACCTGGAGACAAACTGCGTGCCCCTATCAGAGACCACATCCGAAGGAATACCATGCAATTTCACAATATTATCCACAAAAATCTGCGCCAGAGTCTTAGCGTTAGGCAGACTAGTTAGTGATATAAAGTGAGCCATTTTACTGAAACGGTCAACTACCACCAAAATCACTGTTCTCCCGGAGGAACTTGGCAGATCCGTAATGAAATCCATAGACAAATGCGTCCAAGGATGAGACGGAATAGACAATGGAAGAAGTGAACCAGCCGGTCAAGTATGAGCAACCTTTGACCGAGCGCAGGTTTCACAGGCTGTCACGTAATTCTCAATGCTCTTACGTAACCCTGGCCACCAGAACCTCCGGGACACCAGATCACAGGTGGACTTACCACCAGGATGTCCAGCAAGGACAGTATCGTGATGTTCCTTGAACACCTTGTATCGCAGGCCCTCAGGAACAAACAACCTCCCTGGGGGACAAGAACCAGGAGCCCCCTCCTGGGCTCCCAACACCTCCATCTCCAATTCAGGGTATAGAGCGGAGACCACCACCCCATCCGCTAAAATCGGCGCAGAATCCTCTGAATCACCTCCCCCAGGAAAGCTGCGAGACAAGGCATCTGCCTTGATGTTCTTGACCCCTGGGCGAAAGGTAACCACAAAATTGAACCTGGTAAAAAACAGTGACCATCTGGCTTGCCTAGGGTTCAGACGCTTGGCAGATTGCAGGTATGCCAAATTCTTATGGTCTGTATATACCGTAACGGGGGGAGCTGCCCCTCCAACCAGTGGCGCCATTCCTCAAAGGCCAACTTGATAGCCAACAACTCTCTATCTCCAACATCATAATTCCCCTCGGCGACTGAGAGCTTCTTGGAGAAAAAGGCACACAGGACCCACTTGCCAGGGGATGAACCCTGTGACAGTACCGCTCCAACCCCCACCTCTGATGCATCAACCTCCACTACAAATGGCTGACACACATCCGGCTGCACCAGAATGGGAGCGGACGCAAAACGCTCCTTAATAGCCGAAAAGGCCTGCAATGCCTCATCCGACCAGACAGAGACGTCGTCGCCCTTTTTGGTCATATCAGTGAGAGGTTTTACTATGGTAGAATAGTTTGAAATAAATTTTCTATAATAATTTGTAAACCCCAAGAACCGCATCAAGGCTTTCTGATTCTCTGGTCGGTCCCATTCCAGAACCGCCCGGACCTTCTCGGGGTCCATACGAAAACCAGAATCAGAAAGCAGGTATCCCAAGAACGGAAGCTCTTGCACCGCAAACAAACATTTCTCCAATTTAGCATATAATTTATTCTCCCGAAGGATCGTCAAAACCTGTCTCACATGATCCTGATGGGTCTTCAGATCAGGAGAGTAAATTAAAATATCATCCAGGTAAACTACTACGAACCGCCCCACCAAATGATGAAAAATGTCATTGACAAATCGCTGAAATACTGCTGGCGCGTTCGTCAACCCAAAAGGCATAACCAGGTTCTCAAAATGACCCTCGTGCGTATTGAAGGCCGTTTTCCACTCATCCCACTCCTTGATTCTTATCAGATTGTAGGCCCCTCTCAAATCCAACTTGGAGAACACCTTGGCTCCAACAATCTGATCAAAAAGGTCAGAGATCAAAGGCAGGGCATATGGATCCCGGACTGTAATACGGTTCAATTCCCGGAAATCCAAACACGGTCTCAGTGATTCATCCTTTTTCTTCACAAAGAACAACCCCACTGCCACTGGAGACTTAGATGGTCTAATATGCTCTTTTGCCAAACTCTCGGCGATATACTTTCGCATGACCTCTCTTTCGGGTTGAGAAAGGTTATAAAGCCGAGACTTTGGCAACTTAGCCCCTGGGACGAGATTGACTGGACAATCATAGTCACGATGAGGGGGCAATTCCTGAGCCCCACCCTCCGAAAAGACATCAGCTAAATCTGAGAGATATGGAGGTAAAGCCGTAGTGGACACACCAGAGATAGAAGTGCCAAAACAATTATCCGAACAAAACTCACTCCAAACGATAATTTGTCTCGCTTGCCAGTCTATAATTGGGTTATGTTTAGTCAACCATGGCAACCCCAAAACTATAGTAGCTGGCAAATCCTTCAAGACAAAATAAGAAATAATTTCAACATGTGAATCACCCACCCTTAAGTGAATACCATGAACAATGTGAGTAAGGCTTCTTTGAGAAAGAGGGGAAGAATCAATTGCAAAAACATGAATCTCGTTCTCTAAAGTGCAAGTACTTAGTCCTAAATCTTGAAGGAAAAGAAAGTCAATTAGGTTTACACCAGCACCACAATCAAGGAACACCTCTAAAAAAACATTTCTTGACTCCAGCGCCACCATAGCTGGAAGGAGAAAACAGGAACTGCAGGGAGCTTACATACCTGCCAGCTCCACCACACCATTCATGCTACCAAGTGTCAGGGAAGTTTTTTTTTTCTTTTTCTCTACCACCTGTGGTTTAACATAAGGACAAGCAAAAACAAAATGACCACTCTTTCCACAATAGTAACATAGTTTGTGCCATTTCCTAAAGTCTCTACTATCCGAATGGAAAGAAATCGGACCCAATTGCATGGGTTCCTCCGCTACCCCCGCGTTACCTGTAACCTCTCGGGGAAACCACTCACAGAAGGGATACCTTGTGCAGGAGAAGCCCTATACCTCTCTCTGATACGTCTGTCTAGCCATACTGCTAACGACATGGCGTTCTCCAAAGAGTCTGGGTATTAATGAAAAGCAAGGGCATCCTTCAATCTTCCAGATAACCCCTGACAAAACTGGCTAAGTAACGCAGGATCATTCCACACTGATTCAGTAGCCCATCTCCTGAATTCAACACAAAAAGCCTCTGCAGTATGTTCCCCCTGAAATAAATTACGTAATCTCGACTCTGCCATCGAGACCCGATCTGGGTCATCGTAGATTGACCCAGAGCCTTAAATTCCTCCACCGACCGGAGCGCCCGTGAACCAGGCGGCCCAGGAAAAGGCCCAGGATTGCGCGTCCCCTTTAAGCAGAGAAATAATTATTCCTATCCTCTGACCCTCATCACCTTATGATGATGGACGCAGCCGAAAGTACAATTTGCAGGACTCTCTAAAACGGACAAAGTCATCCGTACCCCCTGAAAATCGATCAGGAAGAGACACTTTAGGCTCCACACAAACTTGACCTCCTCCTGATGCCAGAGCACTCTGATACCGTGCGACCGAACCACGCAGCTCCGCAACCTCTAGGGATAGCCCCTGCAACTATAGACCAGTGAGTCTGACATCAATAGTAGGCAAATTAATGGAAACCCTATTAAAGGATAGGATTGTGGAACATCTAAAATCCCATGGATTGCAAGATGAAAAACAACATGGGTTTACTTCAGGGAGATCATGTCAAACAAATCTTATAGATTTTTTTGACTGGGTGAATAAAATAATAGACGGTGGAGGTGCAGTAGACATCGCATATCTAGATTTTAGTAAGGCTTTTGACACTGTCCCACATAGAAGACTTATCAATAAACTGCAGTCATTGAGCATGGACTCCCATATTGTTGAGTGGATTAGGCAGTGGCTGAGTGACAGACAACAGAGGGTGGTAGTCAATGGAGAACATTCAAAACAACGTCATGTTACCAGTGGGGTTCCACAGGGATCTGTACTGGGACCGATTTTGTTTAATATCTTCATAAGTGATATTGCAAAAGGCCTCGCTGGTAAGGTTTGTCTTTTTGCTGATGACACAAAGATAGGTAACAGGGTTGATGTTCCTGGAGGGAAACGCCAAATGGAAAAGGATTTAGGAAAACTAGAAGAATGGACAGAACTCTGGAAACTGAAATTTAATGTGGATAAGTGCAAGATAATGCACCTGGGGCGTAAAAACCCAAGGGCAGAATATAGAATATTTGACACAGTCCTGACCTCAGTATCTGAGGAAAGGGATTTAGGAGTAATTATTTCAGAAGACTTAAAGGTGGGAAGACAATGTAATAGAGCAGCACGAAATGCCAGCAGAATGCTTGGATGTATAGGGAGAGGTATAAGCAGTAGAAAGAGTGAAGTGCTTATGCCGCTGTACAGAACACTGGTGAGACCTCACTTGGAGTATTGTGCGCAGTACTGGAGGCCATATCTCCAGAAGGATATAGATACTCTAGAGAGAGTTCAGAGAAGAGCTACTAAACTAGTACATGGATTGCAGGATAAAACTTACCAGGAAAGGTTAAAGGACCTTAATATGTATAGCTTGGAAGAAAGAAGAGACAGAGGGGATATGATAGAAACTTTTAAATACATAAAGGGAATCAACTCGGTAAAGGAAGAGAGCATATTTAAAAGAAGAAAAACTACCACAAGAGGACACAGTTTTAAATTAGAGGGGCAAAGGTTTAAAAGTAATATAAGGAAGTATTACTTTACTGAGAGTGTAGTGGATGCATGGAATAGCCTTCCTGCAGAAGTGGTAGCTGCAAATACAGTGAAGGGGTTTAAGCATGCATGGGATAGGCACAAGGCCATCCTTCATATAAGATAGGGCCGGGGGCTATCCATAGTATTCAGTATATTGGGCAGACTAGATGGGCCAAATGGTTCTTATCTGCAGACACATTCTATGTTTTCTATGTTTAATTGACGCCATTACAAAACCACTGAGTAATGACAGTCAAAGTTTTGGGCGGATTATAATGTCACGGCGGACGTGCACTCAGACTAACAGATAAACCACCAACCAGGCTCTAGGCGAGAGGCAGGGGAAGGGTCACCTCCTAACTTATCCCTGACCTCTCTCCCTGCACTGCTCAGCCCACATGCAGACCTTTTGTGGTAGCTATGATGTGTCCCCGTGCCTGGACTGAAACACCCTAAATTCCCTGAGATGGTGAAGAGGGGAAATAGGAGCAGCCTGCTCGCACAGAACCTGGATGGGAGAGATGACACCAAACAATCAAACAAGAAACCACACTTATCTCTCTGCGCTGGAACAGGCAACCTTTCTTCCTATGGACCGCGCTACCTCTGAAATCACAGAGAATCCACAATCGAAGCCAGCAAGATAATCACGGACATGGGGAAGCAAACAGGCCAGTCAAAACCTCTCCTCCTCTCCTATCCAGGCTTCTATGGAACACTAAAATTGCATCCAATAGTGAAGTACCGTCATGCAAATTGGAGTAAAAACGGTTTTATTATACTCACAATGCACAAGTATATACAGGCAGTATACAATGGATCAATCACCCGACCCGGGTTTCGCTCGGTTGAGCTTCGTCAGGGGTATTCATCCCACCCACTCCAGGGCGGTCTTATAACGGGTCAGGTTGGTTTGCACCCGCCTACCCACACACATATGATCCAATCAATTGTAAATTTAAACATCAAGTCATGCACATACATGTCCAATAAAACAATATAAAATACATAAAATACAAATACATAAAATACATAAAACAAGGACATTTCAAAATAGATCTATCATATATCAGTATATAACCTCTTGTGGCGATCTATGACTACTCCTATACTGTCAGTTTCGTTCATACTACTCCCTCTTTACTCTACTCTAAGTCTCCTAACCAATCGCAGACCACATTATCCTTCGCCCTCCCTCCTCCATTCATAAAGATGGCAACACCCCCATATCACATGATATCTCTTGACCAATAACAGATCAGATACGCCTAAGCCCGCCCTACTTCATTCATAAAAACAGCAACTCCCCCATATCACATGCTGCTGTCCAGCCAATTCAATTCTACAACCTCGGAAGGTCCTTACTCGATACAACACCACACTCACAGGTCCTAGATCAACCGAGAACACTTCGTTGCTTCAGGTAAGACAAGGTTTTAAGTCAAATTCAGCATTAAGGCCTTTTTGGTTGTAACGTTCCCATTTTGTATATCCATTCCACCTCACGTTTGTTAATCTGTTTTACTCCATCCCCTCCACGCCAGTGGGGCTTGACTTGTTCCAACCCCACAAAGAACAAACCACTTGGATTTTTTTGGTGCACCAATTTCCAAGTTTCCAACCCCTTCTTGATGTTCCTCACATGCTCCTGGATTCTTATTTTGAGCTTCCTAAGTGTACGTCCCACATATTGGAGTCCACATGGGCACTCCAACATGTAAACCACCCCTGCACTCTCACAAGTAATTTGCCCCTTAATTTTTATATTCACACTTTTTCCATTAGAGTGCACAGATAGAGTATGCATTTTTTTATCTTCCCTTTTCCGATTTTTACATGGCAAGCAAAACCCACACCAGCTAAACTTATTCCCTTTTGTTGTCTTCTCTTGATGGTTAGAACTATGTACTAACTTAGTACGCAAACATGGAGCCTTTTTGAAAATAACTACCGGTTTTTGTGGAATATCCTTCCCTAGCACAGGGTCATCTTTTAAAGTGGACCAATTTTTTCTAATGGCATCCTTTATCAAACCAGTCTGCGTGTTATATTGAGTTAAAAAGGAAAAACGAAAATCTTTCTCAGTCTCCACCTTTTTCTTCTTTCCTTCATCTTTTTCCTCTATCATCCTGCTACATTTGGCTAATTCATCTGCCTGATACCCTTTCTCCCTGAACCGTTCCTTAATGACCTCGCTTTGCATTCTAAAATCCTCCACTTTGGTACAATTTCTAAAGACCCTCTTAATTTGTCCCTTAGGGATATTTTTCAGCCACGGTGTATAATGGCAGCTGGAAGTGTCTATGTAGCCATTAACATCCGTCTCTTTGAAGAAAGTTTTAGTTTTAAGCTGGGTGCCCTCAACAAAAAGTGTCAAATCCAAAAAATCAACGGAGGTATCGCTGACTGTACTAGTGAAGGATAAATTCCATTGATTGTCATTTAACCCCTCGATAAAATCTAGAAGGCCCTGTTTCTCCCCCTTCTACAGGACCAGACAATCATCGATAAATCTCCTCCATGTTATCAATTCTCCAGCTTCCATGGTCTTATTCAGCATGGGTGTAATGGTGGCACTTTCCCAGGACCCCATAAAAATATTAGCGAAACTGGGGGCGGATCGCTGTACCAGTCCGCTGCAGGTAATACTGCTCCTTGTACCAAAAATAATTATGACTCAAACAAAAATCAACACACTCCAAAATAAATAAGCCCTGTCGTTGGGTCATCAGGGGATCATTATTCAGAGCGTGCTCGATCGCCTTGAGTCCCTGTTCTTTAGGGATCACTGTATGTAATGAGGCCACATCAATAGTGGCCAACCACATATTGCCAGTACAATTGCCAAATTCTTTGACAAGCTGCAGGACACTGCCAGTGTCCTTTAAGAAGGACGGCATCAAAGGGACATATTTCTGGAGGAAAAAATCCACATATTCCCCCAGTGGGCTGGTCAGTGAATTTATGCCGGAAACAATCGGCCTGCCCGGTGGATTGGTCTTACTCTTGTGCATTTTAGGCAAAAAATATATAACAGGGGTAACTGGGTGTTTATTATTTAAATAATCCAATTCCTTTTTGTTGATGATCCCTTCTTTGAAGCCCCTGGTCAACAACAAATCAAGTTTAGCCTGAAACTCCAAAGAGGGATTTTTCTTGAGTGTCTGGTATGTTCCCACATCTGCCAAAAGTCTGGACATTTCCCTCCCATACATATCCACATCCATAATAACAACCCCCCCCCCCCCTTCCTTATCTGCCGGTTTTATCACTATTTTCTCATTATTCTCAAGTTGTTTCAAAGCAAGTCTCTGTTCTGGTGTTAGGTTCTGTCTCCTTGGTTTAGTGCCAATTCCCTCAATTTCCTTTAGGACTCCCCTTTTAAAGGCCTCTATGCATTCATTTTCTTTATTCTTCGGAAAAAATTGGGATTTCTCCTTAAGTTGACTATGTACAATGTTGCCTTCCTCCTCAAAATTCCTACATGGGGCCTGGTTAGTTAGACAATATTTGGCTATGTTAAGCTTGCGTACAAATCTATGCACATCTAAAAAGGCCTCAAATTTGTTGATCCCAGCAGTGGGGGCAAACTTCAGGCCTTTTCCCAGAACCTCTTTTTCAGATTGTGTTAAAGAATGTGAACTAAGGTTAAAGATACCCACTATATCCCCCTGCTTTTTTTGGGGGTTGGGCTTATGTTTCTTTCCCCCTCGTTTTCCTCTGCATGGCCTCTTTTTTGTGGGGTGCCCTGTTTCCCTGTCATAGGCCTCTGAACGCCCCTCATTGCCTGATGGGGAAAATTCTGTTTATCTGTAGTGCAGCTACGCTCCGCAATTATTGGTTCCCTTTCTTCTATTTTATTTATCTGTGCAGTTGATTGGGGAACGTTTTCCCAATTCTCATAATTCTTAAAATGTGGGGGGTTGGGGTAATTTCTTCTCCCATAATAGTTATTTCTTCGGGGAGGATAATAACCTCCTTGTTGCGGTGGATAATGGTTCCTATTGTGGTTAAAATTCTTATAATACTGTGGTCTATATTGCCCATATGGGGCTCCCCTATATTCTGGATCCTGATAGGTATTCACCCACGGTTGTGGTCTATAGGTGTTAAAACCATCTCTCTGATTATATCTATAGTCATCATCTCTACCTTTGTGTCCCTTATAATAATTATTATTACTTCCTGTTCCTTTTGTCTCCAAATTTCTTTGGTTACCCGTGCTATATTCCTGTGTCGGTAAACCCATATCTTTATCCTCTGGTTTCTCTATTGCGGTTCTCTGTTCCTCCATTTTCACTTTCCACTTATAAATTCTATTGTTTTTATAATCATTACATGTTTTAAAAAACTTTTTCTGTTTTTTTGCAATCACATCTTTCTCTACTTTCATTATAGCATTCTTACTTTTCTCACATAGAAAGACATACTCTTCCTGATCCTTAAAAGATTCCAGCTTACTCTGCAGGGAATCTATATTATCCTTAATCATTTTCAATCTGTTTTTCCTCTTTGAAATAATAAAACGCATGGCTCTAAAGCCGCAATCATTCATTAGTTGTTCCCATTCTCCTAAATCACCTGGATCATCTGAATTTAATGGTAATTGCCATCTCAAACCTTCAGGAATTTTCCCTTCACAAAGGTATTTCTCCAGAGATGCGATGTCCCAGGTGATTTTGAGTTCTTTAATCAGGTCTCGCTCCAAATCAGAAAACAGAACCTCCAACATATTAATCGTTTGTAAATCCTCCTTTACAGAGAATGCTGTTTCTATATCAAACCGCAAATTAGCTCTAAAATCAAATATATCCATCTTGCAGCGTACTTGAAGCAAAACCCACAACAGACAATTTATAAAAAATAAATAAATAAGCCTCAAAAAGTACGTTGCTTAGTGGTGTCGCAGGTCCCGACGGTGAAGTGGGTACAGTTCACACAGGTGAAAGCGTTTCATTTGATTGGACCGCGCTACCTCTGAAATCACAGAGAATCCACAATCGAAGCCAGCAAGATAATCACGGACATGGGAAAGCAAACAGGCCAGTCAAAACCTCTCCTCCTCTCCTTTCCAGGCTTCTATGGAACACCAAAATTGCATCCAATAGTGAAGTACCGTCATGCAAATTGGAGTAAAAACGGTTTTATTATACTCACAATGCACAAGTATATACAGGCAGTATACAATGGATCAATCACCCGACCCGGGTTTCGCTTGGTTGAGCTTTGTCAGGGGTATTCATCCCACCCACTCCAGGGCGGTCTTATAACGGGTCAGGTTGGTTTGCACCCGCCTACCCACACACATATGATCCAATCAATTGTAAATTTAAACATCAAGTCATGCACATACATGTCCAATAAAACAATATAAAATACATAAAATACAAATACATAAAATACATAAAACAAGGACATTTCAAAATAGATCTATCATATATCAGTATATAACCTCTTGTGGCGATCTATGACTACTCCTATACTGTCAGTTTCGTTCATACTACTCCCTCTTTACTCTACTCTAAGTCTCCTAACCAATCGCAGACCACATTATCCTTCGCCCTCCCACCTCCATTCATAAAGATGGCAACACCCCCATATCACATGATATCTCTTGACCAATAACAGATCAGATACGCCTAACCCCGCCCTACTTCATTCATAAAAACAGCAACTCCCCCATATCACATGGTGCTGTCCAGCCAATTCAATTCTACAACCTCGGAAGGTCCTTACTCGATACAACACCACACTCACAGGTCCTAGATCAACCGAGAACACTTCATTGCTTCAGGTAAGACAAGGTTTTAAGTCAAATTCAGCATTAAGGCCTTTTGGTTGTAACGTTCCCATTTTGTATATCCATTCCACCTCACGTTTGTTAATCTGTTTTACTCCATCCCCTCCACGCCAGTGGGGCTTGACTTGTTCCAACACCACAAAGAACAAACCACTTGGATTTTTTTGGTGCACCAATTTAAAGTGCATCGAAACACTATGGGTTTCCAACCCCTTCTTGATGTTCCTCACATGCTCCTGGATTCTTATTTTGAGCTTCCTAAGTGTACGTCCCACATATTGGAGTCCACATGGGCACTCCAACATGTAAACCACCCCTGCACTCTCACAAGTAATTTTCCCCTTAATTTTTATATCCACACTTTTTCCATTAGAGTGCACAGATAGAGTATGCATTTTTTTATCTTCCCTTTTCCGATTTTTACATGGCAAGCAAAACCCACACCAGCTAAACTTATTCCCTTTTGTTGTCTTCTCTTGATGGTTAGAACTATGTACTAACTTAGTACGCAAACATGGAGCCTTTTTGAAAATAACTACCGGTTTTTGTGGAATATCCTTCCCTAGCACAGGGTAATTTTTTAAAGTGGACCAATTTTTTCTAATGTTTAAATTTACAATTGATTGGATCATATGTGTGTGGGTAGGCGGGTGCAAACCAACCTGACCCGTTATAAGACCGCCCTGGAGTGGGTGGGATGAATACCCCTGACGAAGCTCAACCGAGCGAAACCCGGGTCGGGTGATTGATCCATTGTATACTGCCTGTATATACTTGTGCATTGTGAGTATAATAAAACCGTTTTTACTCCAATTTGCATGACGGTACTTCACTATTGGATGCAATTTTGGTGTTCCATAGAAGCCTGGAAAGAAGAGGAGGAGAGGTTTTGACTGGCCTGTTTGCTTCCCCATGTCCGTGATTATCTTGCTGGCTTTGATTGTGGATTCTCTGTGATTTCAGAGGTAGCGCGGTCCAATCAAAAGAAACGCTTTCACCTGTGAACTGTACCCACTTCACCGTCGGGACCTGCGACACCACTAAGCAACGTACTTTTTGAGGCTTATTTATTAATTTTTTATAAACCTTTCTTCCTAGCTTCCAAGACCACAATGATTCCTATAATCCGCTCAGAGCACTGGGGTGGAGTGCTATTTAAACTCATAGCCCCACCCAGTGCACCTGATGGGAGGCGGATCCAGCAAAACAAAACACTAAACTCGTGCTGCTATTCTGGCCGACCTCCGCACACCGTCAGGATGGGGCATGACAGTTACTTACCCACACACAGACATTTTCTCCCAGTCTGAGCATTCTCATTTTATATACTAACCTTTTATGTGGTACAGTGTCAAATGCTTTGGGGAAGTCCAGATATAAGACATCCATTGATTCGCCGCTGTCAAGTCTAGAACTTACCTCCTCATAGAAACTGATTAAATTAGTTTGACATGACCGATCCCTCATGAAGCCATGCTGATATGATGTTATTTGCTTGTTTTCATTGAGATCCTCCAAGATAGCATCTCTTAGAAAACCTTCAAACCGCTTACCCACAACAGATGTTAAACTTACCGGCCTATAGTTTCCGGGGTCTGTTTTTGCACTCTTTTTGAATATTGGCACCACATTTGCTATGCGCCAATCCTGTGGAACACTCCATGTCATTATAGAGTCTGTAAATATCAAAAATAAGAGTCTTGCTATTACATTACTTAATTCTCTTAGGACACGGGGGTGTATGCCATCTGGCCCTGGCGATTTGTCTATTTTAATCTTTTTAAGTTGCTGTTGTACTTCTTCCTGGGTCAGACAGGGCACTTTTAATGGGGAATTTACTTTTACAATCTGCATTTCATCTGACAGTTTATTTTCCTCACTGAATACAGTGGAGAAAAAAAATATTTAACTCCCCCCTCATTGCTCTGTAGAGGGCCAACACCTTCAGATTTGTACTTTTTACCATTTATATAATTGAAGAACATTTTAGGGTTAGTTTTGCTCTCTTTGGCAATTAATCTCTCAGTCTCTAGTTTGGCGGCTTTAATTAGTTTTTTACATATTCTATTTTTTTCCTTATAGTTTTTCAGTGCTTCCTCGCTACTCTCCTGTTTTAGTAATTTAAATGCTTTATTTTTGTCATTTATTGCCTTCTTTACAGTTCTATTTATCCACATTGGTTTCTTCTTGTTCCTTAACCTTTTATTCCCATAAGGTATGTACTTCTCACAATTAGATTTTAGGATGCTTTTAAAAATATCCCATTTTGTGGCTGTATTTTTATTCTTGAGGACTTTTTTCCAGTTAGTTAGGCCTATGGCCTCTCTTAGTTGGCTAAAGTTTGCTTTTTGAAGTTTGGTATTTTTTTCCTTCCTGTAGAAACGCTTGTTTGAAGGAGAATTGGAAGTTTATTACTTTATGGTCACTATTTCCCAGGTGTCCCCCAACCTGCACATATGTTGTTCTGTCAGGTCTATTGGTTAATACTAAGTCCAGTATGGCCGTTTCTCTAGTTAGGTCCTGAACCAGTTGGGAAAGGTAATTGTCTTTGTTTATTGCCAAGAACCTGTTTCCTTAATGAGATATATAGCTTTCAGTTTCCCAGTTTATATCTGGGTAGTTGAAGTCCCCCATAATAACCACCTCATTATGATTTGTTGCCTTGTCTATTTCGTTTAGTAGTAGATTTTCTGTGGACTCTGTTATATTAGGTGGTTTATAATAAACTCCTATTAGTAATATATTATTATTTTTGCCTCCATGTATTTCTACCCACAGTGACTCCACATGTTCATGTCCCTCACTTATACCTCAAAGGTAGTGTTTTCCGAAATACTGCCTGTACCACAAGCCACACAATAAAGGCAGCGGGAGATTAGGAAGGTTAACAAGTGGCTCAAGAACTGGTGTAGGAAGGAGGGTTTTAGGTTCCCGGAGAACTGGGCCGACTTCTCTGTCAGCTACAGGCTCTATCGTAGGGATATGCTGCACCTCAATGGGGAAGGGGCAGCTGTGTTGGGGAAAAGATGTCTAGAAGGGTGGAGGAGTGTTTAAACTAGGGACTGGGGGGAGGGTAATTACATTATAGGATGGGAAGATAGTGCAGATAGAGACCGGGGGCTAGGTAGTGGCACTGGGGGAGGAATGGAAGGCGGGACTAGAACAGTTCAGAAGGAAAAAGGTGTAGGGTAAAAAATATACATAAACCTCTTAATTGTATGTATACTAATGCCAGAAGCCTGACTAATAAAACTGGTGAACTGGAATTAGTGATGTGTGAGGAGGACATGGCTGGATGATAGCTATGACTGGGCGGTTAATGTACAGGGTTACAGTCTGTTTAGAAAGGATCATCAAAACCGGAGAGGGGGAGGGGTTTGCCTTTATGTAAAGTCCTGTCTAAAGCCCACAGTCCGAGAAGCTATAAGTGAGGGACATGAACATGTGGAGTCACTGTGAGTAGAAATACATGGAGGCAAAAATAATAATAAATTACTAATAGTAGTTTATTATAAACCACCTAATATACCAGAGTCCACAGAAAATCTACTACTAAATGAGATAGATGAGGCGGCAAATCATAATGAGGTGGTTATTATGGGGGATTTCAACTACCCAGATATAGACTGGGAAACTGAAAGCTGTACATCTCATAAAGGAAACAGGTTCTTGGCAATAACCAAATACAATTACCTTTCCCAACTGGTTCAGAACCCGACTAGAGGGACGGCCATACTGGACTTAGTATTAACCAATAGACCCGTACCACATAAAAGGTTAGTATATAAAATTAGAATGCTAGGACTGGAAGTAAATATCTGCATGTGGGTAAGTAACTGGCTCAATGATAGAAAACAAAGGTGATTATTAATGGTACACACTCAGATTGGGTCACTGTCACTAGTGGAGTACCTCAGGGGTCGGTATTGGGCTCTATTCTCTTCAATATATTTATTAATGTTCTTGTAGAAAGCTTCCACAGTAAAATATCAATTTTTGCAGATGACACTAAACTGTGTAAAGTAATTAACACTGAAGAGGACAAAATACTGCTACAGAAGGATCTGGATAGATTACAGTCTTGGGCAGAGAAGTGACAGATGTGGTTTAACACTGACAAATGTAAAGTTATGCACATGGGAAGGAATAATGCAAATCACCCATACATACTAAATGGTAAAACACTGGGTAACACTGACATGGAAAAAGACCTAGTAATTTAAAAAAAAACAGCAAACTAAACCGTAAAAACGGATTGCATCAAAAGGGTCATAGATGCCCGTGATGAGAACATAGTCCTACCACTTTACAAATAACTATACAGACAACACATGGAGTACTGTGTACAGTTCTGGGCACCTGTGAACAAGGCAGACATAGCAGAGCTTTAGAGGGTTCAGAGGAGGGCAACTAAAGTAATAACTGGAATGGGGCAACTACAGTACCCTGAAAGATTATCAACATTATTCAATTTAGAAAAAAAGACGACTGAGGGGAGATCTGATTACTATGTATAAATATATCAAGGGACAGTACAGAGATCTCTCCCATCATCTATTTATCCCCAGGACTGTGACTGCGTCTGGAGGAAAGAAGGTTTGTACTGAAACATAGAAAAGGATTCTTTTTACGGCAAGAGTAGTGAAATTATGGAACTCTGCCTGAGGAGGTGGTGATGGTGAGTACAATAAAATAATTCAAGAGGGGTTTGGATGAATTTCTGGAGTGTAATAATATTACAGGCTATAGCTACTAGAGAGGTGTCGTTGATCCAGGGAGTTATTCTGATGGCCTGATTGGAGTCTGGAAGGAATTTTTTCCCCCTTAAAGGGCTTCTGTCACCCCACTAAACTCATATTTTCTTTTTTTGTGTACTTATAATCCCTATCCTGCCATATTGCCATACATTATGTTATTAATAATTTTCGTTAAGTAGATTTAGCAAAAAACTTACTTTTATGATATGCTAATTACCTTTCTACCAGCAAGTAGGGCGTCTACTTGCTGGTAGCAGCCGCAGAAAACCGCCCCCCTCCTTCTGTTGATTGACAGGGCCAGCCGCGATCTCCTCCTCCGGCCAGCCCTGTCAGCATTTCAAAAATCGCGCGCCTGTGTTGATTCGGCGCAGGCGCTCTGAGATAAGGAGGCTCGCCTCCTCAGCACTCCTTCAGTGCGCCTGCGCCAATGACGTCTTCTCTTTCAGTGACGTCATCAGCGCAGGCGCACTGAGGGAGTGCTGAGGAGGCGAGCCTCCTTATCTCAGAGCGCCTGCGCCAAATCAACACAGGCGCGCGATTTTTGAAATGCTGACATGGCTGGCCGGAGGAGGAGATCGCGGCTGGCCCTGTCAATCAACAGGAGGAGGGGGCGGTTTTCTGCGGTTGCTACCAGCAAGTAGACACCCTACTTGCTGGTAGAAAGGTAATTAGCATATCATAAAAGTAAGCTTTTTGCTAAATCTACTGAACGAAAATTATTAATAACATAATGTATGGCAATATGGCAGGATAAGGATTATAAGTACACAAAAAAAAAAAATGAGTTTAGTGGGGTGACAGAAGCCCTTTAAGTGGGGAAAATTGGCTTCTACCTCACAGGTCTTTTTTTGCCTTCCTCTGGATCAACTTTCAGGATAACAGGCCGAACTGGATGGACAAATGTCTTTTTTTGGCCTTATATACTATGTTACTATGTTACGCTCCTTTAGTAGGTTTTCCTTAAATTGGGCCCACCTGCCAATCTAATTATCACAGGTGTCCGAGATAGTTTTCAGTGATCAAAAGAGCCCTGAGACACAATGCCAACCATGAGTTAAACTGAAAAACTAAATATTTAGTCTTTGTGACACTTAAATAGAATTTGCATAATAATTTTGAACAGGGTGTAAGTGTCACGAGGGTGTCAAGAACCACGCCTGACTCCGTTATACCCGGGGTCAGGAAGTCGCAGCGGTTGGCTGCGCGCTCTATGTAAAATAGGGCTGTTTCCTTATGGTAGCTTTCTGGGTTTGCTTTGCAACCCTTTTTGGCTCACTCAGGGATCTGTAGCTCCTTCTCCTCAGCTGTTCCTTGTCCAGCACTCCCAACCTCCTTATATTCCCCTCTCACACTTCTCTGGTTGCCAGATATAGAGCTTCCTGCCTGGACATCTATTCTGACCCTCTGGAGCTGTGTTGCTGCGTTCTCTGGTTTTTGGTCCAGAACGCTACCCTCCGGATCCCTGTTGGACCTTTGTGGTCTGCTGTGGTCGCCCACCTGGGTGTATGTGTTTGTCTGTATTGTCTGTCCTCTCCCTGGTGTTTCCCTCTTAGTGTCAGTGGTGCGGACTAGCGATCCCACCGGCCCGTTCACTATCTAGGGCTCATTTTAGGGAAAGCCAGGGTTTAGGCACGTGATCGCCGCACGGGTGAGGAACCCATCTAGGGACGTCAGGGCAGTCAGGTGCCAGCCGCAAGGTGAGTCAGGGGTCACCACCTTTCCCTCTCCCTTGGGCAGGGCTTTCCCTTTTCCCTCCCTGTGCGTGACGCCGGTCATTACATTATATCTGGCCCTTATTTTGTGTAGGTAAAAAAAGATATATAATTTTTTTTACCTACTTAGAATCCAGTATGGATCAAATTGCTGCTCTGTCCAAACAATTTCATGGCCTGTGTTTGGAGGTGGCAGGATTGAAGGCGTCGGTCCTCCAGCAACAGCAGCAATTACAACTGACCGCAAGCCCAGCGGTTGCTACTGGTAACCAGGTTGTTGCGGAACCCAAGGTCCCTCTCCCTGACAGATTTTCTGGGGGAAGGGACAAGTTTTTGACATTCCGTGAGGCCTGTAAATTATATTTTAAACTGCGCCCTTACTCCTCTGGTAATGAAGAACAGCAGGTGGGGGTTGTTATTTCCCTGCTGCAGGGGGACCCGCAGTCTTGGGCGTTCTCTTTACCCACTGATTCCCAGGCTCTTCGGTCAGTGGATGAGTTTTTCGGGGCCTTGGGTCTCATATATGACGACCCTGACCGAGTCGCACTGGCTGAATCAAGATTACGGAGACTCCTACAAGGAGAGCGGCCGGTAGAGGAGTATTGCTCTGACTTCCGTAGGTGGGCTACGGATACCCAATGGAATGACCCGGCTCTCAGGAGTCAGTTCTGCTCTGGGTTATCCGAAAGGGTTAAGGATGCGCTTGCATTATATGAGACCCCCTTTTCCCTTGATGCGGTTATGTCCCTTTCTATCCGAATAGATAGACGCCTTAGGGACAGGTTGAAAAAACCGGAGCAATTGGTAACCCCTCCCAAGCAGCAGTTAGTCTGTACGGACTTAGACGAGCCTATGCAGCTAGGAGGAACTACTCGTCAGGTCCGTCCTCCTGAGGCTCGCCGTAGGCGTGGGGTTTGTTTTTTTTGTGGGGAGAGGGGTCATTTCATTAATGTCTGTCCTTCTTTCCTCAGAAACAAAAGACCGTCGGAAAACTACTAACCCCAGGCTGTGTGGAGGATGTCAGCCGGGGGGTATACGTTTCCTCCATACGTACATCGCAATTTGTGTTGCCAGCGGTTATTGTTTTTGGTGTTAAGACGGAGACTATTTCTTTCTTTCTAAACAGTGGAGCAGGGGTAAATTTGATAGATGCCCATTTTGCCCGCACTATGGGTTTGTCTCTCTGTACGCTACAGAGACCTATTCCCATATTCGCTATTGATTCTGCTCCTCTGTCTCAGAGAAACCTCACCCACATTTGAACAGGGTGTAAGTGTCACGAGGGTGTCAAGAACCACGCCTGACTCCGTTATACCCGAGATGCTTTCATGTTATGTTCTGGAGGGGCTTCCCACTCCGGTAGTGCTGGGTCTTCCCTGGTTGGTAGCGCACAATCCAGTGGTGGATTGGCAGGCCAGGGAGATATTGGAGTGGAGTGAGCAGTGCAGAGAAAATTGCTTAAATAGCAATTGCTTAGTCGTCTCCATAACTACCCTACCTACATTTATTTCGGATTTTGAGGACGTTTTTTCTGAAAAGGGTTGTCATAAGTTACCACCTCATCGTCCTTATGATTGCCCGGTTAACCTTATTCCCGGCGCAAAATTACCCAAGACCAGGTTATATAATCTTTCGGGTCCTGAGAGACAAGCCATGAAAGATTATATCTCCGAGAGCTTGGCTAAGGGACACATCAGACCCTCTTCTTCACCCGTGGCTGCAGGGTTTTTCTTCGTTAAAAAGAAAGATGGGGGCCTGCGTCCTTGCCTAGATTTTCGCGAATTAAATCGGATAACCATCCGAGACCCATACCCTCTTCCTCTCATTCCTGACCTATTTAACCAGATTGCGGGTGCTAGGTGGTTCTTCAAACTTGATCTTAGGGGGGCCTACAATCTGATTCGTATTAAGGAGGGGGATGAGTGGAAGACAGCTTTTAACACCCCTGAGGGGCATTATGAAAATTTAGTTATGCCTTTCGGTCTGACCAATGCTCCTGCCGTCTTTCAACATTTTGTTAATGACATTTTTAGTCATCTAATCGGCAGGTTTGTGGTAATATACCTAGATGATATTTTAATTTATTCGTCTGATCTGAGAACACATGAGGTGCATGTCAGACAAGTACTGCAGGTCCTACGGACGAATAAATTATATGCTAAAATTGAAAAATGTGTCTTCGCCGTTCAGGAGATACAATTCCTAGGTTATTTTTTATCTGCTTCAGGTTTCCGTATGGATCCTAGGAAGGTCCAGGCAATTTTAGATTGGGATCTTCCTGAGAACCTCAAAGCACTGCAACGGTTCTTGGGCTTCGCGAATTTCTATAGGAAATTCATTAAAAATTATTCACTTATTGTAAAACCCCTTACTGACATGACTAGGAAGGGGACTGATTTTTCTAAATGGTCTGACGCCGCTAAAGTTGCTTTTTCCTCTCTAAAAGAGAGGTTTACCTCGGCACCTGTACTAGTCCAACCTGATGTCTCTCAGCCTTTTATTGTTGAAGTCGATGCGTCAGAGGTGGGAGTGGGGGCGGTGCTGTCTCAGGGTCCGTCTCCTGGCAAATGGCATCCTTGTGCTTTCTTTTCTAAAAAACTATCTGCAGCAGAAAAGAACTACGATATTGGCAATAGGGAACTATTAGCTATTAAACTAGCGTTTGAAGAATGGCTTCACTTTTTAGAGGGGGCAGTCCACCCCGTCACTGTGATTATGGACCACAAATATCTTCTGTACCTCGAATCAGCTAAGCGTCTCACCCCTAGACAAGCTAGGTGGTCGCTATTTTTTACCAGGTTTAACTTTGTGATTACCTAGCGTCCTGGGGCAAAGAATACCAAGGCTGATGCACTATCTCGTTGTTTCCCTGGAGGGGGTAATGTGAGTGATCCGGTGCCCATTATTCAAAGAGGAGTGGTTGTTTCTGCGGTACACTCTGTTCTGGAGGGGAAGGTGTTAGAGGCCCAGGGGGACGCCCCGGTCTCTTGCCCCTCAGAGAAATTGTTTGTACCGTTGAACCTGCGTTTCGAATTATTAAAGGAACATCATAATTCGGCACTTGCTGGGCACCCGGGTAGTAAAGCAACCTTGGAGCTATTGTCTCGTCGTTTTTGGTGGCCAAGGTTGCGTCAGGATGTAATGGATTTTGTGTCTTCTTGTTCTACCTGTGCGCGCGCAAAAGTTTCACATACACGTCCTGCAGGGTCTCTATTACCACTCGTCATTCCCATTAGACCATGGACACATCTGTCAATGGATTTTATCACTGACTTACCTTTGTCTGCGGGTAAATCAGTTATTTTGGTAGTAGTGGACAGGTTTAGCAAAATGGTACACTTCATTGCGTTACCCGCACTACCTAATGCTAAGACTCTTGCTCAGGTATTCGTCAGTGAAATCGTGAAGCTTCACGGGGTCCCCTCCGATGTTGTTTTGGATCGGGGTACCCAGTTTATTTCTAAATTTTGGAAAGCTTTTTGTTCCCGTTTGGGGGTACACTTGTCCTTTTCCTCAGCTTTCCATCCTCAGTCGAATGGACAGACTGAGCGTACCAACCAAAACCTGGAGACATATCTAAGATGTTTTGTGTCTGAAAACCAAGAGTTGTGGTCATCATATTTACCGTTAGCTGAGTTTGCCAGAAATAATCATCGTCAGGAATCCACTGGCAAGTCACCATTTCTTGGTGCATATGGTTTTCATCCCCAATTCTGTACTTTCAAAGAGGGGGGGTCTTCTGGGGTTCCCGAAGAGGAACGGTTTTCGTCATCTCTTTCATCGGTATGGCAGAAGGTGCAAGCTAACTTGAAAAATATGGGAGGTAAATACAAATGCATGGCTGATAAGAGACGGTCGCCAGGTCCGGACCTAGGAGTGAATGACTATGTGTGGTTGTCTACTAGGAATATTAAATTGAAGGTTCCCTCTTGGAAACTGGGTCCTAGGTTTATTGGTCCTTACAAAATTGTAGCCATCATCAACCCCGTGGCTTTTCGCCTGGAGTTACCTCAGACTTTTAAAATCCATAATGTCTTTCATAAGTCGTTACTCAAAAAATATGTTCCACCTCTAGAACCGTCACCGCTGCCACCCTTTCCTGTTGTTGTGGATGGTAATCTAGAGTTTCAGATATCCAAAATTGTTAATTCTCGTCGGGTCCGCCGCTCTCTTCAATATCTGGTGCATTGGAGAGGTTACGGTCCCGAGGAAAGAATGTGGGTTCCTGCGTCTGAGGTAAACGCCGACAGGCTAGTTCGGGTTTTTCATGCCTCTCATCCTGAGAGACCTGGTCCTGAGTGTCCGGAGGCCCCTCGTAGGTACTGTCACGAGGGTGTCAAGAACCACGCCTGACTCCGTTATACCCGGGGTCAGGAAGTCGCAGCGGTTGGCTGCGCGCTCTATGTAAGATAGGGCTGTTTCCTTATGGTAGCTTTCTGGGTTTGCTTTGCAACCCTTTTTGGCTCACTCAGGGATCCGTAGCTCCTTCTCCTCAGCTGTTCCTTGTCCAGCACTCCCAACCTACTTATATTCCCCTCTCACACTTCTCTGGTTGCCAGATATAGAGCTTCCTGCCTGGACATCTATTCTGACCCTCTGGAGCTGCGTTCTCTGGTTGTTGGTCCAGAACGCTACCCTCCGGATCCCTGTTGGACCTTTGTGGTCTGCTGTGGTCGCCCACCTGGGTGTATGTGTTTGTCTGTATTGTCTGTCCTCTCCCTGGTGTTTCCCTCTTAGTGTCAGTGGTGTGGACTAGCGATCCCACCGGCCTGTTCACTATCTAGGGCTCATTTTAGGGAAAGCCAGGGTTTAGGCACGTGATCGCCGCACGGGTGAGGAACCCGTCTAGGGACGTCAGGGCAGTCAGGTGCCAGCCGCAAGGTGAGTCAGGGGTCACCACCTTTCCCTCTCCCTTGGGCAGGGCTTTCACTTTTCCCTCCCTGTGCGTGGCGCCGGTCATTACAGTAAGGTGTGCAATGCCGCCTCCACATTCTCATGCCTTCTCGACCACCACCTTGTCCTCAGCCTCCATTGTAGGCACAATTCGGAGGAGTCCTTCTGCATACCACCTTTGGAGAGCATGGTGGTGTCACACTGTTCTGCACCTGACCAGCCTGGGCGAATGGAGTCATACCGGGGAGGAACTGCTCCAAGTCATCAACCAAGATGTCGAATCCTGTCTGTCTCCTTGCCAAATTAAGATTGGAACTATGGTCACTGATGACAGGAAGAACATAGTGTCACACTGCATCAAGGAGGGCTGACCCATATGACCTGCATGGCACGTCTTTAATCTGGTTGTAAACTGGTTCTTGAAGTCTTCCACCCAACTGCAAGACGTCTTGAAAATGGCCAGGAAAGTGTGCATGCATTTTAGCCACTCTTACCCTGCAAAACACGCCATCCCTGAGCTGCAAAGGCAGAATGGTGTTCCCCAACATTGCTTCATATGTGATGTTTTCACACATTGAAACTCCACCATCCACATGTTGGACCAACTATATAAGCAGAGGAAGGCCCTGGCTGATTTCTTGATGATGCAGGCAGACAGGGCTACTCTTCTGTGTAACTTTTATGTTAGCCAGTGGCAGCTCATGCATGACACCTGACGTTTGCTCATTACCTTTGAGGAGGCCACTTTTCTTGTCATTCCCCAGGACTACGGGATGAATGATGTCATTTCACTCACGTCCTAGAGCACATGCTAACAAATCTGGCTGGCCAGGGGACAAGAAAAGTGGTGCATACATTTCACAGCCACCTTAGCCCTGTGGGGTCTGAACTGGCGGAGGAGGAGGAGGACATTGACACACAGGAATTGTATACAGAAATAGGTGGTTTATCTGCCCAAGCGACAGGAGAGGAACAGGAGGAACTGGAGGGCGATGAGGAAAACCAGGCAGATGATGCCGACAGACTGTGGGAGTATGCAGTGGAGATGGTGGCAGGTAGTCCCTCAGATTCCCTTGTGCAAATGGCCAGATGCATGCTGAGTTGTTTGGGTAGTGATAGCCACATTATCACCATTCGGCAGAAGGATGACTAGTGGCTCTCCACAATGTTAGACCCTCGCTACCAGGCCAAAATGGGGGCCTTTTTGCCATCTGCTGAGAGGGATGATAAACTCAACTACTATTGAGACATCCAATGTAGTCGGTTGGTCGCTGTCTATGTGCACATTTTCCCATCCTCATGAAGGTCTGAGGTCTGACCAGGGACGACCCTCTGTGCTCACGCTCCACTGCCATGACTGCTGGACTGCTTTCAGTAGGAAATGTCGACAGATTAACCTTGCTAAAGAGGAATCAGGCATGGATCAGCTAGGATATCCACACACCGGTGCATGATGCATCAGACTAGATCATTCTGGCAGTAAAGTTCTGACTGCAGTGTGCTGCCACACCAGAACATTGTTTAAAATGGTTCATTACTTCTGGCCACGTGCTTCAATCAATATTCTGATGCTGCCACCTGCCTGATGCCACACCCCTGCTTCCATCCACTAACTTGTGCTATTACTGCACTGCTGTTGCCACCCAACCCCACACTCTGTCACCGGGCCACTTTGTTGACTCCTCATGCTGTTGCCACCCTCACCACTCTGTAACTGGGCCAATAAGTTGACACCTCATTGTTAGCCCAGCGCTCCATGTCTGCACTGCTGGCCCTACACGCTGGCACGGGCACCAGGCTCCCTCATTTCATCCTGCTGCTGTGCACATGCTGACAAGCGTGGACAGCAGGTAGATTAAACTGTTGTATCTGTGCTCCATACCAGAGCTTACTTCCTACTTGAGTCCTGTACTGTTTGTTAGGGGGTGCACATACCCGTCCCCTATCTTACCAGCTTATGGCTGGGTTGCAGGAAGTATTTACAGGAAGGCACCTGAGCAATCTTGGTCACAAGCTAATCTAGTTCTGTGTGTTTGGAGGTTTCAGCTTTTTTTGTATCGGACTCTGCTACTTGATTTAACAGATTTTGCTTGAGTGCCGACTGCCTCTGACTTGGACTTCGACTACAGACTTTGCTTGATCACTGCCATCAGAGGCTCTAGTGAAGAACAGGTAGTTACTTAGCCGTATCCCTCCAGGGTATAGCCGGTCAGTAGCGCAGTGGGTCCAGATCCACTTGCATAACGCTCATGCTGTTGCCACCCTCCCCATTGTGTGACTGGGCCACTATGTTGACTCTTCATGCTGTTGCCACCCTCACCCCTCTGTGTCGGGGTCACTAGTGTCCCTGTTTGGCATGTTGACATCACTGTTTACTTTACCCTACTTCTGACATGTCAGAAGAAATGAAAAATGAAAAACACAACGAATCCTGTCTTTGGAGCATCCATTAGGCCTAAAACACATGGTCAGTGTTTTTTCATAATTTGGAAGCCAAAAGTAAGAGTGGGTCCAAAACACAGAAGACATGTAAATATTCCCATCACTTGTCAACTCTGTTTTGGACCCACTCCTTTTTTGGCCTTACCAATACTAATCCATTATTTTTTTTTTTCTTCTGACGGATCAGAAGAAGGGAAAAATCCACAAGCAATTTCAGGGACCGCGCTGATATCAGCAGTTTAAGACACAGTGCAGACTCGACACTCGATCCAACAGATGGTTGTTCACATTCCACTTCTATGGACCTCTCCTGCAGCGTCTTGCCACCAACCGAAACTTTCAATACATAGCACCAATACCTTCACAAAGAAAAGAAGCACACGGCGCAATACCCAAGTGGTAAAGTAAGTATACAATTTATTGTACTTACAAAATTCAAGGAGTAAAAAGCATTTCATAAAAACGCGCCCGACCCGGGTTTCGCCTTAGGCTTCGTCAGGGGCTGAGGGAATGAACTCCCTCAGAACAGGTGTTATATATCCTTCCATGATTGCTCCGGGACAGCACCCCACTCCCGTAACATCCGGATGGAGGTAACATATGTTAAATCAGGAATACTTAAAAAAACATCACTTTTACAAAAATGTCACATATAATGATACCCTAAAACCAAACATTTCCAGTACAATACCCACATGCTATTTGCATGGACAGTATAAAAGTATTAGAAAGAGAAAAAAAAAAGAAAAAATTCTTATTATTTTTATTTTTTTTCCCTTTCCCTTTTATAATTTTTTTTCACAAACTACGCAACCTGCACTTATTACATACAGGATGCCTTAATATCCCATTCAATGTTAAGGCCATGTGGTAGGAGGGTGCCCATCTCATATATCCACTCTGCTTCTCTTACGTTTATTTGTTTTACGGGATCACCCCCTCTCCAATGTCTACGCACCAATTCAGCACAGAATTTTAAACCAGTCGGATTTTTTTGGTGCACTTTTTTAAAATGAGCTGAAACACTGTGAGTCTCCAGACCTTTCTTAATGTTTCGGACATGTTCAGCAATACGGGTTTTTAGTTTTCTTAAGGTACGTCCAATATATTGTGTTTTACAGGGGCACTCTAGCAAGTAGATAACCCCCGCTGTTTCACATGAAAGGTTCCCTTTTATTTTACACTCCTTCTGTTTCGATGTTGATATCACCGTACTCTTATTGGTATTTATTTTATCTTCCTTGGCCCTGTTTTTGCATCCCATACAAAATCTGCACCATGTGAACACATCCCGATGAGTGCGGGATCCCGTTTCTTTATTAGAGCATCCATGTACTATTTTGTTCCTAACTGTTGGGGCTCGTTTAAATACAAATGGGGGTTTATTTGGAATTAACTCCCCTATTACACCATCATTCTTAAGGACATTCCAATTTTTGTTTATTATTTCCCTAATGCGAGGGGAATGAACAGAATAAGTGGTGGAGAAAGCAAATTTGAACCTATCACCATTATTTCTCTTTTTATGTTGGTCACTAGTTCCTTCATCCTTGTTTATTACACTATTGTTTTTACTTCCTCCCTTTGTTTACACAGTAGATCCATCTCGTATCCCTTTTCCTTAAACCTTTCAAGAATTACGTTACTTTGTGTCTCGAAATCATCAGCTTCAGTGCAGTTGCGTTTGATACGCTATAGTTGCCCTTTAGGCACATTTTGGATCCAAGGTCTATAATGGCAACTCCTTCTATCAATGTAACCATTGCGATCTGTCGGTTTAAAGTAGGTTTTAGTTTTTATCTTCCCTTGTTCAACCGCAATTTCCAGATCCAAAAAGTGGATCACACTCCTACTGACATTCTCAGCGAACACAATATTCCAGGGTCGGGCGCCTTTTTATGAAATGCTTTTTACTCCTTGAATTTTGTAAGTACAATAAGCTCATGTGCGTGAGCCCATAAATTGTATACTTACTTTACCACTTGGGTATTGCGCCATGTGCTTCTTTGTGAAGGTATTGGTGCTATGTATTGAAAGTTTCGTTTGGTGGCAAGATGCTGCAGGAGAGGTCCATAGGAGTGGAATGTGAACAACCATCTTTTGGATCGAGTGTCGAGTCTGCACTGTGTCTTAAACTGCTGATATCAGCGTGGTCCCTGAAATTGCTTGTGGATTTGACTGTTTTAAGGAGACTGAACCTACTCCTGGATAAGGGTTCCGCTGCTTATTTGTGACTGTACACCAAGCTTTTTCTCTTTGCTATTTTCAGAAGAAGGGAAAAATAAACATTGATGTCAACACAAACTTACTGCTGACACTCTACACTGTGTCATGTGGCCACTACTTGTATCAGCATGTAACAGAACAGGTTCTCTAGCAATCTATGTGGAATCAGCAGACAGTGTAAAAGGAGACCGCTCTTTCACTCTATGATAGAATCTTGGGCCACTGCACAGTTGAACTAACATTTACCTGTAAGGCTGAATTCACACTTCAGTTATTAATAAATTGAAGTGTTAACTAAGTCTAAGGGCTCACGCACATGAGCATTGCCCCGCCGTGGCCGTATTGCAGCCCGCATAGGATGGGTCCGCAATACACGGGGCACCGGCCCTGTGCACCCCGCATCACGGATGCGGACCCATTCACTTAAATGCACTAAGTGAATGGGTCCGCGATCCGCATGCGGCTGCCCCACGGTCGGTGCCCGTGCAACGGGCCCGGCCAGCACACAATCGTGTGCATTAGCCCTGAGAGTGATGCCTGTCATACTGATGCAGAGGAACAGTTTCTCTACCACTACGGACTATCTATGCATGTTTTTGCAATGCACAGTGATGTACACCAAGATACTCTCCCTGCAGGCCGGGAAATAGCTGATTTATAATGCATTTCATAGGAACATAGGAAGACAGGCACTCTATATGAGGTCACCAGCAGATATCAACAAGGGATAGTGTGTATATGATAGAAACTATATTTATTTGGGTAGTAATAGAAACGTTATCAATAGAGGTCACTCCCAATGTACAGGGAGAGGAGTGGGTGGTGTAAATTAGAAAAATGGATAAATGAATAAAGAAAAATAATGTGAAAAAGTGATGATTAAACACCCTGTATTGGGCTATAAGTCCAGAATCATGGTATGTAGAACTATAAAATATTAAACAAATATAGTCAATAGTCTGAGATGGATTCAGTTGATTAAAATTAGTAAAAAGTTAGTGCAAAGATCTAAATTGTGACAGGTTTAAAAGGATATATCAGCAGCATTCCAGATCCGATGTATGTGTATACACAGCTATGCGAAAGTTATTTTCAGCGAACCAGTGCCTGGTGGCGTCCCATCTAAAACTGGCTGACTGGTCGCTGTTACCTTTCCTGGAGGATCGTCGGTTCTTCTATGTAGGTGTCTCCGCACAGGATCCTCTGTGTGCTGTGGCTGCTTAGTGCGGTTATGGAAAGACGGGGCCGGCAGCGCGGTTGCAGATGGATGCGATGACCGCAAAAGGCTGCTGTTTGTGGATCGGTCTGTCGATGCGAATGTTGCTGTCTTTTCCTCCGGTCAGAGGGCTGCTTACTGTGTCTGGCGTTCTTGCCACGTGCAGCAGTTTAGCGTCCGCTTTTTTCGGGCGCTTTAATTCCCGGTGTTGTCAATGGATGGAGGCAGCCTGATGGTGCAGGGGAGTTTGGAAGCGCTTCCCAGGGCTTGGATAACCATAAGCGTTTTGAAGGATTGCAGCCTTCTTCATCAGTGGTAGCCCGTGCAACAGCCTGCCAGGGTTTAAATGTCCTCATGAGGTTGCATCAAAAAACGGGGATGGATTAAAAAGGGCGGGGAAACAAAAAAAAAAAAGGGTTTGGGATGGTCCTATGTTTTATTTCAGTGGTTCACATTAGCTTAGTAGTTTGTCCTCAAGTATGAAGTGCCAGTGTTTCCATATGATGTGTTCAATACGGAAACACTGGCACTTCATACTTGAAGACAAACTACTAAACTCCATCATCCCTACACATCCAGAAATCATCTATACCAAAGCTCCTAATCTAGGAATCAAAATTGCCCCATCAATCAAACCACCACAAAAATATACCAAAACCACAGACAACTGGCTCCACGTCAAAGGATTCTACCGTTGTAACCAATGCAGCAATTGCAAAATTACCACATTTAAAAAGAAAACAGATACCATTCTCTCCACAACCAATTCCTTCCTACATAAAATTAAAGACTTTCTAACATGCAACAGCACCGGGGTGATCTATTTGATACAATGCCCATGTTGGAAACAATATGTGGGACGGACGAAAAGGACCGTAAAGAGAAAAATTGCTGAACATATAAATAACATCAAAACAGGCTACATGAATCACTCAGGGTCAAAACACTTCAAAATATACCATAACCAGCACCCCAAGGGGATAATATTTACGGCTGTAGAAAAAGTACCTAAAAACTGGAGAGGAGGAAACTATATAAAACAAATGTCCCGAGTAGAATCAAAATACATCTTTGAATTCAACATACTTGCACCAGGAGGTCTAAACGCCTAATTGGAACTATTCGTCTTCCTATAGAGACTAGGTGGGAGGCCCCTGACTGAAAGCCGATCGAGTGTCCGGCTGCTTACCAGCACCTCGACCCCCCCTCGGTCTCGGGCCCCCATCTACACAACACCCTACCATCAACCAACAAACTACTACATATGCTGAGATCACATAATTGACTCCAACCCTTCACCCTCAGACCCAAACTCCCCTCAGGAGACATAAATGCCACTAATGGGGTCTACAATCCATAACCCCAACAGCACCTTTAAGAAACAATGACAATTTAGATATATAGCCAAGAAGATCTACTAAAAACCATTAAACAGGAGAAGAGACCACTAAAAACAGTAGAATAAACTGTTGAAAACACACACATACAGTCAAATCTCATCCCCCTCCTCTTTACCTCCAATACCCAGAGGTAACTATGCACACCCCCATGAACAGAAATGCACACCCCCTCAGGCACACATGTCAAATCACTGACACAGATTATCACCATCACTTACACACACAAAATACAACATGATTCAAAGACACACAAGCATGAACCATCAATTTTATCTATTCTATTTATATAGTTTTTTCATTGACATCTGTAGTCATTTATTTATTTCTATCAACTCTACAAAGTTATGACATGTCAACTGTATACAATATATCGCAAGAATACCCACTGCAGAGATACACATTATGCAGCTAATGTGAACCACTGAAATAAAACATAGGACCATCCCAAACCCTTATTTTTTTTTTTTCCGCCCTTTTCTTTTCTTTTTTCTTTTTTTCCCCGCCCTTTTTAATCCATCCCCGTTTTTTTTATGCAACCTGATGAGGACATTTAAACCCTGGCAGGCTATTGCACGGGCTACCACTGATGAAGAAGGCTGCAATCCTTCGAAACGCGTTTGGTTATCCAAGCCCTGGGAAGCGCTTCCAAACTCCCCTGCACCATCAGGCTGCCTCCATCCATTGACAACACCGGGAATTAAAGCGCCCGAAAAAAGCGGACGCTAAACTGCTGCACGTGGCAAGAACGCCAGACACAGTAAGCAGCCATCTGACCGGAGGAAAAGACAGCAACATTCGCATCGACAGACCGATCCACAAACAGCAGCCCTTCGCGGTCATCGCATCCATCTGCAACCGCTTCCGGCCCCGTCTATCAATAACCGCACTAAGCATCCACAGCACACAGAGGATCCTGCGCGGAGACACCTACATAGAAGAACCGACGATCCTCCAGGAAAGGTAACAGCGACCAGTCAGCCAATTTTAGGTGGGACGCCACCAGGCACTGGTTCGCTGAAAATAACACATACATCGGATCTGGAATGCTGCTGATATATCCTTTTAAACCTGTCACAATTTAGATCTTTGTACTAACTTTTTACTAATTTTAATCAACTGAATCCATCTCAGACTATTGACTATATTTGTCTAATATTTTATAGTTCTACATACCATGATTCTGGACTTATAGCCCAATACAGGGTGTTTAATCATCACTTTTTCACATTATTTTTCTTTATTCATTTATCCATTTTTCTAATTTACACCACCCACTCCTCTCCCTGTACGGTCTCATGCACACAACCGTTGTTTTATTCCATGTCTGTTGTTCTGTTTTTCGTGATTTTCTGCAGACCCATTGAAAGTCAGCTAATGCACCGCTTGTCATCCACGTCCGTGATCCGTGGTTCCAGTCCGTCAAAAAAATATAACCTGTCCTATTTTTTTCGGTTCACGGACCCATTCAAGTCAATGGGACCGCAAAAAAACACGGAGGCACACAAGATTGTCATCCGCGTCTGCATCTGTTTTTTTCCCTATCATTTGCATGGCAAACCTGTCTTAGATTTTTTTTTTACTTTCCTTCATGTCTGGTGGTCCTCCAAAAATAAAGGAAGACACACGGAAACAAAAACGGAAACGGATCACAGAACAACGGAACCCCATTTTGCGGAACGGAACACAACAACGGTCGTGTGCATGAGGCCTACATTGGGAGTGACCTCTATTGATAACGTTTCTATCACTACCCAAATAAATATAGTTTTTATCATATACACACTATCCCTTGCCCTTTGTTGATATCTGCTGGTGACCTGATATAGAGTGCCTGTCTTCCTATGTTCCTATACGCCTGCCTTTTCTGACTGGGTGAGTCAGCTTAGACACGTGCACCTTGCATATTGCCCACACAGGAGAGCCACCGTATTCCCTCCAAATAATAAATTTCATGACAAATTAATTTGGATCAAAACAATATATTTTTTTTAATTCAGTGAAGCGTCTGAATCAAATTTTTTAAAACGTCACTCTTCTCTAGTTATAATACTTGAGGAGATCAGAGAAGTGTACATTATACTCTGTCTCTTGCCTTTTACTGGTATGCATAACTGCAAACTGATTTTGTTTCTAAGGGTATGGACAGTGTGAGGCAGTGACAGAACTCGTGGCTATTAGGGGAGGTGTATGGCAGGTTTTTCCATCTGTTCCCCGTCAATCAGCAGGTCTGAGGCAGGACCAGGTGCCACAATCATTACTGGGGAGTAAAAGACCATTCCAGACTGACAGTTGGGAGTGGGGTTACAACCAGAGGCCAGGTGAGGCTCTGGATGTGTGGTTTCACGATTCTGTGGCTGAGAAACCCTGAGGCTGGGAAATAGCCTGGACTGACTGTGTTACAGCCTGGGGGCTGGTATCCGCTTGGCTGAGGAAGCCAGGCTGAGCACTGTATAGGCGAGTCAGGGATTGTATGTTTAGTTAGAGCCCAGCCGGGCAGGTGTTTGTTTATTGTTTTTTTGTTCTGGTATTGCTGGTGTGCCAAAATAAATTCACGGCTTGAACTGCAACACGGTTTTCAGCGAGACATCTGTGATTGAAACCCCCAAAGACAGAGCTAATCCCTTACATTTGGTGGAGGATGCGAGCAAGCGTCCCTGCTGAAAGGAGACAACCGTTTGCTAAGGGCGCCGGCAAGCGTCCATGCTGAAAAGTTACAGCAGAGAGCAAGGCAAAGTGGTTGCTAGGGGCAACAACATCTTAGAAGTTTGTTTGTTCGCTGGAGCAGGTGCTGCTAAAAAACTGACCGGTGAAAATGGCTGCAAAATGGTGGAGCCCGTGGACAAAGTCCTGCGAGTTGGTAATCGGTGGAATGCCACTGGGGGTTATACTAGATTCCCGCCAGCAAGTGTCTCGGGTCCTTCCCGAAATTCTGGACTTTGTAACAAGAGGGCCAAAGACGAAAACTAAGGTGTCACTGACCTTTGTGATGGACTATGGTTCCGTGCACTGGGAGCTGTTAAAATGCGAGACCCTGAGGCCAGAGTTCATATTGGGCAAGGATTTTCCCTTATTTTGGCAGATATGGTACGGCGGGAGTACTTCAAGTTCTGCGGTGGGAGTCCCGGAGGAAAAGCGGATGTATGCTGTTGCCAAGGGCAACCTTTCAGGAAGACAAGGAGGTGGAGAGCAGTGCGATTCTCAGGAGTTCCTATAGTCCCTGCGACTGTGTAGAGAGTCTTAAAGGCTGCGGCTGGAGTGACCTGGAAAGGTCTGGACTCCAGGCCAGATTGTTTCCAGTGGCAACTGTTGCAGTAAGGAGTCTGCCAGTGGTCATGGTGCCAGGACCTCGAGAAGGCTGGAGATCTCGGTAGAGATGACCTTGGGATATCTTTGTCTCCCGAGACTGCCGAATCCACAACATCAGGCGGTAAGAATATTTCTGTGTTTATTGGTCTGGCAGACCCCATGACAGTGAGCCAGCGACAGTTGCTCAAAATGCCCATGACCAAGTCTAGGCTTCTGGTGGCAAAACTTAGAGACCCTATGTTAGCCCGGGTAAGAAACCTGAGACTGTTAAAGCGATACATATGTTGGATAGAGATGTCGCGAACATAACATTTTCCGTTCGCGAACGTCGAACGCGAATTTCCTCAAATGTTCGCGAACGGGCGAACCGCCATAGACTTCAATAGGCAGGCGAATTTTAAAACCCACAGGGACTCTTTCTAGCCACAGTAGTGATGGAAAAGTTGTTTCAAGGGGACTAACACCTGGACTGTGGCATGCCGGAGGGGGATCCATGGCAAAACTCCCATGGAAAATTACGTAGTTGACGCAGAGTCGGGTTTTAATCCATAAAGGGCATAAATCACCTAACATTCCTAAATTGTTTGGAATAACGTGCTTTAAAACATCAGGTATGATGTTGTATCGATCAGGTAGTGTAAGGGTTACGCCCGCTTCACAGACATTGACAGACCAAACTCCCCTTTTAATGCACCGCAAACAACCGCAAACAGTCCATTTGCCCATTTGCCCAACCGCAAACTCCCCATTTGCACAAGGTTGGATACCAAGCTAGCCATGTCCCGTTGATGTCATTGAAGGTTTCTTCCTCCACCCAGCCACGTACAACATCAAGGGTCCCCGAAAGGTGAATTGAATTGATTTTTCGAACGGGGCGATGGTTAAAAAAATGCTGGCTCCCTCCCCTTTGTTTGAATCCACAGTCACTGCGTCTGCGCCGTGCAATTTACTGTCACGCCCGATATGAGTGTTATTTTCTGTAGTTCTCTTCTCATCAGTTTAATCCCTGTTATGTCCCCAATCTGGGGTCCATTTATTGAATTGATTTTTCGAACGGGGAGATGGGTAAAAAAAAACGCTGGCTCCCTCCCCTTTGTTTTAATCCACGGTCACTGCGTCTGCGCCGTGCAATTTACTGTCACACCCGATATCAGTGGTATTTTCTGTAGTACTATTCTCATCAGTTTAATCCCTGTTACGTCCCATATCAGGGTGGGATTGCCTTCTGTGAAAAAAATTTAGCTTGGGTACCTTCGATTGCCTTCACAGTGACAGACCAAACTCTGATACACTAAACTGAATTGATTTTAGGAACCGGGAGATGGAAAAAGCAGCTTGGTCGGTCCTCTTACTCCCAAGTTGGGGCACTGCGCGTGCACGGAGCAATGTGCTGTGACACCCTATATGAGTGGTGTCTTAACTAGTACTATTCCTATCAGTTTAATCCCTGTTACGTCCCCTATCCGGGGACGTGTGTCAAATTGATTATTAACCATTGTCGAATTAACGAACCATTACGACATCCTGAAATAATTTAGTTCTAAGCTCTGTACTTGCTTTGTATTGGAATTGATGGGGATTTTTTTAAATTGTCTGCATTATTTCTAATAAACTATTAAGAGACTTTATTATGATTTTTTTTATTTTATGTATTAAAAACCCATACAACTTAAAAATAAAAAAATAAAATTTGTTTTTTCTATGAAAAATTATACAGCCGATCGCTATTGGTCTGATCATAATGAAGCAACGGCCTTATCATCTGGGGTGTGGCAATATTGTCAACACACTCATAGAGGTGATGATCGCTTCATTGTGATACGCAAGCCCCTTCACCACTACAAGGTAACGATCACGAAGCGGAATTGACGCAAGTATGTGCCTTTTGTTTTGTTTTGTTTTGTTTTTGCAGCCACAGTGCAGCACCAGAGGCCAGAAAAATTAGGCATGTACACATGCCTGAAAAATAATGGTATTGTTGCAGCCGCTGTTGTAGCAGCGGCCGGAAAAATTTATGTTTTCCAGGCAGAAAGGTGATTAAAACATTGCGGCTTGAACCCTAGTTGGTGGCGGAGAATTCACGAAAGTCATCCGGTATGCAGACATTAAATACAGCAGCGTGGGGACCATTTTGAGGCCAAGGCATGTCATCAGGCCTTTTGTTACTCAAACGTATCCCCCACTGTCCCTTCGGGATCCATGCCTCATTCATCTTAATGAAGGTGAGGTAATCAACACTTTTTTGACCGAGGCGACTTATCTTGTCAGTGACAATGCCTCCTGCTGCACTGAAGGTCCTTTCTGACAGGACACTTGAAGCGGGGCAGGCCAGAAGTTCTATCGCAAACTGGGATAGCTCAGGCCACAGGTCAAGCCTGCACACCCAGTAGTCAAGGGGTTCACCACTCCTCAGAGAGTCGATATCTGCAGTTAAGGCGAGGTAGTCTGCTACCTGTCGGTCGAGTCGTTCTCTATGGCTGGATCCCAAAGGGCTGTGGCGATGTGTAGGACTGAAAAAGCTCTGCATGTCCTCCAACACATCTGTAAAGCGTCCTGTCCTTGCCGCCGTGGTCGTGGTAGGAGGAGGATTACTTTCACCTCTTCCCCAGTTAGATTCCCGTTGTGCTGTGACATCCCCCTTATAAGCTGTGTAAAGCATATTTTTTAGTTTGGTTTTGAACTGCTGCATCCTTTCCGACTTTCGGTAATTTGGTAATATTTCCGCCACTTTCTGCTTATACCGGGGGTCTAGTAGCGTGGCCACCCAGTACAGGTCGTTCTCCTTCATCCTTTTTATACGAGTGTCCCTCAACAGACATGACAGCATGAAAGACCCCATTTGCACAAGGTTGGATGCCGAGCTACTCATTTCCCGTTCCTTGTCCTCACTGATGTCATTGACGGTCTGTTCTTCCCCCCAGCCACGTACAACACCATGGGTACCAGATAGGTGACAACAACGAGCACCCTGGGATGCCTGCTGTGGTTGGTCTTTCTCCTCCTCAAAGCCACATTCCTCCTCTGACACCTCTTCCTCATACTCCTCTTCCAGCGTTTCCGCAGGTCCGGCAAGCGATGATGGCAAGGCTGTTTCTGGTGGTGATGGTGACCACAGCTCTTCCTCTTCACGCTCATCTACAGCCTGATCCAGCACTCTTTGCAGGGCACGCTCCAGGAAGAAAACAAATGGGATGAGGTCGCTGATGGTGCCTTCGGTGTGACTGACTAGGTTTGTCACCTCCTCAAAAGGACGCATGAGCCTACAGGCATTGCGCATAAGCGTCCAGTAACGTGGCAAAAAAATTCCCAGGGTCCTAGCACCCCGGTCATACAAATACTCGTTGACAGGTTTTTCTTGTTGGAGCAGGCGGTCGAACATTAGGAGTGTTGAATTACAACGCGTCGGGCTGTCGCAAATCAAGCGCCTCACTGGCATGTTGTTTCGCTGCAGGATATCTGAAAAGTGCGTCATGGCCGTGTAGGAACGCCTGAAATGGCCACACACCTTCCCGGCCTGCTTGAGGACATCCTGTAAGCCTGGGTACTTAGACACAAAGCGTTGTACGATGAGATTCAACACATGTGCCATGCACGGCACATGTAAGAACTTGCCCAAATTCAATGCCACCAACAAATTGCTTCCATTGTCACACACCACTTTGCCGATCTCCAGTTGGTGCGGGGTCAGCCACTGATCCACCTGTGCGTTCAGGGCGGACAGGAGTGCTGGTCCGGTGTGGCTCTCTGCTTTCAGGCAAGTCAACCCCAACACAGCGTGACACTGTCGTATCCGGGATGTGGAATAGCCCCTGGGGAGCTGGGGGAGTGCCGTTGATGTGCAGCCAGACGCCGCAGCAGAAGAGGACTCAGCCGAGGAGGTTATAGAAGAGGATGGAGTAGGAGGAGTAAAGGAGGTGGCAGTAGGCCTGCCTACAAGTCGTGGCGGTGTCACCAACTCCGCTGCAGAGCCACGCATTCCATGCTTGTCAGTCGTCAGCAGGTTGACCCAATGCGCAGTGTAGGTGATATACCTGCCCTGACCGTGCTTTGCAGACCAGGTATCAGTGGTCAGATGGACCCTTGCCCCAACACTGTGTGCCAGAGATTCCATGACTTCCTATTCAATAACAGAATAGAGGTTTGGGATTGCCTTTTTTTAAAAAAAAATTTGTCCGGGTACCTTCCACTGTGGTGTCCCAATAGCGACAAATTTTTTGAAGGCCTCAGACTCCACCAGCTGGTATGGTAAAAGCTGGCGGGCTAAGAGTTCCGTCAAGCCAGCTGTCAGACACCGGGCAAGGGGGTGACTTTGTGACATTTGCTTCTTACGCTCAAACATGTCCTTGACAGACACCTGACTGTGGGCAGATGAGCAGGAACTGCTCAAGGCGAGAGACAGAGTGGCGGATGGTTGAGAGGGGGCAAGGAGGACAGCAGTGGTTGACGTGGCTGAAGATGCTGGACCAGGAGGAGGATGGCGGCTTTGAGTTTGTGTGCTGCTTGTACTCATGTGTTGATCCCATAGGCGTTTGTGATGTGCGATCATGTGCCTTCGCAAAGCAGTTGTACCGAGGTGGGTGTTGGACTTCCCACGACTCAGTTTCTTTTGGCACAGGTTGCAAATGGCATTGCTGTTATCAGAGGCAGACACACAAAAAAAATGCCACACTGCTGAGCTTTGCAATGACGGCATTCTGGTGGTGGCAACAGCATGCGTTGATTGGTGTGCTGTTTGGCTGACCCCGGGTGCCAATACATGCTGTCTGACTGTGCCACTAGCTCCTTGCGACGACCTCCCTCTGCTTCCAACTCGTCTCCTTCTTCTCTCTGTCTCCCCTTCTGAACTTTCCCCCTCTTCTTCTTCTCTTCGAGCAGGCAACCACGTGGCATCCACGGACACATAGTCATCATCAACCACTTCACTTGTATCTGACACCTCAGCAAAGGAAGCAGCAGCGGGTACAACATCATCATTATCATCACACTGTACATCCATGTGTGTAATGCTGCCTGACTGAGACATATCCCTGTTATCTACATCCTCTGGCAATAATGGTTGCGCATCACTAATTTCATCCAACTGATGTGTAAATAACTCCTCTGACGGATCAAGTGAAGCGGCTGTGGTGGCTGTGGTGGTGGTGGTGGTGGCGGCGGGCGGGAGAGTGGTAACTTGAGAGCAGGTGACCAAAGCTGAGCTGGAGGAGGATGGTGCGTCAAGGTTCTTAGCGGTAGCTGTTGAAGATTGGGTGTCCTGTGTAAGCCAGTCAACTATTTTCTCCAAATTTTTTGGGTTCAGGGTACGTGGCCTCTGAACACTGGGCATTATTCCAGGGCTAGTGGAAATCACAGCACCACGACCACGACGGCCCCTGCTGGGTGGCCTGCCTCTGCCTGTAATTTTTTTTAGATAAGTGGTACTATGCGTGCAAGGTACTGTGCCACCCTATATAAGTGGTGGGCAGTGGGCACAGTACAGTCTGTGTGGACCTGACACACACTGGCTTGCAACTGCGATTATATCACAGAGAAATAATAAATGGACTTTTTTTTATCTGCAAGGTATTGTGAGTGACACCCTGTAATCGTATGAGTGGTGGCCTAGCCAGTGGCCACAATACAGTCTGTGGGCCAGACACTCACTGGCATGCAACTGGGATTATATCACAGAGAAATAATAAATGGACTTTTTTTTATCTGCAAGGTATTGTGAGTGACACCCTGTAACGGTATGAGTGGCGGGCTAGCCAGTGGCAACAGTACAGTCTGTGGGCCAGACACTCACTGGCATGCAACTGGGATTTTATCACAGAGAAATAATAAATTGACTTTTTTTTATCTGCAAGGTACTGTCTGTGACACCCTGTATGAATGGTGTGCACACAGTACAGTCTGTGGGCCAGACACTCACTGGCATGCAACTGGGATTATATCACAGAAAAATAATTAATGTACTTTTTTTTATCTGCAAGGTATTGTGAGTGACACCCTGTAACGGTATGAGTGGTGGCCTAGCCAGTGGCCACAGTACAGTCTGTGGGCCAGACACTCACTGGCATGCAACTGGGATTATATCACAGAGAAATAATAAATGGACTTTTTTTATCTGCAAGGTACTGTCTGTGACACCCTGTATGAATGGTGTGCACACAGTACTGTCTGTGAGCCTGCAGCCACTCACTGGCATGCAACTGGGATTATATCGCAGAGAAATAATAAATTGATTTTTTTTATCTGCAAGGTACTGTCTGTGACACCCTGTGTGAATGGTGTGCACACAGTACAGTCTGTGAGCCAGACACTCACTGGCATGCAACTAGGATTATATCACAGAGAAATAATAAATGGACTTTTTTTTATCTGCAAGGTATTGTGAGTGACACCCTGTAACAGTATGAGTGGTGGCCTAGCCAGTGGCCACAGTACAGTCTGTGGGCCAGACACTCACTGGCATGCAACTGGGATTATATCACAGAGAAATAAATTGACTTTTTTTATCTGCAAGGTACTGTCTGTGACACCCTGTAACGGTATGAGTGGTGGCCTAGCCAGTGGCCACAGTACAGTCTGTGGGCCAGACACTCACTGGCATGCAACTGGGATTATATCACAGAGAAATAATAAATGGACTTTTTTTATCTGCAAGGTACTGTCTGTGACACCCTGTAACGGGATGAGTGGTGGCCTAGCCAGTGGCCACAGTACAGTCTGTGGGCCAGACACTCACTGGCATGCAACTGGGATTATATCACAGAAAAATAATAAATGGACTTTTTTTTATCTGCAAGGTATTGTGAGTGACACCCTGTAACAGTATGAGTGGTGGCCTAGCCAGTGGCCACAGTACAGTCTGTGGGCCAGACACTCACTGGCATGCAACTGCGATTATATCACAGAGAAATAATAAATGGACTTTTTTTATCTGCAAGGTACTGTCTGTGACACCCTGTAACGGGATGAGTGGTGGCCTAGCCAGTGGCCACAGTACAGTCTGTGGGCCAGACACTCACTGGCATGCAACTGGGATTATATCACAGAGAAATAATAAATGGACTTTTTTTATCTGCAAGGTACTGTCTGTGACACCCTGTATGAATGGTGTGCACACAGTACTGTCTGTGAGCCTGCAGCCACTCACTGGCATGCAACTGGGATTATATCGCAGAGAAATAATAAATTGATTTTTTTTATCTGCAAGGTACTGTCTGTGACACCCTGTGTGAATGGTGTGCACACAGTACAGTCTGTGAGCCAGACACTCACTGGCATGCAACTAGGATTATATCACAGAGAAATAATAAATGGACTTTTTTTTATCTGCAAGGTATTGTGAGTGACACCCTGTAACAGTATGAGTGGTGTCCTAGCCAGTGGCCACAGTACAGTCTGTGGGCCAGACACTCACTGGCATGCAACTGGGTTTATATCACAGAGAAATAATAAATTGACTTTTTTTATCTGCAAGGTACTGTCTGTGACACCCTGTATGAATGGTGTGCACACAGTACTGTCTGTGAGCCTACAGCCATTCACTGGCATGCAACTGGGATTATATCGCAGAGAAATAATAAATTGACTTTTTTTTTATCTGCAAGGTACTGTCTGTGACACCCTGTATGAATGGTGTGCACACAGTACAGTCTGTGAGCCAGACACTCACTGGCATGCAACAGCGATTATATCACAGAGAAAAATTAAATGGACTTTTTTTTATCTGCAAGGTATTGTGAGTGACACCCTGTAACGGTATGAGTGGCGGGCTAGCCAGTGGCCACAGTACAGTCTGTGGGCCAGACACTCACTGGCATGCAACTGGCGTTATATCACAGAGAAATAATAAATTGACTTTTTTTTTATCTGCAAGGTACTGTCTGTGACACCCTGTATGAATGGTGTGCACACAGTACTGTCTGTGGGACAGACACTCACTGGCATGCAACTGGGATTATATCACAGAAAAATAATAAATGGACTTTTTTTTATCTGCAAGGTATTGTGAGTGACACCCTGTAACAGTATGAGTGGTGGCCTAGCCAGTGGCCACAGTACAGTCTGTGGGCCAGACACTCACTGGCGTGCAACTGGGATTATATCACAGAGAAATAAATTGACTTTTTTTATCTGCAAGGTACTGTCTGTGACACCCTGTAACGGTATGAGTGGTGGCCTAGCCAGTGGCCACAGTACAGTCTGTGGGCCAGACACTCACTGGCATGCAACTGGGATTATATCACAGAGAAATAATAAATGGACTTTTTTTATCTGCAAGGTACTGTCTGTGACACCCTGTAACGGGATGAGTGGTGGCCTAGCCAGTGGCCACAGTACAGTCTGTGGGCCAGACACTCACTGGCATGCAACTGGGATTATATCACAGAAAAATAATAAATGGACTTTTTTTTATCTGCAAGGTATTGTGAGTGACATGCAGTGTACTCAAGTTGTGTGCAATAGGTGTTTCTGGGTGAGGTAGTGCAATATACACTAACCTGGTACAGCTGACTCTCTGCAAGGGCAGGTATAGGTAGGGATAGTTCGTGACGCCAGTGCCAAGTAAACGGTGGCACGCCGTTTGCGGATGCAGGAATAATTTGAGGAAACGTGGTGTTAAAACAGAACTTGAACTTTAGTAGTTTGCAGGCAGAGACAATATTGGAAACGCAGTTCCTCAGCATACAGTCGATTTTGCAATTCGGTCGATGCAGGCAATTCAGTACAGCAGGGTAATTACAGAGTGTTGAACACAGGATTCGCAGCACAGGAGCTAGCACTCTAATTCTGTCTGATCCTGGAATATAGCAATTCTTCACCAAGGCCCATTAACCTAAGTCTGGCTTTATATCCTTGATTATGGCTTTCATAAGTACCTCCTCTGTTTCCTCAATACCTCTGGCTCCTCTGATATTTGCCTCAGTCTCTCCTAGCTTCTGAATGGTTCCTCAGGCTAAGGTATTCCTGCTTCTGCATGTAGGGATTCAGGAGGGAATCTTCTCCTGAACAGCAGGCTTCAGGCCTGGACTGGTCTCAGACATTATCTAATCTCCATCTGTAGGTTACAGACACTAGACTCCGTCTCCCCTGCACTTCCTGGTCTGGCCTTATATAAACTAGGGCTCCCTAGCTCCCTCTATGGACTAGAAGTAGGAATGACACCCCTAGCAGGCCCGTAAGTGCAAGTTTCAGCGACAGGAAAATACACACATTACATTACATTATATAAAACTGACATAAAGCAACTTCCCATAATTAGGAGGGACGACAGCACACCAAGTGACCTTTGGTAGTAACGGGTATTACAACTCCCGTATACTACATACCCCACTGCTTTAAGCTGAGTACGACCTCGTACTCCATCATGGGTCGCCCAACTGGAATCTCTACCTGAAATAGAAAATAGAGACATGCAGGCATTCATACATGTAATTCATCTGCATTTACATTTACATCAGGTCCAATTGGCAAAGGTGAAGGGTAGTGACAAGGGGCGTCGTTCTCTTCTCTCAGGATAGTGAATGGAACGGGGGCGCTGACCTGGCACAGCGTAACATTATAACCAGGATAGTCCATGACAATGAATAAGTCCATTATAGAACAGCAAAATGGATAAAACAGTATAAAAGTTCTTGGAGGCTCAAAGAACAAACATGAGTCCGTACCCAGGTTATTTCTTATTAAATCACAGAGGCTCTCGTGCGGTGGAGTCCATCTCTGGGCACAATACTTTTAAAAGAGTAAGAATCTCAGAGGCTCAGGTATCTTTTGAGTCTGTCTCCGGGCACGGTTCCTTAGTATCAGGTTGCACAATAAAATGGACAGCAAAGACAAGTGCTGTAATGCCCCTGATCAACCTGAAAAGGGGGTGAAGGGTAAAAGGTGCAACAAAGGAACAGGCACAACTTGGTGTGGGGTAACAAAAGCAGGCAGGAGGTCCTGGAAACAAACGTGGCCTTGCTGACTTTCTGATTTCAGTGGTCAACACCTACCACTGGGCCGTGGACAAACTGGCAGCTGCAACAAAGGGCCAGCAACATAGGACTCCTGTCCTGGAAGGGTTAACATCACCTTCTGAAGAAATAAATCAAGGGCCTAGCAGGCTGATCACAGTGGCATATTGTAGCTACTTGGCTCTGCAGGGAGATATCTTCTGTAGTATTCCTCTACAGGAGGATGGGCCCACATGACTGTATCAGGGGGTAGCTGCAGGGTAAAGGGGCCCCTAATAGGTATTGGCCCCATAGGCCTAGGGGTGAACCCTCTGGTGGGCCGTGCCGGCCCTGGCATAATCACTGCAGGGTGTGACATACTTGGTACCGCCGCAGCAAGCGGTCCGGTGCTCTGGGTGCAGCAATTCACAGCAATCGCGGGTCCGGTCTGGGGCACTGACGGAGCGGTGGCAACAGAAGGCGGTCGGCGGGTGGTGACAGGCACCCTTACCTCATCCTTCCTCGGCGGCGTCTGGATCCTGGCGGTGTAGGTCTTACGCAACTCCCGCAACTTCTCCTCCAGCCGGACGATCTGCTCACCGATACTCTCGGTGTCGGAGTCGCTGTTCTCTGCTGGCTCCGCCGGCGCAGGTACAGTCACCGCTGATGCAGACTCGGCCTCTTCAGGTTCTGGACTTGCCTCTGGTCTCCGTCCCATCCGGATGTTCTGGAAGGTAGCACTCAATCCTCTTTGCTGCTCCAGCTCAGATAGTGTCTTCTCCCGACGTGGCAGCTCGGGGGAAGGGTAGGGGCTCACCCATTTCTCCAACACGGTTGGCTGCCAGAAGACGTTCGGCCCGATGAAGGAGCTCCGCTCCTGAAAGGCGTGATGGGCCGGCTCTGGAGAGCGTTCCGGTTCTCGCTCGCAGCCAGAGTAGTCTTCTCCTTCTTCTGCCTCCCAATCCTCAGGTCCTCGCTTCGGACGGGTCACAGCAGTCGCATAGGGGCCTCGCAGGCCCTCGGCAGGGGTGTACTCCACTTCCTCTCCCTCGCGGAGACTGTGCTGGTACGAAGGGAGGTAGTCTCTCTTGACAGACCTTCGATTGACATAGAGGTCTCTGCCAGTAAGATAGTCCTGAATAAACCCGTAGCCACGGGATTTGTCAAACGACAGCACCACTCCCTTTCTCCTCTCCAGGCGGGGTTGGGTGTGCGTATGTCTTTCATGTATGGTCTTAGTTAGCTCCTCATACACGATCTTTGTCTGGGTATTTCGCTTGATAGCGGCCTCCCGAATCTCCGCCATCAGGGAAGACCATTGGAACGTTGGCTGAAAAAAGTCCCTCCATGAGCCATAGTAGGGCTCGGGTTCTTTCTCCCTGGTGCGGCAGGCAGGTTGCTCCGGTCCCGGAGCGTAGGCCGGTGGAGCCTCCTCTGGCTCTACACCGGTGTCGGTCATTTTTCCAATCATAGGTGCGGACGCTGCAGCAACACTCTGCTCACAATCCAACATGCTCGATCCTACTGAGGAGAGCGATAGGGTCGCGTCAATTAGAGTAGCCAGCTCCTCCCATTGCACTGGGGAGCCGCCCCCCAGGTATTCCAGTATATGGAGGGCGGTGTCCATGCTGGCAGACATGCAAATGTCCAGATAAGCCGTGGCGCCTGCCCTTGACCTTCTTCCCGCTTTTTCTTCAGAAAGGCGCCAACTTTTCCCGCCTTTTCGGGATGAAGGTGACGCAGCAGTAAATTCAGCAAGCCCAGCGGCCATCTTTAGGTACAAACGCTGTCTATTCACTGACGGCAAGCAAGAATGTTTAAAGTCCACAAAACCACACTCCAATGCGGCGATTTTCTTCCTCTGTGCAGCGCAATACTGTACAGCGCGTTTTAGAAGTTTTTGACACACTTTTGGGTATGATTTTTAATCCACAAAGTCCACTTGAATAAAACAGGAAAATTGTCACTTTGGTCACAGGGCAACTGTATAAGGCACAAAGTTCACGCTTCTTGCACTAGAAAGCGTGCGTATCCTGTTCGTGACGCCAAAAGAGAGGTGCAGTGTACTCAAGTTGTGTGCAATAGGTGTTTCTGGGTGAGGTAGTGCAATATACACTAACCTGGTACAGCTGACTCTCTGCAAGGGCAGGTATAGGTAGGGATAGTTCGTGACGCCAGTGCCAAGTAAACGGTGGCACGCCGTTTGCGGATGCAGGAATAATTTGAGGAAACGTGGTGTTAAAACAGAACTTGAACTTTAGTAGTTTGCAGGCAGAGACAATATTGGAAACGCAGTTCCTCAGCATACAGTCGATTTTGCAATTCGGTCGATGCAGGCAATTCAGTACAGCAGGGTAATTACAGAGTGTTGAACACAGGATTCGCAGCACAGGAGCTAGCACTCTAATTCTGTCTGATCCTGGAATATAGCAATTCTTCACCAAGGCCCATTAACCTAAGTCTGGCTTTATATCCTTGATTATGGCTTTCATAAGTACCTCCTCTGTTTCCTCAATACCTCTGGCTCCTCTGATATTTGCCTCAGTCTCTCCTAGCTTCTGAATGGTTCCTCAGGCTAAGGTATTCCTGCTTCTGCATGTAGGGATTCAGGAGGGAATCTTCTCCTGAACAGCAGGCTTCAGGCCTGGACTGGTCTCAGACATTATCTAATCTCCATCTGTAGGTTACAGACACTAGACTCCGTCTCCCCTGCACTTCCTGGTCTGGCCTTATATAAACTAGGGCTCCCTAGCTCCCTCTATGGACTAGAAGTAGGAATGACACCCCTAGCAGGCCCGTAAGTGCAAGTTTCAGCGACAGGAAAATACACACATTACATTACATTATATAAAACTGACATAAAGCAACTTCCCATAATTAGGAGGGACGACAGCACACCAAGTGACCTTTGGTAGTAACGGGTATTACAACTCCCGTATACTACAGACACCCTGTAACAGTATGAGTGGTGGCCTAGCCAGTGGCCACAGTACAGTCTGTGGGCCAGACACTCACTGGCATGCAACTGGGATTATATCACAGAGAAATAAATTGACTTTTTTTATCTGCAAGGTACTGTCTGTGACACCCTGTAACGGTATGAGTGGTGGCCTAGCCTGTGGCCACAGTACAGTCTGTGGGCCAGACACTCACTGGCATGCAACTGGGATTATATCACAGAGAAATAATAAATGGACTTTTTTTATCTGCAAGGTACTGTCTGTGACACCCTGTAACGGGATGAGTGGTGGCCTAGCCAGTGGCCACAGTACAGTCTGTGGGCCAGACACTCACTGGCATGCAACTGGGATTATATCACAGAGAAATAATAAATGGACTTTTTTTATCTGCAAGGTACTGTCTGTGACACCCTGTATGAATGGTGTGCACACAGTACTGTCTGTGAGCCTGCAGCCACTCACTGGCATGCAACTGGGATTATATCGCAGAGAAATAATAAATTGATTTTTTTTATCTGCAAGGTACTGTCTGTGACACCCTGTGTGAATGGTGTGCACACAGTACAGTCTGTGAGCCAGACACTCACTGGCATGCAACTAGGATTATATCACAGAGAAATAATAAATAGACTTTTTTTTATCTGCAAGGTATTGTGAGTGACACCCTGTAACGGTATGAGTGGTGGCCTAGCCAGTGGCCACAGTACAGTCTGTGGGCCAGACACTCACTGGCATGCAACTGGGTTTATATCACAGAGAAATAATAAATTGACTTTTTTTATCTGCAAGGTACTGTCTGTGACACCCTGTATGAATGGTGTGCACACAGTACTGTCTGTGAGCCTACAGCCATTCACTGGCATGCAACTGGGATTATATCGCAGAGAAATAATAAATTGACTTTTTTTTTATCTGCAAGGTACTGTCTGTGACACCCTGTATGAATGGTGTGCACACAGTACAGTCTGTGAGCCAGACACTCACTGGCATGCAACAGCGATTATATCACAGAGAAATAATAAATGGACTTTTTTTTATCTGCAAGGTATTGTGAGTGACACCCTGTAACGGTATGAGTGGCGGGCTAGCCAGTGGCCACAGTACAGTCTGTGGGCCAGACACTCACTGGCATGCAACTGGCGTTATATCACAGAGAAATAATAAATTGACTTTTTTTTATCTGCAAGGTACTGTCTGTGACACCCTGTATGAATGGTGTGCACACAGTACTGTCTGTGGGACAGACACTCACTGGCATGCAACTGGGATTATATCACAGAGAAATAATAAATGGACTTTTTTTATCTGCAAGGTACTGTCTGTGACACCCTGTAACGGTATGAGTGGTGGCCTAGCCAGTGGCCACAGTACAGTCTGTGGGCCAGACACTCACTGGCATGCAACTGGGATTATATCACAGAGAAATAATAAATGGACTTTTTTTTATCTGCAAGGTATTGTGAGTGACACCCTGTAACGGTATGAGTGGTGGCCTAGCCAGTGGCCACAGTACAGCAATATATACACTGCTCAAAAAAATAAAGGAACACTTAAACAACACAATGTAACTCCAAGTCAATAACACTTCTGTGAAATCAAACTGTCCACTTAGGAAGCAACACTGAGTGACAATCAATTTCACATGCTGTTGTGCAAATGGGATAGACAACAGGTGGAAATTATAGGCAATTAGCAAGACACCCCCAATAAAGGAGTGGTTCTGCAGGTGGTGACCTGACCACTTCTCAGTTCCTATGCTTCCTGGCTGATGTTTTGGTCACTTTTAAATGCTGGCGGTGCTTTCACTCTAGTGAGAGCATGAGACGGAGTCTACAACCCACACAAGTGGCTCAGGTAGTGCAGCTTATCCAGGATGGCACATCAATGCGAGCTGTGGCAAGAAGGTTTGCTGTGTCTGTCAGCGTAGTGTCCAGAGCATGGAGGCGCTACCAGGAGACAGGCCAGTACATCAGGAGACGTGGAGGAGGCCGTAGGAGGGCAACAACCCAGCAGCAGGACCGCTACCTCCGCCTTTGTGCAAGGAGGAACAGGAGGAGCACTGCCAGAGCCCTGCAAAATGATCTCCAGCAGGCCACAAATGTACATGTGTCTGCTCAAACGGTCAGAAACAGACTCCATGAGGGTGATATGAGGGCCCGACGTCCACAGGTGGGGGTTGTGCTTACAGCCCAACACCGTGCAGGACGTTTGGCATTTGCCAGAAAACACCAAGATTGGCAAATTCGCCACTGGCGCCCTGTGCTCTTCACAGATGAAAGCAGGTTCTCACTGAGCACATGTGACCGACGTGACAGAGTCTGGAGACGCCGTGGAGAACGTTCTGCTGCCTGCAACATCCTCCAGCATGACCGTATGGCATTAGGTCAGTAATGGTGTGGGGTGGCATTTCTTTGGAGGGCCGCACAGCCCTCCATGTGCTCGCCAGAGGTAGCCTGACTGCCATTAGGTACCGAGATGAGATCCTCAGACCCCTTGTGAGACCATATGCTGGTGCTGTTGGCCCTGGGTTCCTCCTAATGCAATACAATGCTAGACCTCATGTGGCTGGAGTGTGTTAGCAGTTCCTGCAAGACGAAGGCATTGATGCTATGGACTGGCCCGCCCGTTCCCCAGACCTGAATCCAATTGAGCACATCTGGGACATCACGTCTCGCTCTATCCACCAACGTCACGTTGCACCACAGACTGTCCAGGAGTTGGCAGATGCTTTGGTCCAGGTCTGGGAGGAGATCCCTCAGGAGACCGTCCGCCACCTCATCAGGAGCATGCACAGGCATTGTAGGGAGGTCATACAGGCACGTGGAGGCCACACACACTAATGAGCCTCATTTTGACTTGTTTTAAGGACATTACATCAAAGTTGGATCAGCCTGTAGTGTGTTTTTCCACTTTAATTTTGAGGGTGACTCCAAATCCAGACCTCCATGGGTTAAAAAATTTGATTTCCATTTTTTTCTTTTGTGTGATTTTGTTGTCAGCACATTCAACTATGTAAAGAACAAAGTATTTCAGAAGAATATTTAATTAATTCAGATCTAGGATGTGTTATTTTTGTGTTCCCTTTATTTTTTTGAGCAGTGTATATATATATATATATATATATATATATATATATATATATATATATATAAATAAAAAAAAGCAGACTGATGTACCAGTTCTAAAAAGGGCTTTTTGGGGTGCTGTCAGGATGCTGTCCTACAGTAGATGAGTCTGTGGACACAGAACACTGCCCTAGCTAACGCTTTCCCTATTAAATCAGCAGCAGCAGCACTGTCCCTCCTCTCACTAAGAATGCAGCTTCCGAATGAATCTAAAATGGATGCTGTCCAGGAGGTGGGAGGGTCTGCTGCTGATTGGCTGGAATGTGTCTGGTGACTGTGAGGTACAGGGTCAAAGTTTGCTCAATGATGACGAATAGGGGGCGGACCGAACATCGCATATGTTCGCCCGCCTCGGCGAACGCGAACAAGCTATGTTCGCCGGCGAACTTTTCGGGACATCTCTAATGTTAGACAGACATGCGATGAAAACGGACTGTCATGTAGTTCTCACTGGACATGAGACTATGGGACTGAAGTGACAATTAGAAACAATGATGCTGATAAAGTGCATAATGAAAATGTGATGTCTTGTGAAAAATGTGATAATAATGACATGCCTTTTCCGTCGCAGGAGGTGGTCAGGGGAATAGTGCCCCCTAAAAAAAAAATTATAAAATAGACAAAGGTATTGATGAATATTGAGAAAGTACAGCTGGGGGACCCCAATGGGGTGAACGAACAGGAAAGTGTGACAATACCAGAGGTGGATATGTGGTCTCCACGGGGTTCTATGGTTGCTGGGGAGGTGTCCCAGGTAGGGATTAGCTCATCGGTGCCCCTAGAGGTCAGGATTAATAATGGCATGAGCAGTATAAGTTATGTACTGTATGTGCTGTTACCGTTACCAACTCCGCGAGGGAAGCTACCATATTGAGGTCCTGCGAAATTGAGTTTTTATTGGTAGCGACCAGACAATGGTCATACCTGACGTGACGAGAGTTCAGTGGGGAGACGTTCTGAGACCCATACCCAGGCAGTAGTAGATGACCTGTCTGTTTGCTGGTACATCTGCAAACAGGAAGATGATCGTACTCTCTCCACAAGGTCCCTAGAGCCGCTGGAGAAGGGACTAGCTGTCTTCCCAGAGCAACGGAAGAAGGCTTTAGAATGGTCAAAGCAGGAGACTCAGACAGAAATGAGTGAGCTGAAGTGTCTACGGCCTGATATCCAGGTGAAGAACAAAGGCTCCAAAGAAGCACAGAAAACTGCGGTAGATACAGATAAAGTGTTTAAAGGGACCCTGGTTGGAACCCCCACCTGGTGTCCGAAGGAGAATGGTGATACTCCTATATCTGCTGCAGAAGAGCACAGCGAGGAGCAGCTGGAACAGGAAGCCCAAGTGCGGGGCGCTTCGAACAAACTTCTGCGAAAAACTAAAAAGAAACAGAAGAAGTTTGACCGGCCCCGGGCGGAAGAGAAATACATCTTGGCCCGATATGCCGAAGAACATGACCGAGCGAAGGCTGATGCTCGGGAGAAAAAGACCAAGGCCCTCTCCTTGGCTAGAGCTCTTGAAGAAGCGAGATGAATTTGAGAGGCTGAACAATCAACTTAGAGCAGAGATGGTGGATTCCATGAGCTCAAAGGATGACGTCGGGAAGAACGTCTGAGTTGGAGAAGTCTAAGCATGCTCTCGAGCAGCAGGTGGAAGAAATGAGGACTAAGATTGAAGAGTTAGAGGCAAAAGCTTCTCGAGATGACAGGTTGGCTCACTCGAAGGAAAATGAGCACCCTGAAAAATAAAATCCTCTGAAAGATGCCAAGAAGTCAAAGCCTGTTAAGAATGGGTCTGGAGATGGTGGCACTGCGATGCTGGCCGAGGTAGAGAAGATGGAAGATGCTTCTGCTGAACCAGTTGATGGAGCTGATGTGGATGTGGAAGCCCAAAGACCCGTGGTAAAGTGTAGCCTGGACCTGAAAAACATCCCCTCCACCAATAAGACCTTCCACATAGCCAGCAGCCTGCTGGGAAAGAAGTACTAGGAGGTGAACGATCAGTTTTCTGATCCTGTCTATTACAAGGAGCTGGCTTTCCTGACTCCTCCTCGAAAGAAGAACTGTCACGACTGTGACTGATCCAGACAGGTCTGGGAGGAGAAGGTCGCAACGACTTGCTACTCGCAATAGCTTGTGAGTTTGCTCCATGGTTCAGGGTTTGTCATCCGGGTTTTGCCTTGTGAACCTTTTTGTCCTGACTGGGAGTTTGTAGGCATCCTTCTCAGGTGAGTCCTGTCTGCCACTCCCAGCTACTATATTAGTTTCAGTTTCACTTGCAGTCATTGCCAGATATAGTCCTTACTTCCAGTTCTATTCTGACCTTTGAAAGAGATCGTTTGATGGTGTTGCTGTGGAGCTCTTGTCCGGCGTGGACTGTCGTGATTGGGATCGCCTTCTCTGCTCGTGACTGGATAAGTCTATCTCTGCTATAGTTTGTTTGTTGCTGTCTTCCCCTGCTGTTCTCCTAGACATGAGTGATGGTGACTAGTGCTCCCATCGGCCTTTCCCCACTCTAGGCTTGTTAGGGTGACTGAGGGTTTAGGCATCCTGCTCGCCGCACGGGTTCACACCCCGTTTAGGGTATCAGGGCAGACAGGTGCAAGCTTAGGGTTTGTCAGGGGTGGCCATACTATTCCCATCCGTAGATAAGGGTCCCCCTTTCCCTCCGTCTGGTGCGACACGAATGCTGCTGGGATAGCGGTCGTGACAGTATATCTGGCCTTTTAAAAAAAAAAGGAAAAGTGACATTTCTTTTTTTTTTGCTTGCTGTTTTGCTTTGTATTTTTCTGTTCCACTATGGATCCGGTTACGGTTTTGGCGAAACAATTACAGGGATTATCCCTTGAAGTGGCAGGATTAAAAGCAACAGTGCTGCAGCAGCAGCAGCCATCCTTGGGTTCCACCGTTGCTACGGGAAACCAAGGTACTCCTGAGCCAAAAGTGAAGCTTGCAAATTGTTCTTCAGGTTACGCCCTAGATCCTCCGGCGGTGAGGAGCAACGGGTGGGCATTGTAATTTCTCTCCTGCAAGGAGATCCGCAGGCTTGGGCTTTCTCCCTACTATCAGACTCTCTGGCCTTACGATCAGTAGAGGAGTTTTTTGAAGCCCTGGGTCTCGTATATGATGACCCGGACAGGGTCTCACTGGCTGAGTCTAAGCTACGTAGACTTCGGCAAGATAACCGGTCTGCTGAACTATATTGTTCCGAATTCCGTAGGTGGGCTACTGATACGTTATGGAACGACTCGGCCCTTAGGAGTGAGTTCTGCCAGGGGTTGTCTGAAAAATAAAAAGACGCGCAGGCGGTATACGAGGTCCCTGGGTCTCTGGAGGCTGCTATGTCTCTGTCCATAAGAATCGACAGACGACTCAGGGAGAGACTATTAAATTTTACGGAAGCCTCTATAGGGCAGGGATCGGTTTGTTATGATCCAGTCGAACCAATGCAAATAGGGGGCGCCACTAGATGGGTGAATCCTCCTAAGTTCCGCCGTAGGTCAGAGGTTTGTTTTCGTTGTGGGGGGAGGGGTCATTTTGTAAAGGTTTGTCCCTCAGAACCCAAGAGACCACAAACAAAGGAGCCGCCGGAAGACTAGAGTCCCCAGATTGTGCGGAGGATAACAGTCTGGGCGTATTCGTTTCCTCCATACGCATGTCTCAGTTTTTGTTGTCCGCTACCGTTGAGGCGGGCAATAAGACTGAGATCTGTTCCGTCTTTTTGGACAGTGGGGCGGGGGTCAACTTGGTGGATTCACGGTTTGCTCAGGCTCTGGGTTTTACTCCGGAACCGATACGCAGAACTATTCCTGTTTTTGCCATCGACTCCTCCCCTCTTACTCAGAAAGAGTTAACTCAGATCATCCATAATATCCATCTGCAGGTAGGGGACCTCCATAAAGAGCATATCTCTTGTTATTTCCTGGACGGTCTTCCGGCTCCTATGGTATTGGGGCTTCCCTGGCTGGTGACTCACAATCCAGTGGTGGATTGGCAGGCCGGGGAGATTGTGGAGTGGAGTGAACATTGTAAGGACAACTGCTTGAGTAGTAGGTGCTCTACACTCTCTGTAACATCTTTACCTGCCTTTCTGTCAGATTTTATGGATGTGTTCTCTGAGAAGGGTTGTCAGGGGTTACCACCTCATCGTCCATATGATTGCCCGATTAATCTATTACCTGGGGCAAAACTACCTAAAAACCGGTTATACAATCTTTCCGGCCCGGAGAGGAAGGCTATGAAAGATTATATTTCGGAGAGTTTGGCTAAGGGACACATCAGACCCTCTTCTTCACCTGTGGCTGCAGGGTTCTTTTTCGTTAAAAAGAAAGATGGGGGCCTACGTCCTTGCCTGGATTTCCGGGAATTAAACCGGATAACTATCCGAGATCCCTATCCTCTTCCTCTCATTCCCGACCTCTTTAATCAGGTTGCTGGTGCTAAATGGTTCTCCAAAATGGATCTCAGAGGAGCCTATAACCTGGTTCGCATCAAAGAGGGGGATGAGTGGAAGACGGCTTTTAATACTCCGGAAGGGCATTATGAAAATCTGGTCATGCCATTTGGTCTTACTAATGCGCCTGCGGTATTCCAACATTTTGTCAACGATATTTTTAGTCACCTTATCGGGAGATTTGTTGTGATATATCTTGATGACATCCTGGTCTATTCCCCGGATCTGGATACACATAAGATCCATGTGAGACAAGTGCTGCAGATATTAAGGGCCAACAAATTGTTTGCTAAGTTAGAAAAATGTGTGTTCGCCGTAAAAGAACTGCCATTTCTGGGGTATGTGTTGTCAGATTCAGGTTTCCGCATGGATCCAGAGAAAGTCCGGGCGATTATAGACTGGGATCTGCCTGAGAACCTGAAGGCATTGCAACGCTTCCTGGGGTTTGCCAATTTTTATAGAAAGTTTATAAAGAACTATTCCTTGGTGGTCAAACCACTGACGGACATGACCCGAATGGGATCCGATTTTTCCAAATGGTCACATGCAGCCAAAACTGCCTTTGCATCTCTGAAGGAGAGATTCACCTCGGCCCCTATTCTCGTACAGCCAGATGTCTCGCTTCCTTTTATTGTAGAGGTTGACGCATCAGAGGTGAGGGTGGGAGCGGTACTATCTCAGGGCCCGTCCCCTGGTGAATGGCGTCCGTGTGCTTTCTTTTCGAAGAAATTGTCTACTGCAGAAAGGAACTATGATATTGGCAACAGGGAACTTTTGGCTATTAAGTTGGCTTTTGAGGAGTGGCGTCATTTTTTGGAGTGGGCGGTTAATCCCGTCACGGTGATTACTGATCACAAAAACTTATTATATCTGGAGTCTGCTAAACGTCTCACCCCTAGACAGGCTCGGTGGTCGTTTAATTTTGTAATAACCTATCGCCCGGGGGCAAAAAATACTAAGGCGGATGCATTGTCTCGAAGTTTTCCTGGAGGGGGTGATGTTGAGGTACTAGAGCCCATTTTGCAAAAGGGGGTGGTGGTCTCTGCATTACACTCAGGTTTAGAGGGGAGGGTGTTGGAAGCTCAGGGGGACGCCCCGGCCTCCTGCCCCTCGGGTAAACTGTTTGTGCCAGAAAATTTACGCCTGGAGATACTAAAAGAACACCATAACTCCACACTGGCAGGACACCCAGGTAGTAGGGCAACCTCTGAATTAGTGTCTCATCGGTTCTGGTGGCCTAAGTGGCGCCAGGAGGTGTTGAATTTTGTGTCTGCATGTGCTACCTGTGCTCGTTCTAAGGTAGATCATACTCGTCCGGCAGGGCGTCTTTTACCTCTAGCCATCCCCAACAGGCCTTGGACGCACCTATCAATGGATTTCATTACGGATCTACCAGTATCAGCGGGGAAAACTGTTATTCTTGTAGTTGTTGACAGATTCAGTAAAATGGTGCACTTTATTGCTCTTGCCGCATTGCCTAATGCTAACACACTGGCTCAGGTTTTTATTGACCACATCGTGAAGCTTCACGGGGTCCCTTCCGATATTGTTTCGGATCGTGGTACCCAATTCGTTTCTAAATTTTGGAAAGCTTTTTGTTCTCGTTTAGGGGTTCATCTGTCGTTTTCTTCATCTTTCCATCCACAGTCCAACGGTCAGACTGAACGTACCAATCAAAACCTAGAGACATATTTGAGATGCTTTGTTTCCGAAAATCAGGAGGAATGGTCATCTTATTTACCGTTAGCCGAGTTTGCCATTAATAATCGTCGTCAAGAATCTGCCGATAAGCCACCATTTTTTGGTGCGTATGGTTTCCATCCTCAGTTTTGTACGTTTAGTGAGGGGGGGCCGTCTGGGATTCCCGAGGAGGAACGATTTGCGTCTTCCCTTTCTTCAGTGTGGTAGAGTGTGCAAGAAAGTTTGAAGAGAATGGGTGGTAGATACAAACGTGTGGCTGATAGGAGGCGCTCTGAAGGTCCGGACCTTGGGGTGAATGACTTGGTGTGGTTGTCTACCAGAAATATCAAGTTGAAGGTTCCCTCGTGGAAATTAGGTCCGAGATTTATTGGTCCTTATAGGGTAATTAAGATCATTAACCCAGTGGCTTTTCGTCTGGAGCTACCTCAGACTCTAAGGATCCATAATGTCTTCCACAGATCTCTGCTTAAGAGATATGTAGAACCTCCTGAACCATTGCCACTACCGCCTCCACCGGTGGTTGTTGATGGCAGTCTTGAGTTTCAGGTAGAAAAGATTGTTGACTCACGATATGTTCACCGCTCTCTTCAGTACCTGGTGCACTGGAGAGGTTATGGTTCCGAAGAGAGAATGTGGGTTCCAGCTTCGGAGATAAAAGCGGACAGACTCATTCGGGCTTTTCATAGCTCCCATCCGGAGAGGCCTGGTCTTGAGGGTCCGGGGGCCCCTCGTAGAAAGGGGGGTACTGTCATGACTGTGACTGATCCAGACAGGTCTGGGAGGAGAAGGTCGCAACGACTTGCTACTCGCGATAGCTTGTGAGTTTGCTCCATGGTTCAGGGTTTGTCATCCGGGTTTTGCCTTGTGAACCTTTTTGTCCTGACTGGGAGTTTGTAGGCATCCTTCTCAGGTGAGTCCTGTCTGCCACTCCCAGCTACTATATTAGTTTCAGTTTCACTTGCAGTCATTGCCAGATATAGTCCTTACTTCCAGTTCTATTCTGACCTTTGAAGGAGATCGTTTGATGGTGTTGCTGTGGAGCTCTTGTCCGGCGTGGACTGTCGTGATTGGGATCGCCTTCTCTGCTCGTGACTGGATAAGTCTATCTCTGCTATAGTTTGTTTGTTGCTGTCTTCCCCTGCTGTTCTCCTAGACATGAGTGATGGTGACTAGTGACCCATCGGCCTTTCCCCACTCTAGGCTTGTTAGGGTGACTGAGGGTTTAGGCATCCTGCTTGCCGCACGGGTTCACACCCCGTCTAGGGTATCAGGGCAGACAGGTGCCAGCTTAGGGTTTGTCAGGGGTGGCCATACTATTCCCATCTGTAGATAAGGGTCCCCCTTCCCCTCCGTCTGGTGCGACACGACTGCTGCTGGGATAGCGGTCGTGACAAGAACAGTGTCAGGGGTGAGTCTCTGGAGAAAATGCCAGAAGACGAGGAGTCTGCTGAAGACCCCGGTGACTTCTGCCTCGGAGAGAAAGAGGAGAAGGACTTAAGAGGGCAAGTATATGATGCCGGGTCCAAGAAGACAACGGCTGGGGGGGCGGAGCTAGCGCCAGAGGAAGATGGTGGTGTGTGCCTGAGCTCCGTCTGACTTGCAGTGCTTTATCGCAGCTTACGCTAGCTATACCGACCAGATCATGGTGAAAATCGGCAACCCGAGACAAGGGGACACCCTGCAGCACCAGAAGCCATCCGTTACCTCAGGGGACATGGATAAATTCATTAAAAAAGCGGCAGCAATACACGTCGCAAAAGAAACCAAAATGGCGCCCACGGCTGCTCCCGAAGACGAGTACCTGAATTCAGAGGGAAGGGACAGCGATTCAGAAAAGGCGGGTGGTCGTCAAAACCTCCCCATCTCCAGGAAATACCTGAAATCGGTCCTCACCAAAGTTCTGGAACCGCTGGTAAGCGAAGTCTCCTCCATGAGACAAGATATCAAACATATCGGGGGTAGAGTGGAGGATCTGGAGACGGCGCATAACGCTGCGTTAGACTTCCAGGCAGCGGCTTCTAACAGCCTGCAAACGGTTCAAACCCACCTAAATTACGTGTATGCGGCCTTAGAGGACCAAGAGAACCGGGGCAGGAGGAACAACCTAAGGTTCCGAGGCTTGCCTGAATCGATCATCACTTCAGAAATACCGGAGGCTATGAAGGCCTTATGTGAACAACTACTAGGCCCCGATTATCCTAGCCCGACCATCGAAAGGGCTCACAGGGCCCTCCGACCTAAACCGAAGCCAGCCGAACCGCCTAGAGATATAATATGCCGGTTCCTAAACTTCCAGGACAGGGAAGCTATTCTGGAGTGCGCCAGGAAGAAATCCGAAGTCCTGTTCAGGGACTACCGCATCCATGTGTACCAGGACTTGGCACCGATCACCTTAAAAAAAACGCAAGGTACTTAAGCCCCTGACAGAATGGCTCATCCAAAGGAAAATCACCTATAGATGGACTTTCCCCTTTGGCATTTTGTTTCTATACAACGGGAGCAGGATCACAATCAGAACCCACGCTGACCTGGATCAAATGTTCCAACATCTAGAGATTCCTAACATGGAAATTGAAAATTGGGACTTAATCCAAGATGTCGCATCCTTGCCAGAGGTTCCTAAGCCGCAGCTCTTTGAACCCAGGAGGACCCCTAAATCCCAGCGACAGAGAAAGAAAGCCAACTCAATTACTCCTAGACGTCTCTCCACAGACTCTTTTTGATCCATCCTGAGTCTATCATGTCTGTTGATTGCTGAACCAGATTTATTCTCCCTGGAAGGGAATGAAGAAAAGTCTGCTTTCTCTCTCTTATAAGTATATTGGTTTTATTATCCACATGTACTGTTTCTAGATACTTGCCCCACTGTCCCCTCTCCAACTTGATCTCCCCCCCCTCCCCCTTCCCCACCCTCCCCCCCTTCCCCTCTTCCCCCCTCTTTTTTCTCCCTGCTTCATAGAAATAAGCTACATTGGCCATTAATAAGAAGCTGCCCTTTACCTATGTGTTAAGTAAGCTGAAACATCTCCTTTCCTCCAGTTTCTAGCCCCTAATCTCTTGAAGCCTCCTACTGTTTTGGTCGGTAGTATTAGAGCGGGTTGTGCTCCACTGGTTCGCTCCCTACCTCTGATATCTATCTGAGGTGTCTCTGGTAAAGCTCTGTGTTTTAAGGGTTTACCCATATTCCCCCCCACACACTGAGTAATGTCTCTGCAGATATACTGCTTATGCCTTTTGTTTTTCTCTTGTTATCTTAGTTACCATTTTCTTAATGTTACCGCGTCACCTGAAGAATTCAGAAAAATGGCTTTGGTATGGGGTGCACATCGAAGGTTTGACTTCTCTTCAACTCTGGATATTGGTCTTTTACATCACAAGCTTAAATTTTGCCATCTTTATATAACCAACACGGAATTTATCTCCACTCGTATCCCAAATGGATGACCTCAAGATAGCATCTTATAATGTAAGAGGCTTTAACTCGCCGGCTAAAAGGGGTCAAATATTTGGAATGCTGAGAAGAGAAGGGGTAAAGGTGGTTTTTCTCCAAGAAACGCACCTGAAATTGGGTCATTTCCCCAACCTTTCACACTCATATTTTTCCCAATGGTACCACAGTGGCTCTAATTCTTCAAACTCAAAAGGTGTTAGTATAGGAATGCAGAGAGGAGTCCAGTTCCAGCATATAGACCAGGTTTTAGATCCTGAGGGTAGGTTCATAATGTTGAAGGGGAAAATCGCCCAACACATCTATACCTTCATCAACGTATATGTTCCTAATAGGAAACAAATTCCCTGGCTAAAAAGCATTTTAGAGAAAGTTAACAATTTTGGGGAAGGAACCTTAGTGATGGGAGGAGACTTCAATCTAGTAATGAATCCTCTTTTGGATTCTTCTTCTGGTAAATCTGCACATTCCCAGTCAGCTGTACGTTCCCTGACTTCGAAGTTGTGGAGAGCTCAACTTATTGATGTTTGGCGAACTTTTCATCCAGACACTAAAGAGTACTTCTTTCACTCAACAGTTCATGACTCATATCAACGTCTGGATTACCTTTTTGTTTCTAAAAATCACCTGCAATATTGCAAAGACACAAGTATAGGTAATATCCTCCTATCCGATCACGCCCCTATTTACTTGACCCTCACTCCTCCAAGGAAGAATAAAACCCCTAGATCCTGGAGATTGAATGAGCAATTATTAGGTAATCCTGAAGCCAGATCAAAAATTAAAACAGTCCTTGGGGATTATTTTGACCTAAACGCTTCCTCAGAAATATCCTCTCAGACCTTATGGGATGCCCATAAGACGGTCTTTAGAGGTCAATGTATTAGCATTGAAACTCATCTTAAAAAATCAAGGAACAAACAAATAGACGAGTTACATGTGAATATCACCAAACTAGAACAAACACATAAAATATCCCTACTCAAGACTCACCTTGAAGAATTAAATGGATATAGGCGCTCTCTTAAAGATCTTCTTAACTCCCTCTCAGCAAAATACTACCTCAACTCACAACACAAGATCTTCGCTCACGGGAACAAGGCATCTAGATTTGTGATGAATAGGGTCAAAATGAGGAAGTCAAACAACTTTGTCCACAAACTTACAACTGCGTCAGGCTCACACATCTTTGACTCAGAACTAGAGTTGAGCGAACACCTGGATGTTCGGGTTTGAGAAGTTCGACCGAACTTCCCGGAAATGTTCGGGTTCGGGATCCGAACCCGACCCGAACTTCGTCCCGAACCCGAACCCCATTGAAGTCAATGGGGACCCGAACTTTTGGGTACTAAAAAGGCTGTAAAACAGCCCAGGAAAGAGCTAGAGGGCTGCAAAAGGCAGCAACATGTAGGTAAATCCCCTGCAAACAAATGTGGATAGGGAAATTAATTAAAATAAAAATTAAAAAAATTAAAATTAACCAATATCAATTGGACAGAGGTCCCATAGCAGAGAATCTGGCTTCACGGCAGCAGAGAATCAGCCTCTTCATGCCATAGCAAAGAATCTGGCTTCATGTCAGCAGAGAATCAGTCTCTTCATGCCATAGCAGAGAATCTGGCTTCATGTCAGCACAGAATCAGTCTTCATGTCATAGCAGAGAATCAGGCTTCACGTCACCCACCACTGGAACAGGCCACTGTCACATATTTAGGCCCAGGCACCCAGGCAGAGGAGAGAGGTCCCGTAACAGAGAATCTGGCCTTATGTCAGCACAGAATCAGTCTTCATGTCATAGCAGAGAATCAGGCTTCACGTCACCCACCACTGGAACAGGCCACTGTCACACATTTAGGCCCCGGCACCCAGACAGAGGAGAGAGGTCCCGTAACAGAGAATCTGGCCTTATGTCAGCACAGAATCAGTCTTCATGTCATAGCAGAGAATCAGGCTTCACGTCACCCACCACTGGAACAGGCCACTGTCACACATTTAGGCCCCGGCACCCAGACAGAGGAGAGAGGTCCCGTAACAGAGAATCTGGCCTTATGTCAGCACAGAATCAGTCTTCATGTCATAGCAGAGAATCAGGCTTCACGTCACCCACCACTGGAACAGGCCACTGTCACATATTTAGGCCCAGGCACCCAGGCAGAGGAGAGAGGTCCCGTAACAGAGAATCTGGCCTTATGTCAGCACAGAATCAGTCTTCATGTCATAGCAGAGAATCAGGCTTCACGTCACCCACCACTGGAACAGGCCACTGTCACATATTTAGGCCCCCGCACCCAGACAGAGGAGAGAGGTCCCGTAACAGAGAATCTGGCCTTATGTCAGCACAGAATCAGTCTTCATGTCATAGCAGAGAATCAGGCTTTACGTCAACCACCACTGGAACAGGCCACTGTCACATATTTAGACCCAGGCAGAGGAGAGAGGTCCCGTAACAGAGAATCTGGCCTTATGACAGCACAGAATCAGTCTTCATGTCATAGCAGAGAATCAGGCTTCACGTCACCCACCACTGGAACAGGCCACTGTCACACATTTAGGCCCCGACACCCAGACAGAGGAGAGAGGTCCCGTAACAGAGAATCTGGCCTTATGTCAGCGCAGAATCAGTCTTCATGTCATAGCAGAGAATCAGGCTTCACGTCACCCACCACTGAAACAGGCCACTGTAACACATTTAGGCCCCGGCACCCAGACAGAGGAGAGAGGTCCCGTAACAGAGAATCAGGCCTTATGTCAGCGCAGAATCAGTCTTCATGTCATAGCAGAGAATCAGGCTTCACGTCACCCACCACTGGAACAGGTAACTGTCACACATTTAGGCCCAGGCACCCAGACAGAGGAGAGAGGTCCCGTAACAGAGAATCTGGCCTTATGTCAGCGCAGAATCAGTCTTCATGTCCTAGCAGAGAATCAGGCTTCACGTCACCCACCACTGGAACAGGCCACTGTCACATATTTAGGCCCAGGCACCCAGGCAGAGGAGAGAGGTCCCGTAACAGACAATCTGGCCTTATGTCAGCACAGAATCAGTCTTCATGTCATAGCAGAGAATCAGGCTTCACGTCACCCACCACTGGAACAGGCCACTGTCACACATTTAGGCCCAGGCACCCAGACAGAGGAGAGAGGTCCCGTAACAGAGAATCTGGCCTTATGTCAGCGCAGAATCAGTCTTCATGTCATAGCAGAGAATCAGGCTTCACGTCACCCACCACTGGAACAGGCCACTGTCACACATTTAGGCCCCGGCACCCAGACAGAGGAGAGAGGTCCCGTAACAGAGAATCAGGCCTTATGTCAGCGCAGAATCAGTCTTCATGTCATAGCAGAGAATCAGGCTTCACGTCACCCACCACTGGAACAGGCCACTGTCACATATTTAGGCCCAGGCACCCAGGCAGAGGAGAGAGGTCCCGTAACAGAGAATCTGGCCTTATGTCAGCACAGAATCAGTCTTCATGTCATAGCAGAGAATCAGGCTTCACGTCACCCACCACTGGAACAGGCCACTGTCACACATTTAGGCCCCGGCACCCAGACAGAGGAGAGGTTCATTCAACTTTGGGTTGCCCTGCAATATAATGGTAAAATGAAAATAAAAATAGGATTGAATGAGGAAGTGCCCTGGAGTAGAATAATATATTGTTAAGGGGAGGTAGTTAATATCTAATCTGCACAAGGGATGGACAGGTCCTGTGGGATCCATGCCTGGTTCATTTTTATGAACGTCAGCTTGTCCACATTGGCTGTAGACAGGCGGCTGCGTTTGTCTGTAATGACGCCCCCTGCCGTGCTGAATACACGTTCAGACAAAACGCTGGTCGCCAGGCAGGCCAGCACCTCCAAGGCATAAAAGGCTAGCTCTGGCCACGTGGACAATTTGGAGACCCAGAAGTTGAATGGGGCCGAACCATCAGTCAGTACGTGGAGGGGTGTGCACAGGTACTGTTCCACCATGTTAGTGAAATGTTGCCTCCTGCTAACACGTTCCGTATCAGGTGGTGGTGCAGTTAGCTGTGGCGTGGTGACAAAACTTTTCCACATCTCTGCCATGCTAACCCTGCCCTCAGAGGAGCTGGCCGTGACACAGCTGCATTGGCGACCTCTTGCTCCTCCTCTGCCTTCGCCTTGGGCTTCCACTGTTTCCCCTGTGACATTTGGGAATGCTCTCAGTAGCGCGTCTACCAACGTGCGCTTGTACTCGCGCATCTTCCTATCACGCTCCAGTGTAGGAAGTAAGGTGGGCACATTGTCTTTGTACCGGGGATCCAGCAGGGTGGCAACCCAGTAGTCCGCACACGTTAAAATGTGGGCAACTCTGCTGTCGTTGCGCAGGCACTGCAGCATGTAGTCGCTCATGTGTGCCAGGCTGCCCAGAGGTAAGGACAAGCTGTCCTCTGTGGGAGGCATATCGTTATCGTCCTGTGTTTCCCCCCAGCCACGCACCAGTGATGGGCCCGAGCTGCTTTGGGTGCCACCCCGCTGTGAACATGCTTCATCCTTATCCTCCTCCACCTCCTCCTCATCCTCGTCCTCCTCGTCCTCCAGTAGTGGGCCCTGTCTGGCCACATTTGTACCTGGCCTCTGGTGTTGCAAGAAACCTCCCTCTGAGTCACTTCGAAGAGACTGGCCTGAAAGTGCTAAAAATGACCCCTCTTCCTCCTCTTCCTCCTGGGCCACCTCCTCTTCCATCATCGCCCTAAGTGTTTTCTCAAGGAGACATAGAAGTGGTATTGTAACGCTGATAACGGCGTCATCGCCACTGGCCATGTTGGTGGAGTACTCGAAACAGCGCAAGAGGGCACACAGGTCTCGCATGGAGGCCCAGTCATTGGTGGCGAAGTGGTGCTGTTCCGCAGTGCGACTGACCCGTGCGTGCAGCAGCTGAAACTCCACTATGGCCTGCTGCTGCTCGCACAGTCTGTCCAGCATGTGCAAGGTGGAGTTCCACCTGGTGGGCACATCGCATATGAGGCGGTGAGCGGGAAGGCCGAAGTGACGCTGTAGCGCAGACAGGCGAACAGCGGCAGGGTGTGAACGCCGGAAGCGCGAACAGACGGCCCGCACTTTATGCAGCAGCTCTGACATGTCGGGGTAGTTGCGAATGAACTTCTGCACCACCAAATTCAGCACATGCGCCAGGCAAGGGATGTGCGTCAAACCGGCTAGTCCCAGAGCTGCACCGAGATTTCGCCCATTATCGCACACCACCAGGCCGGGCTTGAGGCTCACCGGCAGCAACCACTCGTTGGTCTGTTGTTCTATACCCCGCCACAACTCCTGTGCGGTGTGGGGCCTGTCCCCCAAACATATGAGTTTCAGAACGGCCTGCTGACGTTTACCCCGGGCTGTGCTGAAGTGGGTGGTTAAGGTGTGTGGCTGACTGGATGAGCAGGTGGAAGAAGAGGAGGAGGAAGCTGAGTAGGAGGAGGAGGAGACAGGAGGCAAAGAATGTTGCCCTGCGATCCTTGGCGGCGGAAGGACGTGCGCCAAACAGCTCTCCGCCTGGGGCCCAGCCGCCACTACATTTACCCAGTGTGCAGTTAGGGAGATATAGCGTCCCTGGCCGTGCTTACTGGTCCACGTATCTGTGGTTAGGTGGACCTTGCCACAGATGGCGTTGCGCAGTGCACACTTGATTTTATCGGACACTTGGTTGTGCAGGGAAGGCACGGCTCTCTTGGAGAAGTAGTGGTGGCTGGGAACAACATACTGTGGGACAGCAAGCGACATGAGCTGCTTGAAGCTGTCTGTGTCCACCAGCCTAAATGACAGCATTTCATAGGCCAGTAGTTTAGAAAGGCTGGCATTCAGGGCCAGGGATCGAGGGTGGCTAGGTGGGAATTTACGCTTTCTCTCAAATGTTTGTGAGATGGAGAGCTGAACGCTGCCGTGTGACATGGTTGAGATACTTGGTGACGCAGGTGGTGGTGTTGGTGGTACATCCCATGTTTGCTGGGCGGCAGGTGCCAACGTTCCTCCAGAGGCGGAGGAAGAGGCAGAGGCGGCGGCAGCAGCAGAAGAGGTAGCAGGGGGAGCCTGAGTGACTTCTTTGTTTTTAAGGTGTTTACTCCACTGCAGTTCATGCTTTGCATGCAGGTGCCTGGTCATGCAGGTTGTGCTAAGGTTCAGAACGTTAATGCCTCGCTTCAGGCTCTGATGGTACAGCGTGCAAACCACTCGGGTCTTGTCGTCAGCACATTGTTTAAAGAAGTGCCATGCCAGGGAACTCCTTGAAGCTGCCTTTGGGGTGCTCGGTCCCAGATGGCGGCGGTCAGTAGCAGGTGGAGTCTCTTGGCGGCGGGTGTTCTGATTTTGCCCACTGCTCCCTCTTTTGCTACGCTGTTGGCTCGGTCTCACCACTGCCTCTTCCTCCGAACTCTGAAAGTCAGTGGTACGACCTTCATTCTATGTGGGGTCTAGGACCTCATCGTCCCCTGCATCGTCTTCCACCCAGTCTTGATCCCTGACCTCCTGTTCAGTCTGCACACTGCAGAAAAACACAGCAGTTGGCACCTGTGTTTCGTCATCATTAGAGACGTGCTGAGGTGGTATTCCCATGTCCTCATCATCAGGAAACATAAGTGGTTGTGCGTTAGTGCATTCTATCTCTTCCACCCCTGGGGAAGGGCTAGGTGGATGCCCTTGGGAAACCCTGGCAGCAGAGTCTTCAAACAGCATAAGAGACTGCTGCATAACTTGAGGCTCAGACAGTTTCCCTGATATGCATGGGGGTGATGTGACAGACTGATGGGCTTGGTTTTCATGCGCCATCTGTGCGCTTTCTGCAGAAGACTGGGTGGGAGATAATGTGAACGTGCTGGATGCACTGTCGGCCACCCAATTGACTAATGCCTGTACCTGCTCAGGCCTAACCATCCTTAGAACGGCATTGGGCCCCACCAAATATCGCTGTAAATTCTGCTGGCTACTGGGACCTGAGGTAGTTGGTTCACTAGGACGTGTGGCTGTGGCAGAACGGCCACGTCCTCTCCCAGCACCAGAGGGTCCACTAACACCACCACGACCATGTCCACGTCCGCGTCCCTTATTAGATGTTTTCCTCATTGTTCCCGTTCACCACAATTTTGAAAATGGCAAATTTGGGAATAGTTTTTCAACCCAGAACAAAAACTGTGCTTTTACGGTCACTACAAATAACTTGACCAGCTAAAACAGTACAGATTTGGTTGAATAGAAATGTGAGGCCTATTTTTTTTTGCGCTGTGTGACAGGTATACGTTTAATCACAGAATTAGACTTGTTTCTGCACGGTAGCATGTGTGTTAAGTTTTTCTGAATGACACTATCAGCACCTTGAATCTAAGATATCCTTTTTGGGATAGATTTCAAGTAGGCCTGATATAGCATAAACTACTTATTTTGAGAATGGCAAATTTGGGAATAGTTTTTCAACCCAGAACAAAAACTGTGCTTTTACGGTCACTACAAATAACTTGACCAGCTAAAACAGTACAGATTTGGTTGAATAGAAATGTCAGGTCTATTTTTTAGGCGCTGGGTGACAGGCTCAACTTGCCCCTGATGTAGTATATGGCCAAAAAATAACCACACTATTGATGGTTAAATGCACTTGGGTGACACAGGCTCAGCCTGCACCTGATGTAGTATATGGCCAAAAATTAACCACACTGTTGATGGTTAAATGCACTTGGGTGACACAGGCTCAGCCTGCACCTGATGTAGTATATGGCCAAAAAATAACCACACTGTTGATGGTTAAATGCACTTGGGTGACACAGGCTCAGCCTGCACCTGATGTAGTATATGGCCAAAGAATAACCAGACTGTTGATGGTTAAATGCACTTCGGTGACACAGGCTCAGCCTGCAGCTGATGTAGGATATAGCAAAAAATAACCACACTATTGATGGTTAAAAGCACTTGGTGGTAGCTTGTGCTGGCGCACCACAAGCCACAAAATGGCCCCTGATCACCCCAGAAAAAAGTAATATAAAAACGCTCTGGGCAGCCTAAAAAAAGTGAGCAAGTCGATATTAGCACTTCAATGATCCACAGCTGGAGATCGATCACAGAATGAAGTCTTTTGGAGGAGTTAATCTGCCTAATCTCGCCCTAACGTCGCAGCAGCAACCTCTCCCTATGCTTGAATCAGCAGAGTGACGTGCAGCGCTACGTGACCCAAGCTTATATAGAGGCTGGGTCACATGCTGCACTGGCCAATCACAGCCATACCAATAGTAGGCAAGGCTGTGATGGCCTCTTGGGGCAAGTAGTATGACGCTTGTTGATTGGCTGCTTTGCAGCCTTTCAAAAAGCGCCAAGAAAGCACCGAACCCGAACCCGGACTTTTACGAAAATGTTCGGGTCCGTGTCACGGACACCCCAAAATTCGGTACGAACCCGAGCTATACAGTTCGGGTTCGCTCATCCCTACTCAGAACTAATCGCATCGAAATTTAGAGATTTTTATGATTCCCTATACAACTTAGATACTCCTACTTCCCCCCCTCTCCTCCCCTGAACCCTTATCTCCTCTTTTCGCCTAACTAGAGAAACTACATCTTCCTACTCTGTCCGAGGAAAATAGAACAATGTTAGCTACCCCCTTTACACCAAAAGAACTTCTAGAGGCTATACGTAGCTCCCCCAAAGGGAAAAGTCCAGGCCCAGATGGCCTACCTATCTCATATTACTCAACATTTCATGATATCCTCATTCCTCATCTAATTCCACTCTTCAACCAAACCTTATCCAATACCCCTTTATCTAGTGACATGACCAAAGCTCATATCGTGCTAATCCCTAAAGAGGGTAAAGATCCAGCACTTTGCCCCAGCTATAGGCCTATCTCTCTCCTTAACATCGACCTTAAACTGCTAGCCAAATTGCTGGCAAATCGCCTAGCATTAATCTTGCCCTCTCTGATTCACAAAGATCAAACTGGCTTTGTTAGGGGGAGAGAAGGCAAAGACAATACTGCTAGAGTCCTTAACATCCTCTTCCATGCGAAGAAGAAATCCTTGCCTCTAGTCCTTCTCAGCACAGATGCTGAGAAGGCTTTCGACAGGGTTAAATGGTCATATATGAATGCGGTCCTATCCTCACAAAAATTCCCGACCCCTTTCCTCTCAGCCATAGACGCCATGTACTCAAAGGCTTCCGCCTCCATTTCGGTCAACAACATTATTTCTTCCCCCTTTCTAATCAGGAACGGCACTAGGCAGGGCTGTCCCCTTTCCCCCCTTCTCTTTGTTTTAGCTATGGAACCCCTTCTGCAAACCATCAGATCCGATAGAGATATCAGAGGTGTGGATCTGGGGGATCAGGAACATAAGACGGCGGCTTTTGCTGATGATTTACTGATGAGGATTAGTAACCCTGCTGTTGCTCTCCCCAGGATCTATCACCATATAGAGATGTTTGGTAAATTGTCCAATTTCAAGGTTAACCATAGTAAATCCCTAATTATACATACTGGCCTCTCTTCTTGCTTGGCAAAACGACTGGAACAAGAATCACCTTTTAATTGGTCAAGTCCCCATTTAACGTACTTAGGGGTTAAGATTAGCAACGACCCTTCCCAGCTGTTTGCTTTAAATTATTTACCCCTCTTGAGCCATATCACCACTTCCCTTAAGAACTTAGACCTGCCAATTCTATCTTGGTTCGGTAGGAAAAACTTACTTACGTCCCTGGTTTTACCTAAACTGACCTACTTAATTCAGGTACTCCCTATCCCTATCCCTTCCTCATACTATACTTCTCTTCGATCATTATTTAGCGCTTTCATTTGGATGAGGAAAAAAGCTTGTCTTTCTTATAAAACCTTAAACAGACCGAAAGCCCTGGGAGGAATTGCCCTTCCAGATCCGGAAATATATGGGAAGGCTGTCCTGTTAGCCAGAGCTATGGATTGGTTGAGAGCCCCCTCTCACAAATCTTGGGTCCATATGGAACAGTTACTAATTAACTCATCCTTTAGAGCGCTTTTGTTAGGACACAAATGCCTACCTCCCTTTCCCCCAGATGTAACCCCTCTAATTAGGGCCACTTATAACGCCTAGAAATGGTTCCAATCTACCTACCTCCATGTTCCCTTTCCTTCGCCACTGCTCCGGGTTAGTGATATTCTACGAACTGCCCCTAAAGTATTACAAGATAGTCTACCCACACATCTTAGAGACTCTGATATTAGTTTGAGAGACCTACTCAACGACAATATTTCTCTATCATTAAATAAATTGAGAGAGAGTCTTGCAATCCCTTCCTCCCGTACACTTAATAATCCAATATACTTCATCAAGACATACCTGTCCCTACACATCTCTATGGGAGACTTAATAGGACCTCTAACATGGTTTGAGAGCCTGATAGATAGCTCACTAGGTCCCAAAAAGATTATATCGCAGTTGTACAGTAGATTTAGATCCCATACTTCTAATGTTTTACCTTCTTTCATTGGCCTATGGGAGAAAGATCTAAACCGAACCTTTACTACTAAAGAAATTGTCACCATACTACAATCTCCACATAAATCATCTAGATGCGTTCGTATCCAAGAGAACGGTTATAAGATCATGACTAGATGGTACAAGACTCCGGATATTGTTTCTAGATACTCGTTGTCTGGTTGCGATAGATGCTGGAGATGTCTGTCAGACAGAGGCTCCTTCACCCATATATGGTGGAAATGCCCTAGCCTCCTTAAGTGGTGGGAGAAAATATTTCATATAGCTAATCACATATGTGGAACAGACCTAGTTCCTTCTCCAGAGATAGCACTCCTGAACGTTTTTCCATCCGGACAGAGGATCACTAACATGGATCTTTTTAAACATTTACTAGCAGCAGCCAAATTTCTCATTCCGAGACTATGGCTCTCTACTGAAACCCCTTCCATTGAACAATGGCTTCTAAAAGTAGACCAAATCCACAGATTTGAAGAAATTTCCTCTTGGGAATTAAGAAACTTCCAAAGTTTCATGGGAGTATGGAAGGATTGGAAGACGTTCAGAAGTCTCAACGATTTGTCACAATTCCATCTTTAGATTTTAGGTCTTCATTCTATAAGATTTGAAGTCATTAACCCTTCCTACCATGGTCCCCTTGACCCAAATGAGCTTTATTTCCGTAATCCGTGCAAGTCACTTGCCTTCTGCGCCCATACCAACCCACTCCTGAGTACTATATCATCTTGTATTGTTCAAGAGGCTTTATTGACAGGATATGCAAACTTGTATTGACGTTACCATATTTACCTGTCAACTGTGACGTCATTGTTACTATTTTCTGTTTCTTTAATTGTGAGGTTTCAACCTCCACTTGTTATATCTCATTGATTTCAATAAAGCAATAAAAAAATAAAAAAAGACAAAGGCTGAAGAAGTTAACGCCGATGTGGTGGAAGACAGGAGGTCCTCAGGTGCTGCAAAGACAGAAGGAGCGGCTACCAAAGTGGAAAGAGCCACTAAAAAAGCAGAGGTCTCTGAAATCGTGGCCAAAGCGGAAATCACTGCTGAAAAGAAGGAAGAAGTGAACCAGATCCACATAAAAAAAAGTGAATGAGGACAAGCATGCTCTGCAGAAGGAGCCCCGCAAAGCAAATGAAAAAGGGTCGGGACCAGACCAGGACTGGGAACAGTTCAGTCAAGATCTGCAGCAGTCCAAGAAATGACATGAGGAGCCGGTGCAGAAGCCAGAGAGTCTAAAAAGAGAGCCTGCTGAACGTATAAAAATATCTTCGGTGAGAAGGTCCAAAGGCCGAATGCAAAAAGTGGAAAGAAAAAGAAAAAAGAGAAGAGAGGCCACGGATGCTAAAACGCATAATCACTGCTCGCGAAAGAGACTACCTGGTCATAAGATGGGCAAAGAAATCCCGTAGGTCTTATCTGCTCCATAATAAATTAATGTTTGTGACAAACCAAGCGCTGTTGTCTTGGGTCTGGCATAATAAAGGGAAGACTGTAAGCAAGGTGGATGCCCTCTCGCAAGCATCTGGGTTTGATGCTAGTGTTCACCCCTACAGGCTTGAACAAAGGGGGGGGGGGGGTATGTGAGGCAATGACAGGCCTCATGGCTGTTAGGGGAGGTGTATTGCAGGTTTTTCCATCTCTTCCCTTTCAATCAGCAGGTCTGAGGCAGCACCAGGTGCCACAATCATTACTGGGGAGTAAGGCCTCTTTCACACGGGCGTCCCTGATTTGCTCCGGATGCATTGCGTGTGCATTGCGGGAAACCCTCGCGAGTGCGCACACAATTTCAGTCAGTTTTGACTGCGATTGCGTTGCGTAGTTTAGTGCGAGTGCAACGCGTTTTGCACGCGCGTGCTAAAAAACTGAATGTGGTACCCAGACCCGAACCCGGACTTCTTCACTGAATTTCCGGTTTGGGTTAGGTGTTCTGTAGATTTTATAATTTTACCTTATAACATGGTTATAAGGGAAAATAATAGCATTCTTAATACAGAATGCTTACTAAAATGTTGATTGAGGGGTTAAAAAATAAAAAAATTACCTCACCTTATCCACTTGATTGTGCAGCCGGCATCGTCTTCTTTCTTCTTCTTTCAGGACCTGCACAAAAACCTTTGATGGCGTGGTGGGCACATGGTGAGCGCGGTGACGTCAGCGCAGGTACTGCTGAATGAAGATATTCTATGAAGGATCTTCTATCTTTATTCAGCAGGACCTGCGCTGATGTCACCGCGCTCACCACAGACAAGTGATGCGTGAAAATCACCACTCATCTGCACAGCCCCACTGAAGTGAATGGGTCCAGATTCAGTGTGGGTGCAATGCGTTCACCTCATGCATTGCACCTGTGTGGAAAACTCGACCTAAAAGCCCATCCCAGACTGACAGTTGGGGGTGTGGTTACAACCAGGTGAGTCTCTGGATGTGTGGTTTCTCGATTCTGTGGCTGAGAAACCCTGAGTCTGGGAAATAGCCTGGACTGACCGTGTTACAGCCTGGGGGCTTGTATCCGCTTGGCTGAGGAAGCCAGATCTGACACTGTAACTGAACAGCACTGTATAGGTGAGTCTGGGATTGTATGTTTAGTTAGAGCCCAGCCTGGCAGGTGTTTGTTTATTGTTTTTTGTTCTGGTATTGCTGGTCTGCCAAAATAAATGCACGGTTTGGACTGCAACACGGTTTTCAGCAAGACATCTGTGACCGAAACCCCCCAGAGACAGAGCTAATCCCTCACAACAGATAGGCTCAATGATTAAAAGCATTTTTTTACATTGTAAATAACCAATGTGGGGGGGCACACTACAAAAGGGAAACACCAGGCAGTAGATAATGATACACTTTATTGTGCTAAAATATTAAGAACATACCCTTAAAATACACATAAAATAGACCTAATACAAATCTATATATTGCACACAAGGTAATATAAAACCGCAGTGAGGTGGTATTAATCCTATAGTAATGTCCACAAAGCACTGACTATATCGTAAATTGGTGATGGACAGCAATGAAATAGCCAGCAGGTGTCCAGATATAATGGATTGATGATATAATGTTCTTGTTGAAACACCCCCAAACAGATGCGTAACTGTCTTAGACTATGGGGTCCAAAATTAGTCCAGAAAACTTGCTGGGTATCGCCTAGGGTAATAGGCTCAATACCGCTGCCTCCCACAATAATGATGTTATATATGATCAATCTGAGCTCGGTCTTACCGGTCTTCACTGCTTGTACTGCAGCGTTGGTCTGAAAGGCCGCACACCCGCAGCGTCCCACGTGGTGTGCCTCTGCCTAAACGTAGCGTCCCACGTGACCTGGTATCCAAAGCGACCGAATGCTTCCTTCGATGACGTCAGTATTGTGCGACAGCTTGTACAGCAGCGATACTTGGTCCGCTTTTCTTCCTTTCTTTGCCGGCTTTGTTCTTTTTTTTGGCTTTAGGTGGATCAACGCTCACTCTAACAACCGCCAGACGCGTTTCGGGGTCTCACGCCCCTTCCTCAGTGGCCTCCTGAGTGAATGGATCCTCACTCTTTATAACCGGTAATAGATGGTTAACTCCGCCTACCATCCTCCATATTATTTATGCACATAGTATACTCTGGAGTGGATTCACCCTTTGTGGAGCGGGTATTAGGTGCAATTATGTTGGTACAATTAAACAATTCGATAAATACAACCATAAAACAATAAATATACCTTATATATATATAGATTCCACACTTCCGTCCGGCAAGATTTCCACTAGAACATTTGCCTTCCTTTATGTAGAAAACGCAACCAAAAACGCATGTAGAGACATAGGGGTATTGATGCGTTTTCTGTGCGTTTATTGATATTTTGTACGTGACTCTGTAGTCCTCTCCAATTGCCTTTATTTTAACGGGGTTATATATATATATATATATATATATAAAAGGTATATTTATTGTTTTATGGTTGTATTTATCGAATTGTTTAATTGTACCAACATAATTGCACCTAATACCCGCTCCACAAAGGGTGAATCCACTCCAGAGTATACTATGTGCATAAATAATATGGAGGATGGTAGGCGGAGTTAACCATCTATTACCGGTTATAAAGAGTGAGGATCCGTTCACTCAGGAGGCCACTGAGGAAGGGGCGTGAGACCCCGAAACGCGTCTGGCGGTTGTTAGAGTGAGCATTGATCCACCTAAAGCCAAAGAAAAGAACAAAGCCGGCAAAGAAAGGAAGAAAAGCGGACCAAGTATCGCTGCTGTACAAGCTGTCTGTCACGGCTGAGGATGGGGGAAACCCTCAGCCGTGAGGTGCCAGGTGTTGATGTAGCTACTCGGCCATGAAGCCACAGGACAGGGAGCAGGTCACCTCCTACAGCGTCCCTACCCTGACCCTAACTCCTAACCTGCATGGGCCGACCTTTAAGGTAGGAGGGCCCATGCGCCGGAACCTCGGAGCCCTATCTTACCCTCCGCAGATCCCTGAGCTAGGAGCTGGGTAAGGCAACCTACTCCTCCTTGACACGGAGGAGCAGGAGCCTCAACGGCCAAGCTGTTGGGAAAAGGGGGACAGAAACAGCAATACGGAAATGGCAGGTGAACAAACATTCACCAACCTGCCACAGCCCTGCTGACTGGATCCCTAAACAGACAGGGATCCAGAACCGTTATGCTGCACAAACACATATGAAAATCCCAACAGACAAACTTGCTACAACACACACATAAAGACATAGGCATACATAAAACCTTAACTTAAATCTCAAACTAAGAACTTAAACTATGACCACAGTGGTGGCTCTCACTGGCGGATGAACAAACACAGGAGGCTGCTATCAGCAAGCATGCTGAAGCAACCTACTGAGCTCTGCAAGAGAGAGGGTCTTTATAGGCCCCAGTGGCCACACCCAAGGATTGGACACACCCAGTGACATCACACACACACTGGGAAGGAAGTTAACCCTTCCAGTAACACAGAAGGGAAAACAAACATACATAAAGGGAAAGTGCACACAATAACTTACAACACAGTGCACACAACAAACACACCTAACAAAAGGAACGTCAGGTGAGACCGCATGCCAGGGCAGCAAGCTGCCTAGCGACGCTCAGGCTGCTCTGCTGCTAACAACAACACTGGTTGCCCGCGGCAACCACAAGTGAGGCCACAGACAAGCAGCCCTCACCCGTGGTTGAACGCCCATACAAAACCGCAGGCAACCGCATGCGGTAAAGGAATCACGGTCATGGGCATGGCCGTGACACTGTCGCACAATACTGACGTCATCGAAGGAAGCATTCGGTCGCTTTGGATACCAGGTCACGTGGGACGCTACGTTTAGGCAGAGGCACACCACGTGGGACGCTGCGGGTGTGCGGCCTTTCAGACCAACGCTGCAGTACAAGCAGTGAAGACCGGTAAGACCGAGCTCAGATTGAGCATATATAACATCATTATTGTGGGAGGCAGCGGTATTGAGCCTATTACCCTAGGCGATACCCAGCAAGTTTTCTGGACTAATTTTGGACCCCATAGTCTAAGACAGTTACGCATCTGTTTGGGGGTGTTTCAACAAGAACTTTATATCATCAATCCATTATATCTGGACACCTGCTGGCTATTTCATTGCTGTCCATCACCAATTTACGATATAGTCAGTGCTTTGTGGACATTACTATAGGATTAATACCACCTCACTGCGGTTTTATATTACCTTGTGTGCAATATATAGATTTGTATTAGGTCTATTTTATGTGTATTTTAGGGGTATGTTCTTAATATTTTAGCACAATAAAGTGTATCATTATCTACTGCCTGGTGTTTCCCTTTTGTAGTGTGCCCCCCCACATTGGTTATTTACATTGTATTTTTCACTGGTCCTGAGGGTGGGACCTGGGGGAGAGCACCATTTCTATATAGGGAGGAGGTGAGCCGCTGTACTTTTTTATATAAATTTTTTTTACATTATTGTATAAAAGATCCTTATTCTAGATATGTCATGTCACTGAAATACAGCTATTAATTTTGCTTTATTAATTTGTAATATTAACTTTTATTGGCAGTGCCGGGATAGGTCGTACTGGTGTCCTGATTACCATGGAAACAGCAATGTGTATGATTGAACAAAATCACCCTTTATATCCTTTGGACATTGTGAGGCAAATGCGAGACCAGCGGCCTATGATGGTTCAGACATCAGTAAGCATAATGAGCATCTACTTGCATTCTGAAAATAATGTTCTATTTGTTACTTTTACTGTCCAATTTATTTATCCTGATTGGGGTCATTTTGGAGATCCTCCAATGTCATTACTAAGCTACAGTTAAAGCCTAAATATAGCAGGACTGTTGTGTACTACTTGTAGGTTTTAGGAAATACTATGATTGATATCTACAGTGGCATGCAAAAGTTTGGGCACCTCTGGTCAGAATTACTGTTACTGTGTACACTTAAGCAACTTGAAGATGAAATGCTCTCCAAAAGGTATAAAGTTAAAGATGACACATTCCCTTTGAATATTAATCCCTTATAGACTGGGCCTTATTAAAATTTTTGCATTTTGTGTTTTTCCTCCCCAGGCTCCTGTAGCCATAACTTTTTTTTCCAGTCACATAGCTATATAAGGGCTTATTATTTGCGGGACAAGATACATTTTTAATGCCACCATTTAACTTACCATATCTTGTATTGGAAAACAGGGGGGGGGGGAATTTGTGTGGAAAAATTGAAAAGGAGGTTTTGATATCACGGCGTTCACTGTGTGCTAAAAATGACCTGACACCCTTATTCTACAGCTCAATATAATTGTCGCGATACCAAACTTGTATTACTTAAAAAAAAAAAAACTTGAAAGAAATAAAATAAACATTTTCTTTACATATTCTGACAGCTATAACTATTTTATACTTCGGTCTCCAGTATACTTCGGTCTCAGCATTCATTGTACAGGAATTATTTGAGATATGTTATTTTAATAGTTCATTTACAAACATGGCGATACCTAATTTGTTTATTTTTTTTATTGTTTATATATTTTAATCTGTAAAATTGGGAAAGGCGGGTGAAAATATTTAATATAGTGGTGGTTTTTTTTCCATTTTGTTAACCTTTTTTTTTAAAATAATTATTAGCCCTCTTGGGGGGCTAGTACATGGGATATTTTGATCCCTTCTCATTAAGGTGAATAGGATTTTTGCACTGTCCATGCTGAGCTAAGCTTCATGCATAGTTCAGCATTGAAGGTTTCAGCTGAGTTCAGGCTGCCATGGCAACTGATCGGAGTCCCTCAATTTCACTTCGGGGGCTCCGATTGGAAGGCAGAGGGAGCTGCACCCCTTCGCCTAACTCCGCAGGTGCCACCATCAACGTTAATCGTGGCACCTGATGGGTAAATGACAGAGGCAGCACGATCACTGTTTCCCATCATTGCGTTTGGGTGCTGCTCCATACAAATGCGGGCTAAGGGGTTAAGCAAACGCTATTTTTTATTGTCATCTTTTATATTTTCAAAGTAAAAAAAGAAAAGGGCCAGAAGAAAAACTTTGGGCACACTGCACGGTTAGTAGCCCCCCCCCCCCCCCCCCCCCCCTTTGGCAAGTTTTACAGCTTGTAAACACATTTTGTAGCCAGCCAAGAGTCTTTAAATTGTTGTTTGAGGGATTTTCATCCATTCTTCCTTGCAAAAGTCTATTGTGGATTGTATATTAAGGATCATTATCAATTTGTAGAAGCCATCTTATTCATCCATCTTAGCTATCAGCTTCAGCTTTTTTTTACAGTTGGTGTTATGTTTGTTTCCAGAATTTGCTGGAATTTCATTGAATCCATTCTTCCCTCAACCCTTGAAATGTTCCCTGTGCAATTGTCTGCAACACAACCCCAAAGCATGATTGATCCACCCCCACGATTAATGGTTGGAGAGGTGTTCTTTTCATGAAATTTTGTGCCCTTTTTTGTCCAAACATATTTATTCTCATTGTGGCCAAATAGTTCTATTTTAACCTCATCGGCCCACAGGACTTGTTTATAAAATACATCAGGCTTGTTTAGATGTACTTTTGCAAACTTCTGACGCTGAATTTTGTGGCGAGGATGCAAGAAACATTTTCTTCTGATGACTCTTCCATAAAGGCAATATTTGTGCAGGTGTCACTGAACAGTTGAACAATGTACCACAACTCCAGAGTCTGCTAAATCTTCCTGAAGGTCTTTTGCAATCAAGAGGGAATTCTAATTTGCCTTTCTAGCAATCCTACAAGCAGCTATCTCTGAAAATTTTCTTCGTCGTCTAGACCTTCTCTTGACCGCCACTGTTCTTGTTAACTGCCATTTCCTATTTAAATATCGAATTGAGGAAATGGCTTTGCTATCATCTTATAGCTTACTCCTGCTTTGCGGGCCTCAACCATTTTGATTTCCAGAGTGTAAGGCAGCTGCTCAAAAGAACCCTTGGCTGCTGTTTTTTGAGACTTGGTTAGAGGGGTCTGGGTATTTATAAAGATTAGAAATTTGCATCACCTGGCCTTTCCTAACATTGGAAACAAGACCTAGCCCTAACAGGCTATTTAAATTCTGAGACAAAAGTCAAAATTATTTGAGCGTCTAAATCTCCTTTGTTCCTCCTTTCCTTTTCTCTCACTCTAAAATTGTACAAACGAAAATAATACACTGATATTGCTGAAAATGTTGAAAATTGTGTTTCATCTTTATGCCTTTTGGAGATCATTTCTTCTTCAACTTGCTTCAACTTAACTTAAAATGTAATTTTGACATTGGATGAAAGAGACATAAATACACGAGGAAGGATAATCTGAGGGTAACATATTGAGCAACAAGTTTAAATGTATTATTTAATTTACTGTATATATTAACTCATTGTCTAGCTATGTGACTGGTACTATTCACTTTGTGCCGGTCATCTAGTAACCATTATCTCTAATTTACTAAGAGGTCATAAATAGAGTTGAGCGAACACCTGGATGTTCGGGTTCGAGAAGTTCGGCCGAACTTCCCGGAAATGTTCGTGTTCGGGATCCGAACCCGACCCGAACTCCGTCCCGAACTCGAACCCCATTGAAGCCAATGGGGACCCGAACTTTTGGGCACTAAAAAGGCTGTAAAACAGCCCAGGAAAGAGCTAGAGGGCTGCAAAAGGCAGCAACATGTAGGTAAATCCCCTGCAAACAAATGTGGATAGGGAAATAAATTAAAATAAAAATTTAAAAACTAAAAATTAACCAATATTAATTGGACAGAGGTCCCATAGCAGAGAATCTGGCTTCACATCAGCAGAGAATCAGTCTCTTCATGCCATAGCAAAGAATCTGGCTTCATGTCAGCAGAGAATCAGTCTCTTCATGCCATAGCAGAGAATCTGGCTTCATGTCAGCGCAGAATCAGTCTTCATGTCATAGCAGAGAATCAGGCTTCACGTCACCCACCACTGGAACAGGCCACTGTCACACATTTAGGCCCAGGCACCCAGACAGAGGAGAGAGGTCCCGTAACAGAGAATCTGGCCTTATGTCAGCACAGAATCAGTCTTCATGTCATAGCAGAGAATCAGGCATAACGTCACCCACCACTGGAACAGGCCACTGTCACACATTTAGGCCCAGGCACCCAGGCAGAGGAGAGAGGTCCCGTAACAGAGAATCTGGCTTTATGTCAGCACAGAATCAGTCTTCATGTCATAGCAGAGAATCAGGCATCACGTCACCCACCACTGGAACAGGCCACTGTCACACATTTAGGCCCAGGCACCCAGACAGAGGAGAGAGGTCCCGTAACAGAGAATCTGGCCTTATGTCAGCACAGAATCAGTCTTCATGTCATAGCAGAGAATCAGGCATCACGTCACCCACCACTGGAACAGGCCACTGTCACACATTTAGGCCCAGGCACCCAGGCAGAGGAGAGAGGTCCCGTAACAGAGAATCTGGCCTTATGTCAGCACAGAATCAGTCTTCATGTCATAGCAGAGAATCAGGCATCACGTCACCCACCACTGGAACAGGCCACTGTCACACATTTAGGCACCGGCACCCAGGCAGAGGAGAGAGGTCCCGTAACAGAGAATATGGCCTTATGTCAGCACAGAATCTGTCTTCATGTCATAGCAGAGAATCAGGCTTCACGTCACCCACCACTGGAACAGGCCACTGTCACACATTTAGGCACCGGCACCCAGGCAGAGGAGAGAGGTCCCGTAACAGAGAATCTGGCCTTATGTCAGCACAGAATCTGTCTTCATGTCATAGCAGAGAATCAGGCATCACTGTCACGGAACCATGAACCAGACGTACAACAAGAGATAAGTGAAAATAGAAGGCTTTATTGAAAATAAAGCTGTAAAGCAAAAGTCCAAACGGATGGTGAAACCGAGCAGAGTCTTTGCGAAGCCAGAGGTCAGGAACCAGAAGGGTAGTCAGACGAAGCCAGGATCAGGAACCAGCAGGGTAGTCAGACGAAGCCAGGATCAGGAACCAGCAGGGTAGTCAGACGAAGCCAGGATCAGGAACCAGCAGGGTAGTCAGACGAAGCCAGGATCAGGAACCAGAAGCAGCAGCAGTCTTAGAAGCATGTGAACACAAGAGGACCAAGCAAGGAACTGAAGCCACAGACCTCTTATATATATGAGCTAGGCATCCAGCTCCTCCCAGGGGAAGGAGGAGCCGCAGGGTGGAAGGCTACAAGAAACCCAGGACCCAAGATGGCCGCCAGCACATGTCAAACGAAGGAGAGCAGCAAGCAGGTAAGACCATGACAGTACCTCCCCCTCAAGGGCCCCTCCTCCGCGGAGCACAAAACGGTTTCTGAGGGAAGCGTGCGTGGAAGGCTCGGAGCAAGGCAGGAGCATGGACATCTGCGGAGGGAACCCAGGAACGCTCCTCTGGACCATAACCACGCCAATGGACCAAAAACTGCAACCGACCGCGGACCAGGCGTGAGTCCAGGATATTGCTCACCTCATATTCCTCACGATTGCCCACTTGGACCGGACGAGGCCGAGGAACCGAGGAAGTGAAACGATTACACACCAGTGGCTTCAACAGGGAGACATGAAACACGTTGGAGATCCGCATGCCAGGAGGAAGCGCAAGGGCATAGGCTACCGGGTTTACCCTGCGAAGCACTCGGAAGGGACCAACAAAGCGAGGCGCCAGCTTGGGAGTGGGCACTCGAAGGTTGAGGTTGCGGGTGGACAACCATACACGGTCTCCGACCTGGTAGGAAGGAGCAGGCGCTCGTCTGCGATCAGCCTGGAATCTCTGGCGCTGCGCAGAGACCTCAAGGGACTTCTGGATCTGTACCCAAGAAGCACGTAGGACGGAAAGGTGATCCTCCACAGCCGGAATATCCTGGGGAGAGAATACCTCCGGTAACACGGCAGGTTGGAACCCATAATTGGCCATGAAGGGAGACGTCCCAGAGGAAGAGTTCACCGCCGTGTTCCTGGCAAACTCAGCCCAAGGCAGGAGGTCAACCCAATTGTCTTGGTGATCGGAGACATAGCAACGAAGGAATTGCTCCAAGGCCTGATTGGATCGTTCTGCGGCCCCATTGGACTGAGGGTGGTAGGCCGAGGAGAAGGAGAGATGAATCCCCAACTGGGAGCAAAAGGCGCGCCAGAACCTGGACACAAACTGACTCCCCCGATCCGACACAATCTCCTTAGGCAAACCGTGCAACCGGAAGACCTCCCTGGCAAAAATCGTGGCCAACTCTTGTGCAGAGGGTAACTTCTTGAGAGGAACACAGTGGCACATTTTGGAAAACCGATCCACAATCATGAGAATGACCGTATGGCCTCGGGATGCAGGGAGGTCCACAATGAAATCCATCCCCAGGTGTGACCATGGGCGCTCCCCGGTGGCTATGGGTTGCAGAAGGCCCAACGGAAGGTGCCGAGGGGACTTACTCTGGGCACAAACGGAGCATGCCGCTACATATGCGGCGATGTCGGAACGTAGGGAAGGCCACCAGAACAGACGTGAAACAGCCCAGGACAGCTGATTCTTTCCAGGATGCCCCGCGGTCTTGGAGTTATGGTAGGTTCGCAACAACCGAGTGCGCAACTCCTCAGGCACAAAACATCTGCCGTTGGGTCTCCCAGAGGGAGCACCAGATTGAGCCGCCAAAATCTGCTCACCCAGGGGAGAGGTCAGGCTGGTGCGAATGGCGGCCAGGATCTGATTCGGAGGTATGACCGAAGTCGGAATCGACTCCTCCCTGGACAGCTCGGAGTACTGCCGTGATAAGGCATCCGCCCTGATGTTCTTGGAACCGGGTAGGTAGGAGACCACGTAATTAAAACGTGACAAGAACAGAGCCCATCTGGCCTGACGTGGTGTCAATCTCTTGGCCTCAGAAAGGTAGGTCAGATTCTTGTGGTCCGTCAGGATGAGAACCGGAACCACCGAACCCTCGAGCAAGTGCCTCCATTCTTTAAGGGCCTGCACGATGGCCAATAACTCCCTGTCACCAATCTGATAGTTGCACTCCGCGGAAGACAGTTTCCGGGAGTAAAACCCACAAGGAAGCAGAGGACCCTCTGGTGTTCTACGCTGAGACAGAAGGGCGCCTACTCCCGTCTCAGACGCGTCCACCTCGAGGACAAAGGGCAACCCAGGGTTGGGATGCGACAGAATCGGAGCCGACACAAAGGCGGACTTTAGGGCCTCAAAAGCTCGGATGGCCTCGAGCGGCCAGACCTGGGAATTACTGCCCTTCCTGGTCAGATCCGTGAGAGGCTTGGCCAGCATGGAAAAGTCCCTGATGAACTTCCGATAATAATTGGCGAAGCCCAAAAAGCGCTGCAGGGAACGAAGACCACTGGGCTGGGGCCACTGTAAGACAGCCGAAACCTTCTCAGGATCCATGGAGAACCCCTCAGCGGAAATGATGTAACCTAAGAAGGTTACCTGGGATCGGTGAAATTCGCATTTCTCAAGCTTACCGAACAGCTTGTTCTCTCGTAACCGTTGCAACACTCGTCTGACATCCAGAATGTGGGCCTCCATGGATTCAGAATATACCAAGATGTCATCCAAATAGACTACCACACACTGCTGCAACAGGTCACGGAAAACATCGTTGATGAATTCCTGAAAGACTGCGGGCGCATTGCACAACCCAAAGGGCATAACCAAGGATTCGTAATGACCGGTCCTGGTGTTAAACGCGGTCTTCCACTCATCGCCCGCCTTGATCCTTACCAGGTTATATGCCGCCCTCAGGTCGAGTTTGGTAAAGACCGTGGCCCCTTTAAGGCGATCGAACAGCTCGGAAATCAAGGGTATCGGGTAAGCGTTCTTGATCGTGATGCGATTGAGACCCCTGTAATCGATGCAAGGCCTCAACTCACCGCCCTTCTTTTTCACAAAGAAAAATCCAGCCCCTGCCGGGGACGAAGATTTGCGAATGTGTCCGCGTGAAAGCGCCTCCCTCACGTACTCCTCCATGGCCTCATTCTCCGCTACCGACAGTGGATAGACTTTGCCACGAGGAGGAACGGCACCAGATTGTAACTCTATGGCACAATCGTATGGGCGGTGCGGAGGTAGGGCAACCGCGCGCACCTTATCGAATACATCCCGGTACTCCTCGTATTCAGGAGGCAACAGAGAGTCCGAGGAAGTACACAGCAACTTGACAGACCCATGGATGCAACTAGCCCCACACTGCGGTGACCACGAGAGGATCTCGACCGATCTCCAATCGAAAGTCGGATTATGCTTCTGGAGCCAGGGGTACCCCAAGACCACCGAGTAGTGTGGAGACGAAATAACCTGGAGGCAGACCGACTCTCTGTGAACGGCACCAATGGCTATCCCCACTGGAAGGGTCTCATGAGTCACGTGTGGCGGCAGAAGGGGTCTGCCGTCTATCGCCTCAAGAGCCAGTGGGGAACCTCGAGCCTGCAGAGGAATGGAATTGGCGGCAGCGAACACACTATCAATGAACAAACCACCAGCACCAGAGTCCACCAACGCCTGGGTCGTCACCGAGCCCCCGACCCAGGAGAGGACAACAGTGATCAGTGGTTTGTCAACACGGGAAACCGGGGACGAGGAGACTCCACCCAAGATCTGCCCCCGACAGGATCTCAGGGTACGAGCGTTTCCCGGACGGTTCGGACATGCCAACCGAAAATGCCCACCGAGACCACAGTACATGCATCGGCCCTCGCGTCTCCGGAGTGCCCTCTCCCCCTCGGACAGGCGAGCAAACCCCAGCTGCATGGGTTCACCCCCAGACAAGTCATCCCCAGGAGGCGTGGGAGGAGAGGGAGGCACGGGTGGGACAGCAAACGTAGGCACCAATCTGTTAGAAGGCCTCCGCAGGTTCTCCTTAAAGGAAGGTCTCTCCCTGAGTCTGGTGTCAATCAAAATCAGGAAAGAAATAAGAGACTCGAGCTCAACTGGTAGGTCCTTAGCTGCAACCTCATCCTTCAAGGCATCCGAGAGACCATGAGAGAAAGCAGCGACCAGAGCCTCATTATTCCAGCCCACCTCTGCTGCCAGGGTACGAAACTCAATGGCGTATTCAGCTACGGATCGTGAACCCTGTCTGATGGACATAAGGAGCTTCGCAGCAGAGGCAGCACGAGCCGGCACATCGAATACCTTCCGAAGAGAAGCAACAAAACCGGAAAACTCGGCAACCACCGGATTGTTGTTCTCCCATAAAGGGCTGGCCCAGGCCAAGGCCTTGTCCGAGAGCAGCGAGATCAAGAAGCCCACCTTTGATCTCTCAGTAGGAAAGGCATGTGGCAGCAACTCGAAATAAATGCCCACCTGGTTAAGGAAACCTCGGCACTGAGTTGGCTCTCCCCCAAAGCGCCGTGGAAGAGGGGCAGAACCGGTCATACCCCGAAACACCGCAGGCGCAACAACAGGTGTCGGGGTAGACTCTGGCGCAACAACCGGAGCGGCAGTAGGAGCGAGCCCAGGAGCGACAACCGACCCATCGGCAACGGGAGCGAAATGAGCCGTGCGTTCAAGCAGGGTTTGCAACGCCACAGCGAACCGACCCAACAGGTGATCCTGCTGATCAAGTCTGGCAACCAGCGTGGGTAGCGAGGATGGCCCTGTACCGTCAGAATTCAGGGCTTGGTCCTAATGTCACGGAACCATGAACCAGACGTACAACAAGAGATAAGTGAAAATAGAAGGCTTTATTGAAAATAAAGCTGTAAAGCAAAAGTCCAAACGGATGGTGAAACCGAGCAGAGTCTTTGCGAAGCCAGAGGTCAGGAACCAGAAGGGTAGTCAGACGAAGCCAGGATCAGGAACCAGCAGGGTAGTCAGACGAAGCCAGGATCAGGAACCAGCAGGGTAGTCAGACGAAGCCAGGATCAGGAACCAGCAGGGTAGTCAGACGAAGCCAGGATCAGGAACCAGAAGCAGCAGCAGTCTTAGAAGCATGTGAACACAAGAGGACCAAGCAAGGAACTGAAGCCACAGACCTCTTATATATATGAGCTAGGCATCCAGCTCCTCCCAGGGGAAGGAGGAGCCGCAGGGTGGAAGGCTACAAGAAACCCAGGACCCAAGATGGCCGCCAGCACATGTCAAACGAAGGAGAGCAGCAAGCAGGTAAGACCATGACAATCACGTCACCCACCACTGGAACAGGCCACTGTCACACATTTAGGCACCGGCACCCAGGCAGAAGAGAGAGGTCCCGTAACAGAGAATCTGGCCTTATGTCAGCACAGAATCTGTCTTCATGTCATAGCAGAGAATCAGGCTTCACGTCACCCACCACTGGAACAGGCCACTGTCACACATTTAGGCACCGGCACCCAGGCAGAGGAGAGAGGTCCCGTAACAGAGAATCTGGCCTTATGTCAGCACAGAATCTGTCTTCATATCATAGCAGAGAATCAGGCTTCACGTCACCCACCACTGGAACAGGCCACTGTCACACATTTAGGCCCCGGCACCCAGGCAGAGGAGAGAGGTCCCGTAACAGAGAATCTGGCCTTATGTCAGCACAGAATCAGTCTTCATGTCATAGCAGAGAATAAGGCATCACGTCACCCACCACTGGAACAGGCCACTGTCACACATTTAGGCCCAGGCACCCAGGCAGAGGAGAGAGGTCCCGTAACAGAGAATCTGGCCTTATGTCAGCACAGAATCTGTCTTCATGTCATAGCAGAGAATCAGGCTCCACGTCACCCACCACTGGAACAGGCCACTGTCACACATTTAGACCCAGGCAGAGGAGAGAGGCCCCGTAACAGAGAATCCGGCCTTATGTCAGCACAGAATCTGTCTTCATGTCATAGCAGAGAATCAGGCTTAACGTCACCCACCACTGGAACAGGCCACTGTCACATATTTAGGCCCCGGCACCCAGACAGAGGAGAGAGGTCCCGTAACAGAGAATCTGGCCTTATGTCAGCACAGAATCTGTCTTCATGTCATAGCAGAGAATCAGGCTTCACGTCACCCACCACTGGAACAGGCCACTGTCATACATTTAGGCCCCGGCACCCAAGCAGAGGAGAGAGGTCCCGTAACAGAGAATCTGGCCTTATGTCAGCACAGAATCTGTCTTCATGTCATAGCAGAGAATCAGGCTTCACGTCACCCACCACTGGAACAGGCCACTGTCACACATTTAGGCCCCGGCACCCAGGCAGAGGAGAGAGGTCCCGTAACAGAGAATCTGGCCTTATGTCAACGCAGAATCTGTCTTCATGTCATAGCAGAGATTCAGGCTTCACGTCACCCACCACTGGAACAGGCCACTGTCACACATTTAGGCCCCGGCACCCAGGCAGAGGAGAGAGGTCCCGTAACAGAGAATCTGGCCTTATGTCAGCACAGAATCTGTCTTCATGTCATAGCAGAGAATCAGGCTTCACGTCACCCACCACTGGAACAGGCCACTGTCACACATTTAGGCCCCGGCACCCAGGCAGAGGAGAGGTTCATTCAACTTTGGGTTGCCCCGCAATATAATGGTAAAATAAAAATAGTATTGAATGAGGAAGTGCCCTGGAGTAGAATAATATATTGTTAAGGGGAGGTAGTTAATGTCTAATCTGCACAAAGGATGGACAGGTCCTGTGGGATCCATGCCTGGTTCATTTTTATGAACGTCAGCTTGTCCACATTGGCTGTAGACAGGCGGCTGCGTTTGTCTGTAATGACGCCCTCTGCCGTGCTGAATACACGTTCAGACAAAACGCTGGCCGCCGGGTAGGCCAGCACCTCCAAGGCATAAAAGGCTAGCTCTGGCCACGTGGACAATTTGGAGACCCAGAAGTTGAATGGGGCCGTACCATCAGTCAGTACGTGGAGGGGTGTGCACAGGTACTGTTCCACCATGTTAGTGAAATGTTGCCTCCTGCTAACACGTTCCGTATTAGGTGGTGGTGCAGTTAGCTGTGGCGTGGTGACAAAACTTTTCCACATCTCTGCCATGCTAACCCTGCCCTCAGAGGAGCTGGCCGTGACACAGCTGCGTTGGCGACCTCTTGCTCCTCCTCTGCCTTCGCCTTGGGCTTCCACTGGTTCCCCTGTGACATTTGGGAATGCTCTCAGTAGCGAGTCTACCAACGTGCGCTTGTACTCGCGCATCTTCCTATCACGCTCCAGTGTAGGAAGTAAGGTGGGCACATTGTCTTTGTACCGGGGATCCAGCAGGGTGGCAACCCAGTAGTCCGCACACGTTAAAATGTGGGCAACTCTGCTGTCGTTGCGCAGGCACTGCAGCATGTAGTCGCTCATGTGTGCCAGGCTGTCCAGAGGTAAGGACAAGCTGTCCTCTGTGGGAGGCGTATCGTCATCGGCCTGTGTTTCCCCCCAGCCACGCACCAGTGATGGGCCCAAGCTGCTTTGGGTGCCACCCCGCTGTGAACATGCTTCATCCTCATCCTCCTCCACCTCCTCCTCATCCTCGTCCTCCTCGTCCTCCAGTAGTGGGCCCTATCTGGCCACATTTGTACCTGGCCTCTGCTGTTGCAAAAAACCTCCCTCTGAGTCACTTTGAAGAGACTGGCCTGAAAGTGCTAAAAATGACCCCTCTTCCTCCTCTTCCTCCTGGGCCACCTCCTCTTCCATCATTGCCCTAAGTGTTTTCTCAAGGAGACATAGAAGTGGTATTGTAACGCTGATAACGGCGTCATCGCCACTGGCCATGTTGGTGGAGTACTCGAAACAGCGCAACAGGGCACACAGGTCTCGCATGGAGGCCCAGTCATTGGTGGTGAAGTGGGTCTGATCCGCAGTGCGACTGACCCGTGCGTGCTGCAGCTGAAACTGCACTATGGCCTGCTGCTGCTCGCACAGTCTGTCCAGCATATGCAAGGTGGAGTTCCACCTGGTGGGCACGTCGCATATGAGGCGGTGAGCGGGAAGGCCGAAGTTACGCTGTAGCGCAGACAGGCGAGCAGCGGCAGGGTGTGAACGCCGGAAGCGCGAACAGACGGCCCGCACTTTATGCAGCAGCTCTGACATGTCTGGGTAGTTGCGAATGAACTTCTGCACCACCAAATTCAGCACATGCGCCAGGCAAGGGTTGTGCGTCAAACCGGCTAGTCCCAGAGCTGCAACGAGATTTCGCCCATTATCGCACACCACCAGGCCGGGCTTGAGGCTCACCGGCAGCAACCACTCGTTGGTCTGTTGTTCTATACCCCCCCACAACTCCTGTGCGGTGTGGGGCCTATCCCCCAAACATATGAGTTTCAGAACGGCCTGCTGACGTTTACCCCGGGCTGTGCTGAAGTTGGTGGTGAAGGTGTGTGGCTGACTGGATGAGCAGGTGGAAGAAGAGGAGGAGGAAGCTGAGTAGGAGGAGGAGACAGGAGGCAAAGAATGTTGCCCTGCGATCCTTGGCGGCGGAAGGACATGCGCCAAACAGCTCTCCGCCTGGGGCCCAGCCTCCACTACATTTACCCAGTGTGCAGTTAGGGAGATATAGCGTCCCTGGCCGTGCTTACTGGTCCACGTATCTGTGGTTAGGTGGACCTTGCCACAGATGGCGTTGCGCAGTGCACACTTGATTTTATCGGAGACTTGTTTGTGCAGGGAAGGCACGGCTCTCTTGGAGAAGTAGTGCCGGCTGGGAACAACATACTGTGGGACAGCAAGCGACATGAGCTGTTTGAAGCTGTGTGTGTCCACCAGCCTAAATGACAGCATTTCATAGTCCAGTAGTTTAGAAATACTGGCATTCAGGGCCAGGGATCGAGGGTGGCTAGGTGGGAATTTACGCTTTCTCTCAAATGTTTGTGAGATGGAGAGCTGAACGCTGCCGTGTGACATGGTTGAGATGCTTGGTGACGCAGGTGGTGGTGTTGGTGGTACAACCCATGTTTGCTGGGCGGCAGGTGCCAACGTTCCTCCAGAGGCAGAGGAAGAGGCCGAGGCGGCGGCAGCAGCAGCAGAAGAGGCCTAGGCGGCAGCAGCAGAAGAGGAAGACTGAGTGACTTCCTTGTTTTTAAGGTGTTTACTCCACTGCAGTTCATGCTTTGCATGCAGGTGCCTGGTCATGCAGGTTGTGCTAAGGTTCAGAACGTTAATGCCTCGCTTCAGGCTCTGATGGCACAGCGTGCAAACCACTCGAGTCTTGTCGTCAGCACATTGTTTGAAGAAGTGCCATGCCAGGGAACTCCTTGAAGCTGCCTTTGGGGTGCTCGGTCCCAGATGGCGGCGGTCAGTAGCAGGCGGAGTCTCTTGGCGGCGGGTGTTCTGATTTTGCCCACTGCTCCCTCTTTTGCTACGCTGTTTGCTCGGTCTCACCACTGCCTCTTCCTCCGAACTCTGAAAGTCAGTGGCACGACCTTCATTCCATGTGGGGTCTAGGACCTCATCGTCCCCTGCATCGTCTTCCACCCAGTCTTGATCCCTGACCTCCTATTCAGTCTGCACACTGCAGAAAGACGCAGCAGTTGGCACCTGTGTTTCGTCATCATCAGAGACGTGCTGAGGTGGTATTCCCATGTCCTCATCATCAGGAAACATAAGTGGTTGTGCGTTATTGCATTCTATCTCTTCCACCCCTGGGGAAGGGCTAGGTGGATGCCCTTGGGAAACCCTGCCAGCAGAGTCTTCAAACAGCATAAGAGACTGCTGCATAACTTGAGGCTCAGACAGTTTCCCTGATATGCATGGGGGTGATGTGACAGACCGATGGGCTTGGTTTTCATGCGCCATCTGTGCGCTTTCTGCAGAAGACTGGGTGGGAGATAATGTGAACGTGCTGGATCCACTGTCGGACACCTAATTGACTAATGCCCGTACCTGCTTAGGCCTTACCATCCTTAGAACGGCATTGGGCCCCACCAAATATCGCTGTAAATTCTGCTGGCTACTGGGACCTGAGGTAGTTGGTTCACTAGGACGTGTGGCTGTGGCAAAACGGCCACGTCCTCTCCCAGCACCAGAGGGTCCACTAACACCACCACGACCATGTCCACGTCCGCGTCCGCGTCCCTTATTAGATGTTTTCCTCATTGTTCCCGTTCACCACAATTTTGAGAATGGCAAATTTGGGAATAGTTTTTCAACCCAGAACAAAAACTGTGCTTTTACGGTCACTACAAATAACTTGACCAGCTAAAACAGTACAGATTTGGTTGAATAGAAATGTGAGGCCTATTTTTTTTTGCGCTGTGTGACAGGTATACGTTTAATCACAGATTTAGACTTGTATCTGCACGGTAGCGTGTGTGTTAAGTTTTTCTGAATGACACTATCAGCACCTTGAATCTAAGATATCCTTTTTGGGATAGATTTCAAGTAGGCCTGATATATATAGCATAAACTACTTATTTTGAGAATTGCAAATTTTGGAATAGTTTTTCAACCCAGGACAAAAACTGTGCTTTTACGGTCACTACAAATAATTTGACCAGCTAAAACAGTACAGATTTGGTTGAATAGAAATGTCAGGTCTATTTTTTAGGCGCTGGGTGACAGGCTCAACTTGCCCCTGATGTAGTATATGGCTAAAAAATAACCACACTATTGATGGTTAAATGCACTTGGGTGACACAGGCTCAGCCTGCACCAGATGTAGTATATGGCCAAAAAATAACCAGACTGTTGATGGTTAAATGCACTTCGGTGACACAGGCTCAGCCTGCAGCTGATGTAGTATATGGCCAAAAAATAACCAGACTGTTGATGGTTAAATGCACTTCGGTGACACAGGCTCAGCCTGCAGCTGATGTAGGATATAGCACAAAATAACCACACTATTGATGGTTAAATACACTTGGTGATAGCTTGTGCTGGAGCACCACAAGCCACAAAATGGCCGCCGATCACCCCAGAAAAAAGTGATATAAAAACGCTCTGGGCAGCCTAAAAAAAGTGAGCAAGTCGATATTAGCACTTCAATGATCCACAGCTGGAGATCGATCACAGAATGAAGTCTTTTCGAGGAGTTAATCTGCCTAATCTCGCCCTAACGTCGCAGCAGCAACCTCTCCCTATGCTTGAATCAGCAGAGTGACGTGCAGCGCTACGTGACCCAAGCTTATATAGAGGCTGGGTCACATGCTGCACTGGCCAATCACAGCCATGCCAATAGTAGGCAAGGCTGTGATGGCCTCTTGGGGCAAGTAGTATGACGCTTGTTGATTGGCTGCTTTGCAGCCTTTCAAAAAGCGCCAAGAAAGCGCCGAACACCGAACCTGGACTTTTACGAAAATGTTCGGGTCCGTGTCACGGACACCCCAAAATTCGGTACGAACCCGAACTATACAGTTCGGGTTCGCTCATCCCTAGTCATAAACACTTATTTAAGCCACATTCTTATCAGTAAGAAAAGGATTGAGCTATAAGTTCAGAGGGCAGAGATAAGGAGCCCGTCCCTTTAGCTGGCTGACGGAAGAGAGAGAAAATTCAGATCCCTCTATTAAGGCATCTCAGCCCTGTACAGAAAAAAAGGTTCCATATTTGTAATAAAGAAAAATTTAAAAAATGATTTTTAGCTCAAAATTACTACAATGCACTAATGAAAAAAATCATAATTATCACATGTCAGATAGCAACTTGAAACTAATGAATTGCAGGCTGAATACTTCATTGCTTATGTGCTGACATTTATACTCTTAGCATGAAGCAAAGTGATGACTTCCGGGTAGCTATGATTTTAGACCCTTGTAATTAAAGCAAATTAGGGGAATGTTTTCCTGATAGCAAAAGGGAGGCAACATTTTTTGTATTTCTAAGATAAGTTTTGCACCCAGTTGGCACAGCTTTTGCTGAGCATACGCTTGTCGCCCACGTGTTTGATCAGAAGGCCCCCTACTGATTTACCACCCTCCCGACATTTCTGTCAGAACTACTTCCACAGCAAATAGCAGAAGCCACAGCAGCACAGCAGTTCAGTTGTACCTGCACTGTGCCCTTTCTTTTTATACTCTGTGCCCTAACCCTGTGGAGTTCTAGAGAGGCAGGCAGGAACAGTGGCCAGAACTGGCCCAGCTTGCTATCCATGTACTGCCACTGCTGTTTTCTGCCTGTCCATCATGTTCCATACTATATGGCTACTGCTGCTGATGCCACAGTGGCAGCTCCCCCTGTTGCCACTTCTGCTACCCCTAACAGTCGCACATTTTCTGCTTTGTCCCTCAGGTTCCATACTGTAATGCTACCATTACTTCTATTGCCATTACTACTGTAGTACCCTTACACAGCTGAATGTCTCCTGCCTTGTCCATCAGGTTCCATGCTGTACAGCTGCTGTTCCTGAAAATAGAATTATTTTTAGTCTACTTTTCTAGAAAAAGTCATTGCTTTTTTCTGATCCTACCGTGTGTATATAAACACTGTCAGGCATCTACCCCCAAAAGGGATCAGTTTTGGACCATTTTTTTATTTTAAAAAGCATAACAAATCTGACAGTGCAATGTGTTATTAACCTCTTCTCTAGGACATGACTTGCTGCCCAGTGCTGTACATGTATGGTGCTCTGACCGGGCGTGTGCAGGAGCTCACAGCCGAGCCCTTGCTATATACACTAGCATCGGTTAATACGCCAATGCTGGTGCATTAGCCCTTTGCATGCATAGGGTCTGTGGTGGGAGGAGGCTGGAACGGCAGCCCGATGCCTGTGAGACCCAGACTCCAGTCTGGGTCTCATAGGCAGACAGTCAGTGTATTACACTCACAGTCATTGCATCACAATACACATGTATGGTAATGCATTGTAGAGGGGATTAGACCCCCAAAATCTGAAGTCCCTTAGTGGGATAATACATGAAAAAAGCGTTTTATCTAATAAAAAAATAAATGTTTCAAGTAAAAAAAATGTGACCCTTTCCATAATTAACTCTAAAATTGTAAATAAATAAAAAAATAGACATATTAGGCATCGCCACTTACGTAATGACCGGCTCTATAAAAATATCACATGACCCGCCCTGCCAGGTGAACACTATAAAAAATAAATAAAAATGGTGTGACCATTTTTTGGCCACCTTGCCTCAAGAAAGTATAATACCAAGCAATCAAAAAATCATATGTACCCCAAAATGGTACCAATCAAACCATCATCTCATCCCACAAAAAGCCCCTATAAAGACAATCACCCCAAAAATTTGGATTTCAGAAAATGGCAACACAAAAACAACATTTTTCCTTTTCAAAAATGCTTTTACTGTGTACAACTTAAAAAGACATATTAGGTATTGCTGCATCTGTAATGACTGACTCTATAAAAATATCACATTATCTACCCTGTCAGTTGAAAGCTGTAATAATAAATAAATCAAACTGAGCCAGAATAGTTATTTTTTGTCACCTCACCTTACAAAATGCGTAATATTGAGGGATCAAAATGTCGTATGTACCCCAAAATTGTACCATTTAAAATGTCACCTCATCCCACAAAAATTGAGCCCCCACATAAGACAATCACCCAAAAAATAAAACCGTTATGGCTTTCGGAAAACGGTGATGCAAAAACATTTAAAAATGCTTAGTATAAAGGTGGTAAAACGTAAAAAAATATATATAAACTAGGTATATAAACTGGTAATCGTACGGACCAGCAGAATAAAGATAGCATAGCATTTTTCCTGCACAGTGTACGCCTCAATAACAAAACCAAAAAGCAATGGCACAGTTTATGCATTTCTTTATCCTGCTTCCCAGCAAAGCGAAAAAAGTGATAAAAAAAATTGTGCGTACGTACGTATCACAAAAAATAAGTTCCCACATGAAGAAAAACATGGTTTTCAGAAAATAGCTGTACTGGTACCCCTAAGACTGTTCGAACATAGTGCCCATAAGCCAATCCATCCAAATCTGCGCAGCAAAACCCATGTGGCACGCCTTCCCTTCTGAGTCCTGCTGTGTGCCCCTACAGTAGTTTACGACCAGCTATGGGTTGTTGCTGTATTCAGGAAAAAATTATGGCACTCTTTCCCTTCTGACCTCTGCTGTGGGCCCATAGAGCAGTTTACAACCAGATATAGGGGGTTTCTGTAAACTGCAGAATCAGGGTAATATATAGTGAGGTTTATTTTGCTGTTAACTCTTGCTGCGTTGCATGAAAAAATAGATTAATACGTTAATTAATGGTATTGCTGCATCCATAACAATGAACTCTATCAAAATATCACATGATCTACCCCATCAGGTGAATGCCATAAAAAAAATATAAAAAAGTCAAAATAGCCATTTTTCTTCACCTTGCTTTACAAAAGTCAACTCATCCCAGAAAAAAATGAGCCCTCCACACAAAATGATCGGCAGAAAAAATAAAAAAAAATGGCTCTTAGAAAAAACACAAAAACATGATTTTTTTTTCAAAAATGCTTTCATTGTGTAATATTGCAAAAAAATACATACATATATTAGGTATCACCCTTTTCCATTAAAACTGGCTCTATCAAAATAGCACATGATCTACCTCCTCAGGTGAACACTGTAAAAAAAAAGTGTCAAAATAGGCATTTTTTGTCACCTTGCCTTACAAAAAGCATAATCGCAAGTGATCAAAAAGTACTGTGCACCCCAAAATGGTACCTATAGAAACACCAACTCATCCCACACAAAAGGAGCCCTCACACAAGACAATTGGAAAAAAAATAAAAATAATATGGCTCTCAGAATGCGGCGACAAAAACATGATTTTTTTTCAAAAATGCTTTGTGTAAAAGTGGTAAGACATAACAAAAACTATATTAAATTGGTATCTCTGTAATCGTACTTTCCAGCAGAATAAAGATAATGTGTCATTTTTTCCGCACGATGTTCGCCGCAATAACAAAACTATAAAAAGCAGTGACAGAATCACTATCTTTTGTTTATCCTGCTTCCCAAAAAGCTAAATAAAAAGTGATCAAAAATTGATCATCTAGAACCAATGATAACAACTCATCCCAAAAAATAAAAGCCCTCACACAGAAAATTTAAAAACTTATGGTTTCCAGAAAATGGCTATACTAGTACCCCAGAGGTTGTTTAATAGCAAACATGATGCCAGTAAACAAAACCATTAAAAGCTGCGCTGCAAAAGTCAAATGGTGTTCTTTCCCTTCTGAACCCTGCAGTGTACCAAAACAGCATTTCAGTACCCAGTAGAACCCGCCTAACATTTTAAAGGGCACGTTGTGTCTCAGATGGTACTCGCTCAGCACAGCACACTGGGCACTGAAATGTGATATCTGTGGAAGACTTGCAATTTTCACTTTGTACAGTCCGCTGTGCATTAATTTCAGAAAATTATCTGTGGCGTAAAAAATGCTCACTCCACTTCTCAATAAATACAATGAAGGGTGTAGTTTCCGATATCGGGTCACCTCGGAAGTACCATTTTTTATTTCACCCCAGAGCCTCTAGAGTTGTCAGCACAAAATGCGTAAATCATCAAAATGCACATCAAATGCGCATGGTGCTCTTCCATCCTGAGTCCTACGGTATGTCCAGGCAGAAGATTAGGGCCACGTGTAGTGTATTTATAAAACCAGGAAGTATGGCACAATAATTAGAGGGTGTGCATTTCACACTGGCACACGCTGGGCACAACACATTGGGCACTGAAATGGCACATCTGTGTGAAAATTGCAATTTTCACTTTGCACTTTCTGCTGTGAATTAATTTTTGCAGAACATCTGTGGGGTAAAAAATGGTCCCTACACACCTTGGTTGATACTGTGAGGGGTGCGGTTTCCAAAATGGGGTCACTGTTTGGAGGTTTCTCTTTTAATTTCACCTCAGAGCCTCTGGAGTTATCGCCCAGTACTGTACAAATCACCAATCTAGGTCACAAATGCACTTGGCGCTCTTTCTCTTCTGAGCCCTCACATGTGCCCATACAGCAGTTTATGACCACATATGGGTGTTGTCGCATTCAGGAAGAAATGGGTAAAAAATTGTCGGGTCCTTTTTTCCTGTAACCCCTTAAAAATGAAAAATCTGGGCCTAAAGAAATCAAAGTTTTTTTGAATTCTATGAAACGCCGAGTAAGTCAAAGTGCTCAATACACTCCTTGAAAAATTAATTGGGTTTGTAGAGTCCAAAATGTAGTCACTCTTTGGTGACTTCCTCTGTAGAGGTGCCTCAGAGTCTCTAGAAATGCGACACGGTGCCTGGAAACACGGTGCCCTCACAAAGCATATTGCACTTTCCTTTCTGAGTGCTGCGGTGTACCCATATAGCAGTTTATGACTATGTATTGTGGGGTCTTTTTTCTCCTATTATCCCTTGTGAAAATGAAAAATATAGGGCTAAAGCAACATTTTAATGGAAAAAATGAAAATTTTCATTTTAAGAGCTTAGTGTTTCTAAAGTCTGTGGGGTCAAAGCTGTCAGTACACCCTTCAATAAATCCCTTGAGGGGTGTAGTTTTCAAAATGGGGTCACTTTTTTGGAGTTTCCACTGTACTGGTACCTCAAGGTCTCTTCAAATGTGTCATGGTGCCTGAAAAACATTTCTGCAAAATCTGCCCTCCAAAACCCATATGGCGCTCTATCCCTTCTGATCCCTGCTGTGTGCCCAAACAGCAGTTCACAACCACACATGGGGTGTTGCAATGTTCAGGAGAAACAGTTTTTACAAAATTTGGGGTAATTTTTATGCTGTTACCTCTTGTGAAAATGAAAAATGGGGGCCTTATGCAACATTTTAGTGGAGTAAATTTTTATTTTTTATTTTTACAGCCATGTGTCTCTAAATTCTGTGAAACACATTTAAGGGTCAAAGTGGTCAGTTCACCCTTAAATTCTTTGACAGGTATATTTTTCAAAAGAGGTCACTTTTTGGGGGTTTCCACTGTAGGGGTAACCTCAGGGTCTCTTCAAATGTATCATAGCGGGCAAAAACCATTTTTAGCACAATCTGTCCTCCAAAAGCCATATGGCATTCCTTCTCTTTTGATCCCTGCCGTGTGCCCATGCATCAGCTTACAACCACAAATAGGAGGTTGCCATGTTCAGGAGAAAATGTTTTACAAAATTTGGGGTAATGTTTATCCTGTTACCTCTTGTGAAAATGAAAAATGGGGAGCTTATGCAACATTTTAGTGAAGGAAATGGAATTTTTAATTTCTACAGCAGTGTGTTTCTAAATGCTGTTAAATACCTGTAGGGGTCAAAATGGTCAGTCTACCCTTAAATAAATTCCTTTAGAGGTGAAGTTTACAATGTGGGGTCACTTTTTGTGTAGCTCAGGGTCTCTTCGAAGGTGACATGGCGACCGAAAAACATTCCAGCAAAATCTGCCCTCCAAAAACCATATGGCTTTTCTTCCCTTCAGAGACCTGCCGTGTGCCCAAACAGCAATTTACGACCACATATGGGGTGGTTCTGTAAACCGCAAAATCAGGGTAATAAATATTGAGTTTTGCTTTGCTGTTATCCCTTGCTGTCTTACAGGAAAAAATAGATTAAAATGGAAAATCTGCAAAAAAAGTGGCATTTTAAAATTTCACCTCCATCTCCCTTTCATTCTTGTGAAACATCTAAAGGGTTAACAAAGTTTGTCAAAATCATTTTTGAATACCTTTAGGGGTGTAGTTTCTAAAATGAGGTCATTTATGGCTGGGTTCTACTATGTAAGCCCCACAAAGTGACCTCATAACTAAACTGGTCTTTAAAAAAAGTGGGTTTTGGAAATTTTCTTAAACTTTTTAAAAATTGATTATAAAATTCTAAGCCTTCTAACATCCTAAAAAAATTAAATTACATTTAGAAAATGATTAGGGATGAGCGAACCCGAACTGTATAGTTTGGGTTCGTACCGAATTTTGGGGTGTCCGTGACACGGACCCGAACCCGAACATTTTGGCAAAAGTTCGGTGTTCGGCGCTTTCTTGGCGCTTTTTGAAAGGCTGCAAAGCAGCCAATCAACAAGCGTCATACTACTTGCCCCAAGAGGCCATCACAGCCTTGCCTACTATTGGCATGGCTGTGATTGGCCAGTGCAGCATGTGACCCAGCCTCTATATAAGCTTGGGTCACGTAGCGCTGCACGTCACTCTGCTGATTCAAGCATAGGGAGAGGTTGCTGCTGCGACGTTAGGACGAGATTAGGCAGATTAACTCCTCCAAAAGTCTTCATTCTGTGATCGATCTCCAGCTGTGGATCATTGAAGTGCTAATATCACTTTTTTTAGGCTGCCCAGAGCGTTTTTATATCACTTTTTTCTGGGGTGATCGGCGGCCATTTTGTGGCTTGTGGTGCGCCAGCACAAGCTACCACCAAGTGCTTTTAACCATCAATAGTGTGGTTATTTTTTGCTATATCCTACATCAGCTGCAGGCTGAGCCTGTGTCACCGAAGTGCATTTAACCATCAACAGTCTGGTTATTTTTTGGCCATATACTACATCAGGTGCAGGCTGAGCCTGTGTCACCCAAGTGCATTTAACCATCAACAGTGTGGTTATTTTTTGGCCATATACTACATCAGGTGCAGGCTGAGCCTGTGTCACCCAAGTGCATTTAACCATCAACAGTGTGGTTAATTTTTGGCCATATAATACATCAGGTGCAGGCTGAGCCTGTGTCACCCAAGTGCATTTAACCATCAACAGTGTGGTTAATTTTTGGCCATATACTACATCTGGTGCAGGCTGAGCCTGTGTCACCCAAGTGCATTTAACCATCAATAGTGTGGTTATTTTTTGGCCATATACTACATCAGGGGCAAGTTGAGCCTGTCACCCAGCGCCTAAAAAATAGACCTGACATTTCTATTCAACCAAATCTGTACTGTTTTAGCTGGTCAAGTTATTTGTAGTGACCGTAAAAGCACAGTTTTTGTTCTGGGTTGAAAAACTATTCCCAAATTTGCCATTCTCAAAATAAGTAGTTTATGCTATATCAGGCCTACTTGAAATCTATCCCAAAAAGGATATCTTAGATTCAAGGTGCTGATAGTGTCATTCAGAAAAACTTAACACACATGCTACCGTGCAGATACAAGTCTAATTCTGTGATTAAACGTATACCTGTCACACAGCGCAAAAAAAAATAGGCCTCACATTTCTATTCAACCAAATCTGTACTGTTTGAGCTGGTCAAGTTATTTGTAGTGACCGTAAAAGCACAGTTTTTGTTCTGGGTTGAAAAACTATTCCCAAATTTGACATTCTCAAAATAAGTAGTTTATGCTATATGAGGCCTACTTGAAATCTATCCCAAAAAGGATATCTTAGATTCAAGGTGATGATAGTGTCATTCAGAAAAACTTAACACACACGCTACCGGGCAGATACAAGTCTAATTCTGTGATTAAACGTATACCTGTCACACAGCGCAAAAAAAAATAGGCCTCACATTTCTATTCAACCAAATCTGTACTGTTTTAGCTGGTCAAATTATTTGTAGTGACCGTAAAAGCACAGTCTTTGTTCTGGGTTGAAAAACTATTCCCAAATTTGCCATTTTCAAAATTGTGGTGAACGGGAACAATGAGGAAAACATCTAATAAGGGACGCGGACGTGGACATGGTCGTGGTGGTGTTTGTGGACCCTCTGGTGCTGGGAGAGGACGTGGCCGTTCTGCCACAGCCACACGTCCTAGTGAACCAACTACCTCAGGTCCCAGTAGCCAGCAGAATTTACAGCGATATTTGGTGGGGCCCAATGCCGTTCTAAGGATGGTAAGGCCTGAGCAGGTACAGGCATTAGTCAATTGGGTCGCCGACAGTGCATCCAGCACTAGGGATGAGCGAACCCGAACTGTATAGTTCGGGTTCGTACCGAATTTTGGGGTGTCCGTGACACGGACCCGAACATTTTCGTAAAAGTCCGGGTTCGGTGTTCGGCGCTTTCTTGGCGCTTTTTGAAAGGCTGCAAAGCAGCCAATCAACAGACGTCATACTACTTGCCCCAAGAGGCCATCACAGCCTTGCCTACTATTGGCATGGCTGTGATTGGCCAGTGCAGCATGTGACCCAGCCTCTATATAAGCTTGGGTCACGTTGCGCTGCACGTCACTCTGCTGATTGAAGCATAGGGAGAGGTTGCAGCTGCGACGTTAGGGCGAGATTAGGCAGATTAACTCCTCCAAAAGACTTCATTCTGTGATCGATCTGCAGCTGTGGATCATTGAAGTGCTAATATTGACTTGCTCACTTTTTTGAGGCTGCCCAGAGCGTTTTTAGATCACTTTTTTTCTGGGGTGATCGGCGGCCATTTTGTGACTTGTGGTGCGCCAGCACAAGCTATCACCAAGTGTATTTAACCATCAATAGTGTGGTTATTTTGAGCTATATCCTACATCAGCTGCAGGCTGAGCCTGTGTCACCGAAGTGCATTTAACCATCAACAGTCTGATTATTTTTTGGCCATATACTACATCTGGTGCAGGCTGAGCCTGTGTCACCCAAGTGCATTTAACCATCAACAGTGTGGTTATTTTTTGGCCATATACTACATCAGGGGCAAGTTGAGCCTGTCACCCAGCGCCTAAAAAATAGACCTGACATTTCTATTCAACCAAATGTGTACTGTTTTAGCTGGTCAAGTTATTTGTAGTGACCGTAAAAGCACACTTTTTGTTCTGGGTTGAAAAACTATTCCCAAATTTGCCATTCTCAAAATAACTAGTTTCTGGTATTTGAGGCCTACTTGAAATCTATCCCAAAAAGGATATCTTACATTGAAGGTGCTGATAGTGTCATTCAGAAAAACCTAAGACACACGCTACCGTGCAGATAGAAGTCTGATTCTGTGATTAAACCTATACCTGTCACACAGCGCAAAAAAAAACAGGCCTCACATTTCTATTCAACCAAATCTGTACTGTTTTAGCTGGTCAAGTTATTTGTAGTGACCGTAAAAGCACATTTTTTTTTCTGGGTTGAAAAACTATTCCCAGATTTGCCATTCTCAAAATTGTGGTGAACGGGAACAATGAGTAAAACATCTAATAAGGGACGCGGACGCGGACGTGGACATGGTCGTGGTGGTGTTAGTGGACCCTCTGGTGCTGGGAGAGGACGTGGCCGTTCTGCCACAGCCACACGTCCTAGTGAACCAACTACCTCAGGTCCCAGTAGCCAGCAGAATTTACAGCGATATTTGGTGGGGCCCAATGCCGTTCTAAGGATGGTAAGGCCTGAGCAGGTACAGGCATTAGTCAATTGGGTGGCCGACAGTGGATCCAGCACGTTCACATTATCTCCCACCCAGTCTTCTGCAGAAAGCGCACAGATGGCGCATGCAAACCAAGCCCATCGGTCTGTCACATCACCCAAATGCATATCAGGGAAACTGTCTGAGCCTCAAGTTATGCAGCAGTCTCTTATGCTGTTTGAAGACTCTGCTGGCAGGGTTTCCCAAGGGCATCCACCTAGCCCTTCCCCAGGGGTGGAAGAGATAGAATGCACTAACGCACAACCACTTATTTTTCCTGATGATGAGGACATGGAAATACCACCTCAGCACGTCTCTGATGATGACGAAACACAGGAGCCAACTGCTGCGTCTTTCTGCAGTGTGCAGACTGAACAGGAGGTCAGGGATCAAGACTGGGTGGAAGACGATGCAGGGGACGATGAGGTCCTAGACCCCACATGGAATGAAGGTCGTGCCACTGACTTTCAGAGTTCGGAGGAAGAGGCAGTGGTGAGACCGAGCCAACAGCGTAGCAAAAGAGGGAGCAGTGGGCAAAATCAGAACACCCGCCGCCAAGAGACTCCGCCTGCTACTGACCGCCGCCATCTGGGACCGAGCACCCCAAATGCAGCTTCAAGGAGTTCCCTGGCATGGCACTTCTTCAAACAATGTGCTGACGACAAGACCCGAGTGGTTTGCATGCTGTGCCATCAGAGCCTGAAGCGAGGCATTAACGTTCTGAACCTTAGCACAACCTGCATGACCAGGCACCTGCATGCAAAGTATGAACTGCAGTGGAGTAAACACCTTAAAAACAAGGAAGTCACTCAGGCTCCCCCTGCTACCTATTCTGCTGCTTCCGCCTCGGCCTCTTCTGCTGCTGCTGCCGCCGCCTCGGCCTCTTCCTCTGCCTCTGGAGGAACGTTGGCACCTGCCGCCCAGCAAACATGGGATGTACCACCAACACCACCACCTGCGTCACCAAGCATCTCAACCATGTCACACGGCAGCGTTCAGCTCTCCATCTCACAAACATTTGAGAGAAAGCGTAAATTCCCACCTAGCCACCCTCGATCCCTGGCCCTGAATGCCAGCATTTCTAAACTACTGGCCTATGAAATGCTGTCATTTAGGCTGGTGGACACACACAGCTTCAAACAGCTCATGTCACTTGCTGTCCCACAGTATGTTGTTCCCAGCCGCCACTACTTCTCCAAGAGAGCTGTGCCTTCCCTGCACAAACAAGTGTCCGATAAAATCAAGTGTGCACTGCGCAACACAATCTGTGGCAAGGTCCACCTAACCACAGATACGTGGACCAGTAAGCACGGCCAGGGACGCTATTTCTCCCTAACTGCACACTGGGTAAATGTAGTGGCGGCTGGGCCCCAGGCGGAGAGCTGTTTGGCGCACGTCCTTCCGCCGCCAAGGATCGCAGGGCAACATTCTTTGCCTCCTGTCTCCTCCTCCTCCTACTCAGCTTCCTCCTCCTCTTCTTCCACCTGCTCATCAGCCACACACCTTCACCACCAACTTCAGCACAGCCCGGGGTAAACGTCAGCAGGCCATTCTGAAACTCATATGTTTGGGGAACAGGCCCCACACCGCACAGGAGTTGTGGCGGGGTATAGAAAAACAGACCGACGAGTGGTTACTGCGGGTGAGCCTCAAGCCCGGCCTGGTGGTGTGCGATAATGGGCGAAATCTCGTTGCAGCTCTGGGACTAGCCGGTTTGACGCACATCCCTTGCCTGGCGCATGTGCTGAATTTGGTGGTGCAGAAGTTCATTCGCAACTACCCCGACATGTCAGAGCTGCTGCATAAAGTGCGGGCCGTCTGTTCGCGATTCCGGCGTTCACACCCTGCCGCTGCTCGCCTGTCTGCGCTACAGCGTAACTTCGGCCTTCCCGCTCACCGCCTCATATGCAACGTACCCACCAGGTGCAACTCCACCTTGCATATGCTGGACAGACTGTGCAAGCAGCAGCAGGCCATAGTGGAGTTTCAGCTGCAGCACGCACGGGTCAGTCGCACTGTGGATCAGACACACTTCACGACCAATGACTGGGCCTCCATGCGAGACCTGTGTGCCCTGTTGTGTTGTTTCGAGTACTCCACCAACATGGCCAGTGGCGATGACGCCGTTATCAGCGTTACAATACCACTTCTATGTCTCCTTGAGAAAACACTTAGGGCGATGATGGAAGAGGAGGTGGCCCAGGAGGAAGAGGAGGAAGAGGGGTCATTTTTAGCACTTTCAGGCCAGTCTCTTCGAAGTGACTCAGAGGGAGGTTTTTTGCAACACCAGAGGCCAGGTACAAATGTGGCCAGACAGGGCCCACTACTGGAGGACGAGGAGGACGAGGATGAGGAGGAGGTGGAGGAGGATGAGGATGAAGCATGTTCACCGCGGGTCGCACCCAAAGCAGCTCGGGCCCATCACTGGTGCGTGGCTGGGGGGAAACACAGGACGATAACGATACGCCTCCCACAGAGGACAGCTTGTCCTTACCTCTGGGCAGCCTGGCACACATGAGCGACTACATGCTGAAGTGCCTGCGCAACGACAGCAGAGTTGCCCACATTTTAACGTGTGCGGACTACTGGGTTGCCACCCTGCTGGATCCCCGGTACAAAGACAATGTGCCCACCTTACTTCCTACACTGGAGCATGATAGGAAGATGCGCGAGTACAAGCGCACGTTGGTAGACGCGCTACTGAGAGCATTCCCAAATGTCACAGGGGAACCAGTGAAAGCCCAAGGCGAAGGCAGAGGAGGAGCAAGAGGTCGCCAACGCAGCTGTGTCACGCCCAGCTCCTCTGAGGGCAGGGTTAGCATGGCAGAGATGTGGAAAAGTTTTGTCAACACTCCACAGCTAACTGCACCACCACCTGATACGGAACTTGTTAGCAGGAGGCAACATTTCACTAACATGGTGGAACAGTACCTGTGCACACCCCTCCACGTACTGACTGATGGTTCGGCCCCATTCAACTTCTGGGTCTCCAAATTGTCCACGTGGCCAGAGCTAGCCTTTTATGCCTTGGAGGTGCTGGCCTGCCCGGCGGCCAGCGTTTTGTCTGAACGTGTATTCAGCACGGCAGGGGGCGTCATTACAGACAAACGCAGCCGCCTGTCTACAGCCAATGTGGACAAGCTGACGTTCATAAAAATGAACCAGGCATGGATCCCACAGGACCTGTCCATCCCTTGTGCAGATTAGATATTAACTACCTCCCCTTAACAATATATTATTCTACTCCAGGGCACTTCCTCATTCAATACTATTTTTAATTTCATTTTACCATTATATTGCGGGGCAAACCAAAGTTAAATGAACCTCTCCTCTGTCTGGGTGCCGGGGCCTAAATGTGTGACAGTGGCCTGTTCCAGTGGTGGGTGACGTGAAGCCTGATTCTCTGCTATGACATGAAGACAGATTCTGCGCTGACATAAGGCCAGATTCTCTGTTACAGGACCTCTCTCCTCTGCCTGGGTGCCTGGGCCTAAATATGTGACAGTGGCCTGTTCCAGTGGTGGGTGACGTGAAGCCTGATTCTCTGCTATGACGTGAAGACAGATTCTGCGCTGACATAAGGCCAGATTCTCTGTTATGGGACCTCTCTCCTCTGCCTGGGTGCCTGGGCCTAAATGTGTGACAGTGGCCTGTTCCAGTGGTGGGTGACGTGAAGCCTGATTCTCTGCTATGACATGAAGACAGATTCTGCGCTGACATAAGGCCATATTCTCTGTTACGGGACCTCTCTCCTCTGTCTGGGTGCCTGGGCCTAAATGTGTGACAGTGGCCTGTTCCAGTGGTGGGTGACGTGAAGCCTGATTCTCTGCTATGACATGAAGACAGATTCTGCGCTGACATAAGGCCAGATTCTCTGTTACGGGACCTCTCTCCTCTGCCTGGGTGCCTGGGCCTAAATGTGTGACAGTGGCCTGTTCCAGTGGTGGGTGACGTGAAGCCTGATTCTCTGCTATGACATGAAGACAGATTCTGCGCTGACATAAGGCCAGATTCTCTGTTACGGGACCTCTCTCCTCTGCCTGGGTGCCTGGGCCTAAATGTGTGACAGTGGCCTGTTCCAGTGGTGGGTGACGTGAAGCCTGATTCTCTGCTATGACATGAAGACAGATTCTGCGCTGACATAAGGCCAGATTCTCTGTTACGGGACCTCTCTCCTCTGCCTGGGTGCCGGTGCCTAAATGTGTGACAGTGGCCTGTTCCAGTGGTGGGTGACATGAAGCCTGATTCTCTGCTATGACATGAAGACTGATTCTGTGTTGACATAAGGCCAGATTCTCTGTTACGGGACCTCTCTCCTCTGTCTGGGTGCCAGGGCCTAAATGTGTGACAGTGGCCTGTTACAGTGGTGGGTGACGTGAAGCCTGATTCTCTGCTATGACATGAAGACTGATTCTGTGCTGACATGAAGCCAGATTCTCTGCTATGGCATGAAGAGACTGATTCTCTGCTGACATGAAGCCAGATTCTTTGCTATGGCATGAAAAGACTGATTCTCTGCTGACGTGAAGCCAGATTCTCTGCTATGGGACCTCTGTCCAATTGATATTGGTTAATTTTTATTTTTTTAATTTTTATTTTAATTCATTTCCCTATCCACATTTGTTTGCAGGGGATTTACCTACATGTTGCTGCCTTTTGCAGCCCTCTAGCTCTTTCCTGGGCTGTTTTACAGCCTTTTTAGTGCCCAAAAGTTCGGGTCCCCATTGACTTCAATGGGTTTCGGGTTCGGGACGAAGTTCGGGTCGGGTTACGGATCCCGAACCCGAACATTTCCGGGAAGTTCGGCCGAACTTCTCGAACCCGAACATCCAGGTGTTCGCTCAACTCTAAAAATGATGCCAACATGAAGTAGACATGTGGGGAATGTTAACTGATAACTATTTTATGAGGTATCACTATCCGTCTTAAAAGCAGAAAAATTCTAATTTAGAAAATAGCTGATCTTTCCACATTTTCTGCCAATTTTGGATTTATTAATAAATAAAGGTGAAACGTATTGACGATATTTTACCACTAAGGCTACTTTCACACTAGCGTTCGGGTGTCCGCTCGTGCGCACCGTTTGAAGGGGCTCACGAGCGGCCCCGAACGCATCCGTCTGGCCCCAATGCATTCTCAGTGGAGGCGGATCCACTGAGAATGCATCCGCCTGCCAGCGTTCAGCCTTCACTCTGCGGTCCATCTCACCCCAAACCATCTCGATTGGGTTCAGGTCCGGTGACTGTGGAGGCCAGGTCATCTGGCGCAGCAACCCATCACTCTCCTTCATGGTCAAATAGCCCTTACTTTCAAAGTTTTCCCAATTTTTCAGCTGACTGACTGACCTTCATTTCTTAAAGTAATGATGGCCACTCGTTTTTCTTTACTTAGCTGCTTTTTTCTTGCCATAATACAAATTCTAACAGTCTATTCAGTAGGACTATCAGCTGTGTATCCACCTGACTGCTCCTCAACGCAACTGATGGTCCCAACCCCATTTATAAGGCAAGAAATCCCACTTATTAAACCTGACAGGGCACACCTGTGAAGTGAAAACCATTTCAGGGGACTACCTCTTGAAGCTCAACAAGAGAATGCCAAGAGTGTGCAAAGCAGTAATCAAAGCAAAAGGTGGCTACTTTGAAGAACCTAGAATATGACATATTTTCAGTTGTTTCACACTTGTTTGTTATGTATATAATTCCACATGTGTTAATTCATACTTTTGATGCCTTCAGTGTGAATCTACAATTTTCATAGTCATAAAAATAAAGAAAACTCTTTGAATGAGAACGTGTGTCCAAACTTTTGGTCTGTACTGTGTGTATATATATATATATATATATATATACACTGCTCAAAAAAATAAAGGGAACACTTAAACAACACAATGTAACTCCAAGTCAATCACACTTCTGTGAAATCAAACTGTCCACTTAGGAACACTGAGTGACAATCAATTTCACATGCTGTTGTGCAAATGGGATAGACAACAGGTGGAAATTATAGGCAATTAGCAAGACACCCCCAATAAAGGAGTGGTTCTGCAGGTGGTGATCACAGACCACTTCTCAGTTCCTATGCTTCCTGGCTGATGTTTTGGTCACTTTTGAATGCTGGCAGTGCTTTCACTCTAGTGGTAGCATGAGACGGAGTCTACAACCCACACAAGTGGCTCAGGTAGTGCAGCTTATCCAGGATGGCACATCAATGCGAGCTGTGGCAAGAAGGTTTGCTGTCTCTGTCAGCGTAGTGTCCAGAGCATGGAGGCGCTACCAGGAGACAGGCCAGTATATCGGGAGACGTGGAGGAGGCCGTAGGAGGGCAACAACCCAGCAGCAGGACCGCTACCTCCGCCTTTGTGCAAGGAGTAACAGGAGGAGCACTGCCAGAGCCCTGCAAAATGACCTCCAGCAGGCCACGAATGTGCATGTGTCTGCTCAAACGGTCAGAAACAGACTCCATGAGGGTGATATGAGGGCCCGACGTCCACAGGTGGGGGTTGTGCTTACAGCCCAACACCGTGCAGGACGTTTGGCATTTGCCAGAGAACACCAAGATTGGCAAATTCGCCACTGGCGCCCTGTGCTCTTCAGATGAAAGCAGGTTCACACTGAGCACATGTGACAGACGTGACAGAGTCTTGAGACGCCGTGGAGAACGTTCTGCTGCCTGCAACATCCTCCAGCATGACCGGTTTGGCATTGGGTCAGTAATGGTGTAGGGTGTCATTTCTTTGGAGGGCCGCACAGCCCTCCATGTGCTCGCCAGAGGTAGCCTGACTGCCCTTAGGTACCGAGATGAGATCCTCAGACCCCTTGTGAGACCATATGCTGGTGCGGTTGGCCCTGGGTTCCTCCTAATGCAAGACAATGCTAGACCTCATGTGGCTGGAGTGTGTCAGCAGTTCCTGCAAGACGAAGGCATTGATGCTATGGACTGGCCCGCCCGTTCCCCAGACCTGAATCCAATTGAGCACATCTGGGACATCATGTCTCGCTCTATCCACCAACGTCACGTTGCACCACAGACTGTCCAGGAGTTGGCAGATGCTTTAGTCCAGGTCTGGGAGAAGATCCCTCAGGAGACCGTCCGCCACCTCATCAGGAGCATGCACAGGCATTGTAGGGAGGTCATACAGGCACGTGGAGGCCACACACACTACTGAGCCTCATTTTGGCTTGTTTTTAAGACATTACATCAAAGTTGGATCAGCCTGTAGTGTGTTTTTCCACTTTAATTTTGATGGTGACTCCAAATCCAGACCTCTATGGGTTGAAAATTTTGATTTCCATTTTTTTTTTTGTGTGATTTTGTTGTCAGCACATTCAACTATGTAAAGAACAAAGTATTTCAGAAGAATATTTAATTAATTCAGATCTAGGATGTGTTATTTTTGTGTTCCCTTTATTTTTTTGAGCAGTGTATATATATATATATATATGAATATACATACACATATTTATATACATATATTTACACACGTGTGTGTGTGTATACATTGCAATGCATGGGCGCCGACAGTGTGTCCACTGTCTGCAGACATGAACCCATTCATTTAAATGCCGTCTGCAATCTGCATCCGACAGTACTTTTCCGCAGTGCGGAGGCATAGACAGAAAACCCATGGATGCACTCCATAGGTTTCCGATCTGTGCTTCCATTCCAGACCACACCGTATCTCTCGGATTTCAGACCCATCACTTGATACGGTGCACACACGGCTGGTGCCTGTATATTGCAGACCCCCTGTTCGCTGGCCACAATACAGGCACAGGCAGGCTATGGTCATGTGCATGAGGCCTAAAGCCATACCTCCTTCCAGTATCCGGCAGGACAGTCCCGGATTTCAGTGGCGGTCCTGGTACGGGGGAGTTATGTCGAAAATGGATCATTTTTGCCCTAATGCATTCTGAATGGAAAAGGATCACCTCAGAATGCATCAGTTTGCCTCCGATCAGTCACCATTCCGCTTTGGAGGTGGACACCAAAACACTGTCTGCCTGATGAAACTGAGCCAAACGGATCCGTCCTGGCACACAATGTAAGTCAATAGGGACAGATCCGTTTTCTCTAGCACAATAGAAAACTGATCCGTCCCCCATTCACTTTCAATGGTGTTCAAGACGGATCCGTTATGGTTATAGAAGACCTAATACAAATGGATCCGTTTATGACGGATGCATGCAGTTATATTATGGTAACAGAACCGTTTTTGCAGATCCATGACGGATCCGCAAAAAACACAAGTGTGAAAGTAGCCTTGGGCACGTAGTGTCCCTCTTCCTTCTATTCTAAAGTTGGGAGGTATGCTAAAGCACTGATGAAATGACACCTAATGTGCTCTTGTCACTATGGCATCACAAGTAGGCAGAGATGTCATGTGACCGCTCCCCTGGAGACGCTTTGCTGTGATGCATGCTGGGATTTTTACTTTCACTTTGCAGCTGCTCCGCCCACACAGCCTCTCATTAATGGGAGCATGCTATGCTAAAGGCAGTAGAAGAATTATATATATACAGTATATCTGTCATGATACAAATTCCTCTTAGCTTTAGTTATTGTCTGGGGCACTTTATTGATTTTTATACTTTATGGTGGCCAACCCCTTTAAGGTGTTAATAAAAAAAAATGCAATAAAAATGAAATGTTGAAACTTCACTTCCATTTTCTTTAACTCTTGTGGAGCACCTCAAGGTTTAACAAAGTTTGAAACATGAGTTTTAAATAATTTGAGGGGTGTAGTTTACAAAATGGTGTCATTTATGGGTGGTTTTCATTAGAAAACCCCTCAAAATCCCTTTAAAACTGAATTGGTGCTGAATTTTTTTGGGAAATTCTAAGCCTTTTAACCACCTCAGCCCCCAGTGCTTAAACACCCTGAAAGACCAGGCCACTTTTTACACTTCTGACCTACACTACTTTCACCGTTTATTGCTCGGTCATGCAACTTACCAACCAAATGAATTTTACCTCCTTTTCTTCTCACTAATAGAGCTTTCATTTGGTGGTATTTCATTGCTGCTGACATTTTTACTTTTTTTGTTATTAATCGAAATTTAACGATTTTTTTGCAAAAAAATGTCATTTTTCACTTTCAGTTGTAAAATTTTGCAAAAAAAACGACATCCATATAGAAATTTTGCTCTAAATTTATAGTTCTACATGTCTTTGATAAAAAAAAAATGTTTGGGTAAAAAAAAAAATGGTTTGGGTAAAAGTTATAGCGTTTACAAACTATGGTACAAAAATGTGAATTTCCGCTTTTTGAAGCAGCTCTGACTTTCTGAGCACCTGTCATGTTTCCTGAGGTTCTACAATGCCCAGACAGTACAAACACCCCACAAATGACCCCATTTCGGAAAGTACACACCCTAAGGTATTCGCTGATGGGCATAGTGAGTTCATAGAACTTTTTATTTTTTGTCACAAGTTAGCGGAAAATGATGATTTTTTTTTTTTTTTCTAACAAAGTCTCATATTCCACTAACTTGTGACAAAAAATAAAAAGTTCTATGAACTCACTATGCCCATCAGCGAATACCTTGGGGTCTCTTATTTCCAAAATGGGGTCACTTGTGGGGTAGTTATACTGCCCTGGCATTCTAGGGGCCCAAATGTGTGGTAAGGAGTTTGAAATCAAATTCTGTAAAAAATGACCTGTGAAATCCGAAAGGTGCTCTTTGGAATATGGGCCCCTTTGCCCACCTAGGCTGCAAAAAAGTGTCACACATCTGGTATCTCCGTACTCAGGAGAAGGTGGGGAATGTGTTTTGGGGTGTCATTTTATATATACCCATGCTGGGTGAGAGAAATATCTTGGCAAAAGACAACTTTTCCCATTTTTTTATACAAAGTTGTCATTTGACCAAGATATTTATCTCACCCAGCATGGGTATATGTAAAAAGACACCCCAAAACACATTCCTCAACTTCTCCTGAGTACGGGGATACCAGATGTGTGACACTTTTTTGCAGCCTAGGTGGGCAAAGGGGCCCATATTCCAAAGAGCACCTTTCGGATTTCACTGGTCATTTTTTACTGAATTTGATTTCAAACTCCTTACCACACATTTGGGCCCCTAGAATACCAGGGCAGTATAACTACCCCACAAGTGACCCCATTTTGGAAAGAAGACACCCCAAGGTATTCCGTGAGGGGCATGGCGAGTTCCTAGAATTTTTTATTTTTTGTCACAAGTTAGTGGAAAATGATGATTTTTTTTTTTTTTTTTTTTTCATACAAATTCTCATATTCCACAAACTTGTGACAAAAAATAAAAACTTCCATGAACTCACTATGCCCATCAGCGAATACCTTGGGGTCTCTTCTTTCCAAAATGGGGTCACTTGTGGGGTAGTTATACTGCCCTGGCATTCTAGGGGCCCAAATGTGTGGTAAGGAGTTTGAAATCAAATTCAGTAAAAAATGACCTGTGAAATCCGAAAGGTGCTCTTTGGAATATGGGCCCCTTTGCCCACCTAGGCTGCAAAAAAGTGTCACACATCTGGTATCCCCGTACTCAGGAGAAGGTGGGGAATGTGAGGAATGTTGAGGAATGTGTTTTGGGGTGTCTTTTTACATATACCCATGCTGGGTGAGATAAATATCTTGGTCAAATGACAACTTTGTATAAAAAAATGGGAAAAGTTGTCTTTTGCCAAGATATTTCTCTCACCCAGCATGGGTATATATAAAATGACACCCCAAAACACATTCCCCACCTTCTCCTGAGTACGGAGATACCAGATGTGTGACACTTTTTTGCAGCCTAGGTGGGCAAAGGGGCCCATATTCCAAAGAGCACCTTTCGGATTTCACAGGTCATTTTTTACTGAATTTGATTTCAAACTCCTTACCACACATTTGGGCCCCTAGAATGCCAGGGCAGTATAACTACCCCACAAGTGACCCCATTTTGGAAAGAAGAGACCCCAAGGTATTCGCTGATGGGCATAGTGAATTCATGGGAAAAAAAAATTTTTGTCACAAGTTAGTGGAATAGGAGACTTTGTATGAAAAAAAAAAAAAAAAAAAAAATCATCATTTTCCACTAACTTGTGACAAAAAATTAAAAATTCTAGGAACTTGCCATGCCCCTCACGGAATACCTTGGGGTGTCTTCTTTCCAAAATGGGGTCACTTGTGGGGTAGTTATACTGCCCTGGCATTTTCCAGGGGCCCTAATGTCTGGTAAGTAGGTAAATGACCTGTGAAATCTGAAAGGTGCTCTTTGGAATGTGGGCCCCTTTGCCCACCTAGGCTGCAAAAAAGTGTCACACATGTGGTATCTCCGTACTCAGGAGAAGGTGGGGAATGTGTTTTGGGGTGTCATTTTACATATACCCATGCTGGGTGAGAGAAATATCTTGGCAAAAGACAACTTTTCCCATTTTTTTTATACAAAGTTGGCATTTGACCAAGATATTTATCTCACCCAGCATGGGTATATGTAAAATGACACCCCAAAACATATTCCCCAACTTCTGCTGAATACGGAGATACCACATGTGTGACACTTTTTTGCAGCCTAGGTGGGCAAAGGGGCCCAAATTCCTTTTAGGAGGGCATTTTTAGACATTTGGATACCAGACTTCTTCTCACGCTTTGGGGCCCCTAAAATGCCAGGGCAGTATAAATACCCCACATGTGACCCCATTTTGGAAAGAAGACACCCCAAGGTATTCAATGAGGGGCATGGCGAGTTCATTGAAAAAAAAAATTTTTGGCACAAATTAGCGGAAATTGATTTTTTGGATTTTGTTCTCACAAAGTCTCCCTTTCCGCTAACTTGGGACAAAAATTTCAATCTTTCATGGACTCAATATGCCCCTCAGCGAATACCTTGGGGTGTCTTCTTTCCAAAATGGTGTTATTTGTGGGGTGTTTGTACTGCCCTGGCATTTGAGGGTCTCCGCAATCATTACATGTATGCCCAGCATTAGGAGTTTCTGCTATTCTCCTTATATTGAGCATACAGGTAATGAGATTTTTTTTTTCCGTTCAGCCTCTGGGCTGAAAGAAAAAAATGAACGGCACAGATTTCTTCATTCGCATCGATCAATGTGGATGAAAAAATCTCTGCCAAAAAAGAAAAAGGAGGGGAAAGGCGTCTGCCAGGACATAGGAGCTCCGCCCAACATCCATACCCACTTCAGCTCGTATGCCCTGGCAAACCAGATTTCTCCATTCACATCAATCGATGTGGATGAATAAATCATTGCCGGGATTTTTTTTTTTATATATACAAAGTGTTTGCCAAAGTATATGAACACCGCCACCTCCTCAGCTCATATGCCTCGGCAAACATATCTTTTACTGCAGAGGAGAAATCTCGTCTTGCAGCGCCGCATACACCGACTTGCGTGTAATCTGACAGCAGCGCAATGCTTCTGTCCGAATGCACATCAGTGCTGCAGCTGGTCGATCGGTTGGTCCACCTGGAAGGTAAAAAAAACAAAACAAAAAAGAAAAACCAGGCCGCAAAGCAATAACTTTATTAACTTTAGAACAGAACATATTAACTTTTTTAAACTTTTTTAACTTTTTTACTTACCGGTAATTTTTTTTTTGTTTAGTTTTTTTTACCTTTATAGAACAAACCTCTCCTTCCCCATGGGACAATGTGCAAAGCGCAAATCGCCCAAAGATGTGGCGAAGTACGTTATGCACTTTATCCCAGGTGAAAGGAGAGGTTTGCAGCAGCTGAGAGTAAAAGGGCCCTAATAGCCCTGTGTGCCTGTCCTGTGAGATGCAATCCCTATGCTAAGTGTACCTGTGTGTGGTACTTCCGGAAACACTCTCCATAGCATAGGGCAGGGTGGTCCGGACAGTCAGGACAGAAATAGCGGGTGTCACGCCTTATTCCACTCCTGCTACAGACACGACATCTTTTTCGGGGTGACGGTTGGGTTGAGGTACCAGGAACGACACTGGGGAAATGTCGCTCGTGTAGACGGCTAACTACACTGGGGGATGGTGCCACGGAACCTCCTGGGTAAAGGAGGTTCTCGATGATCTCTTCCTGGAATTTGAGGAAAGATCGTGTTCTCCCAGCCTTACTGTAGAGAACAAAACTATTGTAGAGCGCCAATTGAATTAAATATACAGACACCTTCTTATACCAGCGTCTGGTTCTGCGGGAAACTAAATACGGAGACAACATCTGGTCATTGAAGTCCACCCCTCCCATGAGCGCATTATAGTCGTGGACACAGAGGGGCTTTTCAATGACACGGGTTGCTCGCTCAATTTGGATTGTCGTGTCTGCGTGAATGGAGGAGAGCATGTAAACGTCACGCTTGTCTCTCCATTTCACCGCGAGCAGTTCTTCGTTACACAAGGCAGCCCTCTCCCCCCTTGCAAGACGGGTGGTTACAAGCCGTTGGGGGAAGCCCACGCGACTAGTTCGCGCGGTGCCACAGGCGCAAATCCGTTCTAGAAACAAATGCCTAAAGAGGGCCACACTTGTGTAAAAATTGTCCACATAAAGATGGTACCCCTTGCCGAATAAGGGTGACACCAAGTCCCAGACTGTCTTCCCACTGCTCCCCAGGTAGTCAGGGCAACCGACCGGCTCCAGGGTCTGATCTTTTCCCTCATAGACACGAAATTTGTGGGTATAGCCTGTGGCCCTTTCACAGAGCTTATACAATTTGACCCCATACCGGGCACGCTTGCTTGGGATGTACTGTTTGAAGCCAAGGCGCCCGGTAAAATGTATTAGGGACTCGTCTACGCAGATGTTTTGCTCAGGGGTATACAAATCTGCAAATTTCTGGTTGAAATGGTCTATGAGGGGCCGAATTTTGTGGAGCCGGTCAAAAGCTGGGTGGCCTCTGGGACGGGAGGTGGTGTTGTCGCTAAAATGCAGGAAACGGAGGATGGCCTCAAATCGTGCCCTGGACATAGCAGCAGAGAACATGGGCATGTGATGAATCGGGTGCGTTGACCAATATGACCGCAATTCATGCTTTTTTGTCAGGCCCATGTTGAGGAGAAGGCCCAAAAAAAATTTAATTTCGGAAACTTGGACTGGTTTCCACCGGAAAGGCTGGGCATAAAAGCTTCCCGGGTTGGCGGATATAAATTGTGTGGCATACTGGTTGGTCTCTGCCACGACTAAGTCCAAGAGCTCCGCAGTCAAGAACAGCTCAAAAAATCCCAGGGCCGAACCGATTTGAGCCGTCTCAACCCGAACTCCAGACTGGGCGGTGAAAGGGGGAACTACAGGTGCGGCTGAAGTTGGTGACTGCCAATCAGGGTTTGCCAGCACCTCAGGGATTCTAGGGGCTCTGCGACGGGGTAACTAGTGCACGTGCCACCGTACCAGCTTCAACTGCCCTTCTGGTGCTCGCCACGTCACCATGTTGTACGGCAGTGCTGGTACTAGGTCCAGGGAGGGCTGCGCTGCTGGTGTATGCCTCACCACATGATCCGGCAGCGACAGCCCCACTCTGCTGCTCTTGAAGCGGATCCTGCATAACCTGTGGTCTAGCGACACGGGGCCGGGTACGCCTGGTGCTGCCAGGGACCTCCACCTCCTCGTCCGAACTTTGGGTCAGAGAGCCACTGCTTTCCACAGGTTCATATTCTGACCCGCTAGATTCATCAGATGAGGGTTCCCACTCCTCATCCGACTGGGTCAGAATCCTGTAGGCCTCTTCAGAAGAATACCCCCTGTTTGACATTTTGGACTACTAAATTTAGGGGTATTCCCTGAGACTACCCAAGAAAAAAAGCAAACCTGTCTTACAAAGGGGAGGCTAGCGAAGTACCGGAGGCCGCTGCGGTTGATAAAAAATATCAAAACTGATTTTTTTTATCGCCGCAGTGCGTGTAAAATGAATGTGCAGTGATCAAAAAATATATATTTTTTGTCACTGCGGTGGGGCGGGCGTGGGTGAACGCACGTGTGGGCGACCGATCAGGCCTGATCGGGCAAACACTGCGTTTTGGGTGGAGGGCGAACTAAAGTGACACTAATACTATTATAGATCTGACCGTGATCAATTTTGATCACTTACAGATACTATAAAAGTACAAATGCTGATTAGCGATACGCTATTCAGCGAATATAAGTGACTGCGGTGCGGTGGGGTGGGCGCTAACTGACGCTAACTACCTAACCAAGGGGCCTAAACTATCCCTAAAACCTAACAGCCAATACCAGTGAAAAAAAAAAAGTGACAGTTTACACTGATCACTTTTTTTCCTTTCACTGATGATTGACAGGGGCGATCAAAGGGGTGATCAAAGGGTTAATTGGGGTGCAGGGGGGTGATCAGGGGCTACAGTGAAGTGTTTGGTGTACTCACAGTGATGTCTGCTTCTCTGCTGGATCCAACCGACGAAAAGGACCAGCAGAGGAGCAGAGAAGCCATATAACAGATCATATTTACTAATATGATCTGTTATATGGCTTGTGATTGGATTTTTTAAAAATCGCCAGCCTGCCAGCCAATGATCGTTGCTGGCAGGCTGGTGACGAACTTGTTCTTTAACTTTTGCCGGCCCGCGATGCGCATGCGCGGGCCGGCTTGGAGCGAAATCTCGCGTCTCGCGAGATGACGCGTATATGCGTGACTGTGCGCAGCGCTGCCACCTCCGGAACGCGAATCTGCGTACAGCGGTCCGGAGGTGGTTAATGTCGTTAAAAAATTAAATGATGTTTACAAAATGATGCCAACTTACATATGGGGAATATTTATTGATAACTATCTCATGACATTACTATTTGTCTTAAAAGTAGATACATTTAAATTTAGAAAATTGAAAATGTTTCCAAATTTTCTGTAAATTATGACTTTATTATAAATAAAGGAAAATATTTTGACCCAGATTTACCACTAACATGAAGTACAATGTTTCACCAGAAAACAGTCTCAGAATCGGTTAGATAAGTAAAACCATTCCAACGTTATTACCACATAAAGTGACATGTGTCAGATTTGCCTGTGCAGGGAGGTGAACACTCCCCTGGGGTAAAAGGTGTTAAGCAGGCTGTTTGCTGCCACTAGCAACTGTATGTTTGCACATAGCTATATATCAATATCATTTTCAGGGCAATCTGAGCACTTTCGATTTGGCTTGAATTCATTCATGACCAAATCTAATCTTCCAACCTTTTTTTAGAATGAGATCTAAAAGAAAATGTAAGAAATCCATTAATTTCTACTTGTTACAATCTTTACTAAACATAAATGATTAACACCCGGTGGACCTGACTTAAGTTTCACCTTTATTTATAAAAAAAATCCAAAATTGACAGGAAAATTTTAAAAAATCTGCTATTTTCTAAATTTACATTTTTCTGCTTTTAAGACGGATAGTGATACCTCATAAAATAGTTAGCAGTTAACATACCCCACATGTCTACTTCATGTTGGCATCATTTTGTAAATTGGGTGGGTGCAGAAGCTGTGCCCGCCCGATCAGCGGCAGGGGTCCGGCAGTCACTGATAGCCGGACCCCTGCTGTATGCGCTGGCATTGGTGAAAACACTGATGCTGCGCATTAATCCTCGCACTGCCGTGGTCATCGCTGACCGCGGCACTTGCGGGATTGTGCCAAGTGCGGGGTGGCCATCGGGTCCCAGCGCTGCTGTGACAGGGACCCCATGGCAGGGAAGGCAGCCCGATTCCTTCCTTAGGCATCGTGGCTGCCTTCCCTGACAGCCTGTGAGATGCAGCCCCCTGTATCTCACAGGCAAGCAGGCTGAAGTGTATAACAGAAGTATTGTGATGCATTGTAAAAGGGATCAGCTCCCCAAAGGTTAATCCCAGAGTGGGACAAAAAATAAAGTGACCAAAAAAGTAAAAAAAATAAAGTTTTGCAAAAAAATTAAAAGTTTCAAGTAAAAGAAAAAAGCTTCCTTTTCTTCAAATAAAGTAAAAAAAAATAGGGAAAAAAATGAAAAGTAGACATATTAGGTATTGCCGTGTCCGTATCAAACGGCTCTATAAAAATATCACATGACCTAACCCCTCAGGTGAACACTGTAAAAAAAATAAAAACTGTGCTAAAAAAAAATAAAAAATTGTCACCTTATGTAAAAGGAAATATTAATTAGTAATATTTTGGGAGAATATCAATAATTAATATTCATAAATAGGCGGGAATCATCTACTGTTGACTATAAAAACGAAATACAAACTACCTGTTGCCACTACCTATTTACTAAACTTTGTGCGTTATACTACTAATACGGCGGCGACTACAAAGAGACTATACGCTGTGATTTAAATAAAGTATTTATTGCACAATAACACGTCTACAGTCTATTATTATTGCTATATCTATATTTATTTATATAAATGGTTATGAATAAATAAATATATATATATATATATATAGACATGCACACCGCAATACATAAACACAATACTAACAACACTATCCTAACTACACTAGCACATTACAATACAATATATTACACAATTCCACCCCACAAATCTACCTAAACCTAACTTACACTCACACACACGTTATATCAGCAGCTCCCACCCACCTGGCTATATACTGTCCCTACAGGGAATATAGGGTTGGGTTGACAGAGTGGCACTGCAAGGGTTAATACGATGCAGGCCAGTTGTATAGGCAGGGATGTAGCTGTGGACTACAGGGAAAGGTAGGGGAATAAGGGATGTAAAGGGTTCAGTGGGACAATGTAAGGGTATAGGGGTTCAGGGGTTACTCAGCCATCCAGAGGTTAATGCTCGTCTCCAGGGGAAGATCTTATTTTCCTGGGGATGAATCTGGCTTGTCCATGGGGCTGACTGATGTCCACTCTTCTCTGTGTGCCTCTGTTTGTCGTCATGAGAGCCCTCCTCCCTAGTCCCAAATGTTGGACTATTTATCTATCATAAGTGGGGGGGGGGGGAGGTGTTTGGCCATGTATGGATAACCCATGCTATAAAAGCAGGTTTCGAATGTCTTGTTTGGGGTCTGACTAGATCTCTGATTAGGAAGCCCCCTGCTGACAAAAGGTGCCAGAAAGTCTGCAATTTCCTGTCCTGAGGTGACCAGCAAACGGGCCTATCCTCGTTAGCATCTCTGTGCTAACTACCTCCCAGGGAGCAGTTTGGCTGTTTCCCAGGTACTAGGCAGACAGCTCGACTCTCTATGCAGCCTTAAATCAATTACCCCCAACATGACTGCTGGCCTTGTATCAGCTGTTATAAACCTAATAATGCAAGCCATGGCCTACAGGCCAAACATGGGCCTGTATCAACTAGTGGGATGAAGATACATATCCCATTTGGCCATTCAGGGCCACTATATATCCATACATATGTATAGATATATACATATCAAATAAATAAATATATATATATATATACGCCTACCTGCCACTTCCCTCTAAAATCTCTCTGTTGTCGAGAAAACGACAGTAAAGCTTGAGGGAAGTGTTGGGATGTATTTGCCTATTCAACCCCACTCACTGTTGGTGACAGTTCAGGAAGGACTGAAGTATAGTTCGGCCCTTAGGTACCTAGACATCGCCCATCGCGACTGACATCTCCGACCTGCCCTTCAACGCAACCAAACGTCTCCATCCACAGAATACACCGTCATTTTCTCTCTGAATCTTGGTCTGGGCATTTCTGCTGTCAGTGTCGATCTACAGGTACCAGCCACTCCCAATGTAGTAGTCTAAATGGCTTCACCCTCACCGTTTCTAGGTCGATCCACATAGCAACTGTGGACTGGCCTTCTTTAATTTCTGATGTCTGTCAGTGCCGATCTTCAGGTATCAGCCACTCCCAATGTAGTCTTTCTGACTTTGGAATGGCTTCACCTTCACAGTCTCTAGGTCGATCCACTTAGCGCCTCCTTCTTTCTGGGGTACAGTCAACCGTGGGTTGGCCTTTTTTCAGCATAGGCACAACTTCCATCCGACACTTCTACTTTCATCTTGATTGAAGAATCTATCGTTTAGGAGGTTCTCCCATGGACAAATACGTAGGTCTTTACAAGGAAGGTCAGAATTTCTGGAGTAAGAGGCGATGTCATAGTACCTAAATTCTAACTGCGGGAAAGAACACCGCACTTCCTGACATTCAGTCCCTGATTTCCGAACTTCACCGTTCTTGGGGTTAAAGTGGCAAATAACTTAGTAAAGGAGGGGGCCTGTCCGTACGGGATCTACTATCTTCCCCATTCACACAAAACAGATCACATCCCTCCCCCTCCCAACACCTCCAAATTAAATTTAGTGTGTGAACCCATAGAGACTCATGCAACCAGGCATATCTCTCTACACCTCCAAAGACATAGGTAGATCACAGACCCACGTGTCAACGGGAAGAGACTATAGGATGCAAATGTGTGTACAGTCATATTGTCACTTACCGCGGTACGTTGGGCGAGTTTCCCTGAGTATAGACTGTCACATATTTGCCCCTAGAGTGTCTATGGGTACACAATTGACAAACATACAAATAAAAAGTAACACTTTCGGGGTCACGGGACCAAATCAGAGTCAAGTTCTTGCCCCCTGACTTCATCAGTATAGGAGTTTCTGACTGGCCTTGTTGTAGTCACTTGGCCAGTCCTTTCGCCCGTTTGTTGATGACAGTTCAATGACAGTCCAAGGTGTGACCACCCAGGTACTAAGGACGATCATTGGGTGGATGGACAGGTTGAAGAGCAAAGTCTCTATGAGATGGTATCCAAAGCAGCCAGGACACAGCGGAATCTTTTTCCATTTTTTTCCAGAGACTCGTCTTCTCTCTGATTCTCTTTCTCACTGCTCTCAGGGGTATCTGGTTGGATATCCACCTTTTGAGCTGGGCGTAGTTGGGGCTCTTTTCTCCTGCTCCATTGTATCCAGACCTAGGACGAAAGACAGTACCATACACTCCTGGGGGAGTTCTCCCCTCATGGTGCAATTAGTTGCCGAATGCCAGCTCCAATACCTTTGACCCATGTGTAGAGAAAGGTATTGGGCTGACCTTCATCTCACAGAACATCTGTCCTCTGCTTCACATCTAGCGTTGGGCGCGAATATTCGAATAGCGAATATTTATCGTGAATATCGGCACTTTGAGAATTTGCGAATATTTCGAATATAGTGATATATAATTTTTTTCATCAGTAACTTACCTTATTGCTTGTAGGCCAATGAGAATGCTGCAATGTCTTTGTCTAAGCAACATCCCTAACAACCAATAGGAAAGTTGTCTACCCCTTACTATATACTGTAAGAACCTCCCCAGCAGCCCTTGTATGCAGTATTTTGCAGATCTGAGAGAGACAGCAGTGTTTTTGCTGTGCTCTCTGCTTTTCTGTGTCATTACATTAGATAGTTAGTTAGCATATACACTGCCTGTCCAAAAAAAAAGTCGCCACCAAAAAAAGCCTTTAGCTTTGATTAAGTCATGCATTCGCTGTGGCATTGTTTCGATAAGCTTCTGCAATGTCACAAGATTTATTTCCATCCAATGTTGCATACATTTTTCACCAAGTTCTTGCATTGATGATAGTAGAGTCTGACTGCTGCGCAAAGCCTTCTCTAGCACATCCCAAAGATTCTCAATGGGGTTAAGGTCTGGACTCTGTGGTGGCCAATCCATGTGTGAAAATTATGTCTCATGCTCCCTGAACCACTATTTCACAATTTGAGCCCGATAAATCCTGGCATTGTCATCTTGGAATATGCCCGCACATCAGGGAAGAACAAATCCATTGATGGAATAACCTGGTCATTCAATATGTTCAGGTAGTCAGCTGATCTCATTCTTGGAGCACATATTGTTGCTGAACCTAGACCTGACCAACTACAGCAACCCCAGATCATAGCACTGCCCCCCACAGGCTTGCACAGTAGGCACTAGGCATGATGGGTGCATCACTTCATCTGCCTCTCTTCTTACCCTGATCGCCCATCACTCTGGAACAGAATAAATCTGGACTCATCAGACCACATGACCTTCTTCCATTGCTCCAGAGTCCAATCTTTATGCTCCCTAGCAAATTGAAGACTTTTTTGCTGGTTTTCCTCACTGATTTGTGGTTTTCATATGGCTACACAGCTGTTCAGTCCCAATCTCTTGAGTTCCCTTTGCATTGTGTGTGTGGAAAGGCTCTTACTTTCACTATTAAGCATAGCCCTGAGTTCTACTGTTGTTTTTTTTCACCAAACGTTTAAATGATTGCCGATCACGATCATTAAGGATTTTTTCCCGCCACATTTTTTCCTCGAATATGATGGGTCCCCACTATCCTTCCAGTTTTTAATAATCCGTTGGACAGTTCTTAACCCAATTTTAGTAGTTTCTGAAATCTCCTTAGATGTTTTCTCTGCTTGATGCATGCCAATGATTTGACCCTTCTCAAACAGACTAACATCTTTTCTAGGAACCACAAGATGTGTCTTTCGACATGGTTGTTTAAAAAATTAGAAGCAACTCATTGCACCAGTTGGGGTTAAATAACATTGCCATCTGAAAGATAATTGCCCATGCAGTAATTATCCAATAGGAGGCTCATAACTATTTGCTTAGTTAAATCCAGGTGGCAACTTTTTTGGGGGACAGGCAGTTTATATATAATACAGATAGTGGGAGATATTCAGTGTAGGTTAGATAGTGATATAGTGTAGCTGATTCAGTAGAAGGTAGATGGTTCTGCTGTCCATACATACATGCTACATACATAGTGCTGTATGTACTGTATGTATGTATGTATGCTCAAAAACTGATGTTTGGGTGCACAGCAGGCTTCAGAGTGGAAGGAGCACCATATGGCATTAGGAGAGCGGATTTAGTTGGAATGGTAATTGGGAGCTATGTCGCATTGAAGACACCCTGAGGTGTCTCTACAGTGGAAACCCCCAAAAAGTGACCCTATTCCAGAAACTACACCCCTCAAGGAATATTTCAAGGTGTGTAGTGAGCACTTTGACCCATTGGGAGTTTCACAGAATTAGGAAACGCTTGGCTATGAAAATTAATATTTAAATATTTTTCCAGAAAAAGTTGCCTTACACCAACATTTGTCACTTTCACAAGCGGTAACAGGACCCCACATTTCGTTCCCCATTTCCCCCCGAATACACCAACATCCCATATGTTCTCAAAAAATGATGTATGGGCGCATGGCAGGGCTCTAGAGTGAAACAGCTAAGAAAATGAGACAATGCAACAGCACCCTGCATACCAGATAAAGTACAATAATGCCATAGTCGCAAAAAATATTATAGTGCTAATGCTATGCTTATTTATAAAGTGAGATGCTTGGCAAATGCATTTTGTATCTGACGAAGCGCATACTGCGCAAAACGACCGTCACTGCATCCAGTGTGCAGGGAAGTGACTCCTAGCTCCGGTGCGGCTTGTGTCTTGCTATATGTGGCAATAAAGGAATATCTATATCTTCACGATGGTTAGTGCCGCCCGTTTTCTATCACAAAACCATCTGTGCTCGTCTGCCGAACGTCAAGGCGATCTCTGTAAGACGGGTCCTAACACTAAATACTACCTGTTATGCGCCATAATGGCCGCCATAAAGTTCAGGAAGTGTTGGATCCACATGCATGCTGGGTCCACTCTGCCTTTTACCATTTTTGCCATAATGGCCTCCATTACTTACAAGGGATGCAGGTACCAACATGCATGCCGAGCCCACTCCATACCTTTCCTTGTACCAGACAGCTTCCAATGAATGTAGTGAGAGCAGTTCACAGCTTGAGGCCTCTTTCACACTGGCGTGTGAACCCCCGTTGCCGTATTGCGGCCCGCAAAAAGGCAGCCGCAGCGGATCGCGGACCCATTCACTTGAATGGGTCCACGATCCAGCCGTTCTGCAAAAAGATAGGACATGTTCTATCTTTTTGCGGAACGAAAGTACGGGACGAAACCCCACGGAAGCACTCCGTAGTGCTTCAGTCGGGTTCCGTTCCGTGGTTCCATTCCGCACCATTCCGCATCTCCGGATTTGCGGACCCATTCAAGTAAATGGGTCCGCATCAGTGATACGGAATGCCCACCGAACAACACCCGTGTATTGAGAATCCGCAATACGGCAACGGGGCGCACACGCCAGTGTGAAAGATGCCTCAGGCCTAGTTCACACGAACGTGTGTGATCCGTGGCCGTTTTGCGCCCCGCAAATTGCGGGCCGCAATACACGGCCACAGTTCCGTGGGCATTCCACATCACGGATGCGGACCCATTCACTTCAATGGATCCGCAAATCCGGAACGGCCGCACGGAGCGGGACCCCTCGGAAGCACTACGGAGTGCTTCCGTGGGGTTGGGTCCCGTACTTCCGTTCCGCAAAAAGATAGAACATGTCCTATCTTTTTGCGGAACGGGCGGATCGCGGACCCATTAAAGTGAATGGGTCCGCGATCCGATGCGGCTGACCTACGGCCGGTGATCGTGCATTGCGGCCCGCAGCACAGGCACGGGTCACACACGTTCGTGTGAACTCGGCCTTATACTGAGACTAATTAAAATCAGCCTATGGGGCAGACAGGCTAATCAGGAGTGCACGACTCACTGGAGTGCTACATCTCCAGCACTGTTAACCTGCAAAGAAAAGGGGTTTAGTCATCACAGAGTGGGGGGGGGGGGGTTAAGGCTCTAGAGTGAAATAGCTAAATATGGATTTTATTGACCTGATTTGACAGACATGGATTTTAGGTGCCATGTCACATTAAATAAATTCCAGAGGTCCCCAGAAATAAAATAAAAAGTGACCCCATTTTGGAATGAGCACTCCCGTATGAACATTTTAAGTGGTAGAAAGGGTACTTTTCAGCAAACAGGTGTCTCACAGAAGACATACACATAAAATATACTTTTCAAAGCACATATTTGTGGGGGGGGGGGGGGATTACTAGCAGACCCCAATTTTTTTTTTTTTTTACAAGGGATTAAAGGAGAAAATGAACATAGGTTGTGTTCCCCATTTTCTCCCCATTGAGGAAACACCCCATATATGCTTGTAGCCTGCTGTATCGGCTCACAGCAGACAAACGGCAAAATATGTATTTTCCTGACAGGCCTGAATTGGCAGACATGGATTTAAGGTGCCATGTCACATTAAATAAATTCCTGAGGTCCCCAAAAATGAAAAACTCCAAGTGACCCAATTTCGGAAAGAGCACCCCCGTAAGAACATTTTTAAGTGGTAGAAAGGGTACTTTTCAGCAATCAGGTGTCTCACAGAAGACAGAAATACTTGTGAAAGCATTTCAAAGCACATATTTAAAAAAAAGATATAAATTTCTAGCAGACCCCAATTTTTAATGCACAAGGGTTAAAGGAGAAAATGCACCCCAGGTTGTGTTCCCCATTTTTTCCCCATTTTCTCCCCCATTCAGGAAAACACCCCATATGTGCTTGCAGCCTGCTGTTTGGGCGCACAGCAAACGGCAAAATATGAATTTTGCTGACAGGCCTGAATAAACCGTCATGTATTTTAGGTGCCATGTCACATTAAATAAATTTCCTGAGGTCCCCAGAAATGAAAAACCCCAAGAAGTGACCCCATTTCGGAAAGAACACCCCCGTACGAACATTTTAAGGGGTGGAAAGGGCACTTTTGACCTAACAGTTGTCTTACAAAAAAGAATATGGTGTGGTTGTTGGAAAGTGGATATGCAAGTGAGGTGGACTAAATCAGAGATATAAAGTGGAAATATTACAGGGAGCATAAAGGATGAAATTCAATTAATACTCCATGGATGTGTGGTATATTCTGAAACACTCCTGCATGCACAGGCCAGGTTTTTCAGGGCAGGTTTCGCAGTGGTAAATGGTGTCTTTCCTTATCCCCCTTTTGAAACACATCTTGCATCTTTTTTTGGTCCTTCCCTTCCTTGCTGTCTGGGGGACTTGACCTGGAAAATGTTGCCCTGGTACGACACGGGCACCATGACTTCCTGAAGTACTGGGACCCTCCCCAGCCTGGGTTTGAAAAATTAGGGCCTTGATTACCACCTCTTGGAACTGAGGGAAAGTTCCTCTGTGGCCTGAAGCTTGAAACAGGATGTACGCATTGCACATTGCCATCTGTACAATGTGTACGGTCAGCTTTTTTTACCAATACTTTAATTTTTCACGTGGCACTGCAGGACTTCATAAGTTGATCTGCAAGATCCACCCCTCCCATGTGCCTGTTGTAATCAAGGATGCAAACTGGTTTGGGGACAGTGGAAGTGGTACCTCGTACAGCGGCAGGGGAGCTGGCGTTAGTGTGAATGGTGATCAGTACAAGGACGTCCCTCTTGTCCTACTCCAATATTGCCTAATGTTTTTTTTTTTTTATTACACCCAAATGCAGCACGAGTCCCCAAAACTTCATCATCTCTGCTGCATCTACTGGGGTCCAACCTAGGGGTCTAGCGTATGGCAAAGTAGGGTTCTGATCAATAAATTGTTGGGCATATAAATTGGTTTGGGCCACCATTAAATTTACAAAATCTTCATAGAAGAAGATTTTGAAAAAATCTAGCTCAGTGAAGCCCGCACAATCTATCTGAATTCCTGAGTTGCCCACTAAGGCCTCATGCACACGACCATGGTGTATTTTGTGGTCCGCAAATCACGGATCCGCAAAACACTGATTGCGTCCGTGCCCATTCTGCAATTTGCGTAACGGCAAGGACAGCTTTCAATATAAATGCCTATTCTTGTCCGCAAAGCGCGGTGTCACGGAATGGAGCAACGGATGCGGACAGCACACGGAGTGCTGTCTGCATCTTTTGCAGCCCCATTGAAGTGAATGGGTCCGCATCCGAGCCGCGGCTCGGATGCGGACCAGAATACTGTGTGCATGAGGCCAAAACTCAGGTATTTAGGGCTGATAATCATCAGGGGGTGGGGTCCCATGTGGCTCACTCTGGGTGTCTGCCTACTCTTCTAACATGGGGTGCCTTCTAGAGGGTCGCTCATCAGTGGATGATGATCATGGGGGGTAGAGTAGAGGAAAGTGGCATCCTCTTCTCCCTCACTGGCAGACTCAGTATCGGGGGAAAGCATGGTGTATGCCTCTTCAGCTGAGTACACTTTTTGGGATGGACGGTCCATTTTTATTTTATTGGGGTGTGACGTGTGAAATGTGTAAAACTTTATTTAGTGTGAGGAGTGTGTATGTAGTGTTTTCACACGTGAAGGGGATTGTAACAAATTTGAAATTAAATTTGGAAGATAAGTTTTTTAAAGAAAATGTTTTCTTTAAAAAAATGTGTTTTCTGCACAAAAAAGTCATAGCTTCGCAGAAAAAAGTATTTTCTGCAACAAAAAAAAGTCTTAGCTGCACAGAAAAAAAGCATTTTTTTTGCAGAAAAAAAAGTATTTTCTGCACAAAAAAAGTCTTTGCTGCACAAAATAAATTTGCAGTGCAAACTGGGCAGATGCAATCAGTAATGGACACTACTGATTGGTGCTCAGTGGTTGCAAAATGCACGTACGCAGATGGTATGTTCGTGCAAAAACCTAAACTGACACTAAGGGCTCATTCAGACGGCCGTATGCTGTCCGCAAAAATACTGAATGCTATTTGTTTTTTTGCGGATCCGCAAAAAAAATGAAACATGCCCTATACTTGTCCGTGAAAATCAGGACATGGCCCCATTGAAGTCTATGGGTCCGCAAAAAATACTGAATGCTATCCGTTTTTTTTGCAGATCCGTTTTTTTGCAGATCCCGCAAAAAAACGGATAGCATTCAGTATTTTTTGCGGACAGCATACGGCCGTCTGATGAGCACTTACTGAAATTTATATATATATATATATATAACACTAACTACCACTAATTGTAGGTATTTTTTCACACCAAAAGAAAACTCAAAAATGTGCAGATGCTACTGAGCACACTACTGATCGGTGCTCTGCAGCACGCACGCACATAGATCATGCGTGCGTGCAAAAACTGTAGTATAAAAATTCACTACAGTGAACACTGGCTATCTATATATATAGAAATATAGAACTCTATATATATTTATATAAAGCCCTAACTACCAGTTCTTCTTTTTTAACCCAAAAAATGAAAAATTGGCAAAAAATTCTGCACAAATAATCCCCAGGTACTGATCAAGCAGGTACGCACTGAACAGCACTTGGCGGTCACAGCTTGCACGCAGAAAAAGGTAAAAAAAAAAAGTGAACGGACCAAATGACCTCCGTAAAAAAGGACGGGGGGGGGGGGGGGGGAGTTGGGGGACGACGGCCGGATGGGACAAGGACAGGGACGAAGGGTGGTTTAGGGATCTGGAACAGCTGCAAATGAAAAAAAAAAATCTGTGCAGCTATTCCAGATGTTGTTTTTCTTTCTTCTTCTTTTCTTTCTTTTTTTCAGCAGGAAAGTGGTTAAATCTCTGTGGTGTGCACCACAAGTCCCAGCAAGACAACAAGCAGCACAGAGAAGCACAGAACCTCTCTGCATGCAGTCACCAGCTAGAATATCTGCATGCAGGGAAGTTCTGCCTCTTCCTGTGCAGCTATAGCACTGCCATTGGCTAGAGCGTTGTTCCAGCCAATAGCAGCATTGTCAGGGGACCCAAAACACTGGTGTCCCCTGCCTGACCTAGGAGGAGACAGGTGCTGACTTGTTCAGCACCGGTCACCTCCACCTGACACCCCCCCCCCGCCCCCCCTGCAGCTTCGTATCGCAGCCAGAGCTGCGATGCGCATGCCTGAAGAATACAGCCAATTGCAGCGATAGGGGCTGCAGGGGGGCAGTTCAGCACCATGCTGCCCTTACCTGGCATGGCTGCCTGCCGGTAAGAGCAGGCATGGTGCTGCGATCCCCCCCCAATTGTTCCCCAGAGCCCCGCTGACCTCGTGACGTACATGTACATCACTGGTCCTTAAGTCACATCCAGTTATGATGTACATGTAAGGTTCTTAAGGGTTAACATAAAAAAACATGCAAACAGATAACAATAAATCATTACATGGACATACACGGGGAACAAACGGTGTAACAAATAGTACAGGGGTGTCAAATATTTCCTAGCCTAGCTAGGCAATTCTAACCCCTCAGCGCCTGGTGAGGCATATGCTGCTGAGAGGGAGGTAACCCTTTTATGGACAAGCTGACTAGACCCCACTGCACGATTTGTTACTTGGATACTACTAGTGATGAGTGAGTATGCTCGGGCGAGTACCGGTTCGGCTTGAGCATCGCTATGCTCGGCACGTGGCGGTCCTCGGCCGAATACCATGTGTGCTCGTCGCATTGCTCAAGTCTCTGCCCCGTACTTTTGGCGCCTCCTAAAGCATCTAATCAGCGTTCAGGTAAGTAATTCCCTCCAGTTTAATGCCATAGCCATGTTAGCTATAAGCCTTACACTGGTTGGCTGGCCTGAACACGTGGTACTAGTTTATATAGGAGCCGACGTCCCAAGCTCGGATCATTCAGCGTCAGGGAGAGCCAACAGTAGGCAGGGACATATAGCGGTTTGCTGAAATTACAAAGATTGAACTCCCAAAAAGCTCTTGAAAGACAAAACAGTCCTCTTCATGACTAAAGTGTGTGTTTAACAGCAGTGCAGCATTTATTTATTTTTTAACAAGGGTTAAATTCAGCAGTATTAGGGACTGGCGTCTGCAGGAAGGGACACATAGTGCAGGGCTGGAAAATCGCTGTGTTCAGTACCAAAAAGCTTTCAAAAGAAAGAAATATTACATATCAGTTAGATCTACAGTACACCATCAGAAAGCAGCGTGTTTAGCAGAAATTCTAAAAAGGGGCTTATTCACTAGAGTGTGCCTGCTAGTGAGATATACACCGCTCCATCATAGAAATGTATTTTTCTGGGGAAATTAACCTAATGTGTGCCACATCTGTGTGCGCGCTCAATCTACAAACGTTATATACAATATTCCAGCCTAGAATCATTTATATTTGGGACAAATTTCACTAGTTTGGGTCACATCTGTGTCTGCATTTAGGCCGCAACCATATATACAGTAATTCAGCAGAGAATTCTTTCTATTTGGAACAACTGTGCGTGAATTTAGTCCGCAACCATATATACAGTTAGTCACCAGAGAATTATTTCTATTTGTGACAAATTTCACTGGTTTTGGTCACATCTGTGCGTGAATTTAGGCCGCAACCATATATACAGTAGTTCAGCAGAGAATTATTTCTATTTGGGACAAATTTCAATACTTTTGGGCACATCTGTGTCTGCGTTTAGGCCGCAACCATATTTACAGTAGTTCAGCAGAGAATTATTTTTATTTGGGACAAATTTCAGTATTTTGGGTCTCGTGTGTGTGAATTTAGTCCACAACCGTATATACAGTAGTTCAGCAGATAATTTTTTTTATTTGGGATAAATTTCAATACTTTTGGGCATATCTGTGTCTGCGTTTAGGCCGCAACCATATATACAGTAATTCAGCATAGATTTATTTCTATTTGGGACAAATTTCACTAGTGTGGGTGACTTCTGTGCGTGAATTTAGGCCGCAACCATATTTAACCCCTTAAGAACGCAGGGCGTACCGGTACGCCCTATTTCCCGAGTCCTTAAGGACTCAGGGCGTACCGGTACGTCCTAACTTTAAATACAGATTCCAGCGCCGCGGGGGTTAATGGGAACGGGATGCCGGCTGAAATCATTCAGCTGGCATCCTGTGACAACGCCAGGGGGGGGGTCATGTGACCCCCCCCCTATCGGCGATCGCCGCAAACCGCAGGTTAATTCCGACCTGCGGTTTGCTGCACTTTTTGCAGTTTCTGATCCCCACGGTCCCTGACCGCGGGGATCAGAAACCTTAGTGTCCCTCAAACAGATTTTACACCACCCCCCCTGCACCCCTGCATGATTTTTTGCCAGAGGGTGGTGCAGGGGGGGGAGTTGCGGGCAGTGGGGGCGGTGCGGGAGGCGGGCGGTGCGGCAGGCGGGATCGCGATCCCCCGCCCGCCTCCCCTTGAAAATTCGTTGGTGTTCAGTGGGTATACCAGGGTGCCAGCACATTGCTGGCACCCTGGTATAAACGGCTGACATCGGTGATGCGATGTCAGCCGTTTAACCCTTTCCATACAGCTATCCGTACGGACCGCTGTATGGAAAAAGTTAACAGTAAGTGGGAGCTCCCTCCCTCTCCCATCGGGGGGCTGCAGTGCCTTTGCAGCCCCCCGATGGGGAGGGAGAGAGCCCCCAGACAGCCCCCCGACAGCCCCGTCCTCATCCTTCCCCGTATGCGAAGTTCTGACCAGTACTGAGCATACGGGGAAGGTTCCCATGGCAACAGGACGCCGTCTCAGGCATCCTGCTGTCCATGGTGCTGAACAGATCTGTGCTAAAAGGCATAGATCTGTTCAGACAAAGTGTAAAATATAGAAAAAGATATGGATGGGCACTCGTATATGGAAAAATAGGACAGGATTTATTGAAACATACAGCAAAAGCAGCAGTAAAACAATAAAATACTAACAATAAAATTATAAAATATAGAAAATGATTTTTGAACAGAGGTCGCCTGATCCAAATGAGTCTTGCTGGAGTATATCCCAATACAGTTGTAAGGGGAAGAGGCTATATTGGATAGGCAGCCTTCACCAAAAACAAATCTTATCTTCTATGCCATTAAAAATACATTAAACATTATAATTAAATCCTGTGTCCAATTAGAACATACACATGAGTATTGGACGCCGCTGGTTAACCTTGGTAAATGGACTGTGATGAATACACAGATAGCGCTATGTGTATCAACTCTATATCCTATTGTGAATACACAAATAGCGCTATGTGTATCAACTGTGTATCCTAGTATGCATACATAAATAGCGCTGTGCACAGGTGATTTCTCCTATCTAATTGGCAGTCTTTGTAAAGAGTATCCAGTCTCTATATTATCCGCAATATGTTTCAAAGGAAGACTGGAAAGTGTTCTTAAATGGTCAGATATAGTTCATTCAATTTTTTGATCTTATTGATCTATTGCCTCTTGGTTTTTTACCCACTATGTGGGCTTACCTTTGCCCGGTTTTCAGGATTCGCTGGGACTAGGAAAACGACCTTTGCTCCGTGCTGCAAGCCGGCGTCCCGGCTGTGGAGTCCGTCGCGTCCCACGTGTGTTGTGCAGCTACTTCCAACAGCTGACTTGGTGTGAGAGCTGCGTGCTTGTGATTTCAGGCGCAGGTAGATAACGTGTTAGAGGTCTTTTTCCGAGATAGAAAAAATAGTAGTAGTTCTTCTTCTTTAAAGTGCACTTTTCTTTCATGAAGAGCGGGGTATTCTTCCAATTTGTAATAGCAAGCGATCAAAAAGTCATGTGCACCCCAAAATAGAGCCAATCAAACCATCATCTCATCCCGCAAAAAATGAGACCCTACTTAAGATAATCGCCCAAAAACTGAAAAAACTATGGCTCTTAGACTATGGAGACACTAAAACATTTTTTTTGTTTTAAAAATGAAATCATTGTGTAAAACTTACATAAATAAAAAAAATTGTATACATATTAGGTATCGCTGCGTCCGTGACAACCTGCTCTATAAATTACCACATGATCTAACCTGTCAGATGAATGTTGTAAATAACAAAGAAAAAACGTGACAAAAAATCTATTTCTTGTTACCTTGCCGCACAAAAAAGTGTAATATAGAGCGACCAAAAATCATATGTACCCTAAACTAGTACCAACAAAACTGCCACCCTATCCCGTAGTTTCTAAAATGGGGTCACTTTTTTGGAGTTTCTACTCTGGGGGTGCATCAGGGGGGCTTCAAATGGGACATGGTGTCAAAAAAACCAGTCCAGCAAAATCTGCCTTCCAAAAACCATATGGCTTTCCTTCTGCGCCCTGCCGTGTGCCCGTACAGTGGTTTACGACCACATATGGGGTGTTTCTGTAAACTACAGAATCAGGGCCATAAATAATGAGTTTTGTTTGGCTGTTAATCCTTGCTTTGTAATTGGAAAAAAAATATTAAAATGGAAAATCTGCCAAAAAAGTGAAATTTTTAAATTGTATCTCTATTTTCCATTAAATCTTGTGCAACACCTAAAGGGTTAACAAAGTTTGTAAAATCAGTTTTGAATACCTTGAGGGGTGCATTTTCTTAGATGGGGTCACTTTTATGGAGTTTCTACTCTAGGGGTGCATCAGGGGGGCTTCAAATGGGACATGGTGTCAAAAAACCAGTCTAGCAAAATCTGGCTTCCAAAAACCATACGGCGCACCTTTCACTCTACGCCCTGCTGTGTGTCCGTACAGCAGTTTACGGCCACATATGGGGTGTTTCTGTAAACTACAGAATCAGGGCAATAAATAATGAGTTTTGTTTGGCTGTTAACCCTTGCTTTGTAACTGGAAAAAAAATATTAAAATGGAAAATCTGCCAAAAAAGTGAAATTTTGAAATTGTATCTCTATTTTCCATTAAATCTTGTGCAACACCTAAAGGGTTAACAAAGTTTGTAAAATCAGTTTTGAATACCTTGAGGGGTGTAGTTTCTTAGATGGGGTCACTTTTATGGAGTTTCTACTCTAGGGGTGCATCAGGGGGGCTTCAAATGGGACATGGTGTCAAAAAACCAGTCCAGCAAAATCTGGCTTCCAAAAACCATACGGTGCACCTTTCCCTCTACGCCCTACTGTGTGCCCATACAGTAGTTTACGGCCACATATGGGGTGTTTTTGTAAACGGCAGAGTCAGGGCAATAAATATACAGTCTTTGTTTGGCTGTTAACCCTTGCTTTGTTGGTGGAAAAAATGGGTTAAAATGGAAAATTAGGCAAAAAAATGAAATTCTCAAATTTCATCCCCATTTGCCAATAACTCTTGTGCAACACCTAAAGGGTTAACGAAGTTTGTAAAATCAGTTTTGAATACCTTGAGGGGTGTAGTTTATAGAATGGGGTCATTTTTGGGCAGTTTCTATTATGTAAGCCTCGCAAAGTGACTTCAGAGCTGTAGTGGTCCTTAAAAATTGGGTTTTTGTAAATTTCTGAAAAATTTCAAGATTTGCTTCTAAACTTCTAAGCCTTGTAACATCCCCAAAAAAATAAAATATCATTCCCAAAATGCTACAAACATGAAGTAGACATATGGGGAATGTAAAGTCATCACAATTTTTGGGGGTATTACTATGTATTACAGAAGTAGAGAAACTGAAACTTTGAAATTTGCAAATTTTTCAAATTTTTTGGTAAATATGGTATTTTTTTATGTAAAAATATTAACTTTTTTGACCGAATTTTAACAGTGTCATGAAGTACAATATGTGACGAAAAAACAATCTCAGAATGGCCTTGGTAAGTCAAAGCGTTTTAAAGTTATCAGCACTTAAAGTGACACTGGTCAGATTTGCAAAAAATGGCCAAGTCCTTAAGGTGAAATAGGGCTGAGTCCTTAAGGGGATACAGTTAGTCACCAGAGAATTATTTCTATTTGGGACAAATTTCACTGGTTTTGGTCACATCTGATTCTGCGTTTAGGCTGCAACCATATATACAGTAGTTCAGCAGATAATTATTTCTATTTGGGACAAATGTAACTGTTTTATTCCAAATATACTGTCCATGTATTGTGGATTCATGTGACAAATACTCTATCACATTTGAAAAGAGTGTCTGCACCAATCTAAATAATCTGTGCATAATATAGTGTCCATATTCTGTTCATTACTGGGTCATATACTGAGTCAAATTTAAAATTCTTGTGTCTAGCGACAAAATAAATAATCTGTTCAAAATTTTGTGTTCAGAGCGTGTGGCTCTTTGTTTCAAATACAGTACCACATGTGAAAACAGTGTATTATTGTGAGAAGTAAAATATTTGTGCCACATCTGCTGTGTGTGCATTTCATACATATTACTAACATATACTGTACTTCATCCGCAGACGGTGTATGGTAGTCTGACATTATCAGAGCTACATCCCCTGTGTAAAGTGTGCACATCCAAAATACCTGCTTTAACCCCTTAAGGACTCAGCCCTATTTCACCTTAAGGACTTGGCCATTTGTTTGCAAATCTGACCAGTGTCACTATAAGTGCTGATTACTTTAAAATGCTTTTACTTACCCAGGCCGTTCTGAGATAGTTTTTTCGTCACATATTGTACTTTATGACACTGCTTTTTTGCATAAAAAATACCAAATTTACCAAAAATTTTGAAAAAATTGCAAATTTCAAAGTTTCAGTTTCTCTACTTCTGTAATACATAGCAATACCCCTAAAAATTGTGATGACTTTACATTCCCCATATGTCTACTTCATGTTTGTATCATTTTGGGAATGATATTTTATTTTTTGGGGATGTTACATAGCTTAGCAGTTTAGAAGCAAATTTTGAAATTTTTCAGAAATTTTCCAAATCCCACTTTTTATGGACCAGTTCAGGTCTGAAGTCACTTTGTGAGGCTTTCGTAATAGAAACCACTGAAAAATGACCACATTTTAGAAACTACACCCCTCAAGGTATTCAAAACTGGTTTTACAAACATTGTTAACATTTTAGGTCTTCCACAAGACTTCATGGCAAATGGACATAAAATTTAAGAATTTAGATTTTTGGGAAAATTTTCCAATATAATCCATTTTTTCCAGGAACAAAGCAAGGGTTAACTGCCAAACAAAACTCAATATGGGTTTCCCTGATTCGCATATGTGGTCGTAAACTACTGTTTGGCGAAACGGGAGGACATAGAAGGAGGGGAACGCCATATGGTTTTTGCAAGGCAGATTTTGCAGGACTGGTTTTGTTTATACCATGTCCCATTTCAAGCCCCCCGTTGCACCCCTGGAATAGAAATTTCAAAAAAGTGACTCCATCTAAGAAAGGACACCCCTCAAGGTATTCAAAACGGGGTTTACAGACTTTGTTAACCCTTTAGGTGTTCCACAAGAGTTAATGGCAGATGAAGAAACTATTTAGAAATTTCAATTTTTTGGAAAATGTTCCATTTTAACCCATTTTTTTCCAGTAATAAAGTAAGGGTTAACTGCCAAACAAAACTCAATATGGGTTGCCCTGATTCTGTAGTTTGCAAAAACACCCGATATGTGGTCCTAAACTACTGATTGGCCAAACGGGAGGACATAGAAGGAGGGGAATGCCATATGGGTTTTGGAAGGCAGATTTTGTAGGACTGGTTTTGTTTATACCATGTCCCATTTCCGCCCCCCCACCACCCCCCCCGTTGCACCCCTAGTATAGAAATTTCAAAAAAGTGACTCCATCTAAGAAAGTACACCCCTCAAGGTATTCAAAACTGGGTTTACAAACTTTGTTAACCCTTTAGGTGTTCCACAAGAGTTAATGGCAGATGGAGAAACAATTTAGAAATTTAAATTTTTGGGGAAATTTTCCATTTTAACCCATTTTTTCCAGTAATAGAGTAAGGGTTAACTGCCAAACAAAACTCAATATGGGTTGCCCTGATTCTGTAGCTTGCAAAAACACCCCATATGTGGTCCTAAACTACTGTTTGGCCAAACAGTAGGACATAGAAGGAGGGGAACGCCATATGGGTTTTGGAAGGCATATTTTGCAGGACTGGTTTTGTTTATACCATGTCCCATTTCAAGCCCCTCGTTGCACCCCTAGAATAGAAATTTCAAAAAAGTGACTCCATCTAAGAAAGTACACCCCTCAAGGTATTCAAAACTGGGTTTACAAACTTTGTTAATTTCTATTTTTTGGAAAATTTTCTATTTTAACCCTTACTTTATTACTGGAAAAAATGGGTTAACAGCCAAACAAAACTCAATATGGGTTGCCCTGATTCTGTAGTTTGCAGAAACACCCCATATGTTGTCCTAAACTACTGTTTGGCTAAACAGCAGGACATAGAAGAAGGGGAACGCCATATGGTTTTTGGAAGGCAGATTTTGCTGGACTGGTTTATTTACACCATGTACTCTTTCAAGCCCCCTGATCCACCCCTAGAGTAGAAACTCCATAAAAGTGACCCCATCTAGGAAACTATGGGATAAGGTGGTTGTTGTTTTGGGACTATTTTAGGGTAAATATGATTTTTGGTTGCTCTATATTACACTTTTTTGAGGCAAGGTAACAAAAAATGTAAATTCTAAAATTGTTTCTACATTCGCTATTTAGTTTTGTGGAACACCTAAAGGGTTAGCAAAGTTTGTAAAGTAACTTTTGAATACCTTGAGGGGTGTAGTTTCTTAGATGGGGTCACTTTTTTGGAGTTTTTAGTCTAGGCTACATCGGGGGGGCTTCTAATGGGACATGGTGTAAATAAACCAGTTCATCAAAATCTGCCGTCCAGAAACCATATGGAGTTCCCTTCGTTCTATGCCCTGCCGTGTGGCTATATAGCCATTTACGACCACATATGGGGTGTTTCTGCAAACTACAGAATCAGGGCAAGACACTAAGCAGGCATCCTCAAACTGCGGCCCTCCAGATGTTGTAAAACTACAATTCCCACCATGCCCTGCTGATGGCTGTAGGTTGTCTGGGCATGCTGGGAGTTATAGTTTTACATCTGGAGGGCCGCAGTTTGAGGATGCCTGCGCTAAAACTAATATTTTTTGGGGAAAAAAATGGTTCCGTGTCTCCAAAGTCGGAGAGCCATAGTTTTTTATGTTTTCTAAGGGACTGTTGGGGATTATAAAAATGTAGTACTCCATGGAAGTGTGATACTCCCTGAAGCAATCGATAACGCAGTGGCCCGGATGATCGGGGCACGTGTCGCACTGAGTGATGGTGTCCTTCTGTATCCCCCTCCTGCGACACACTCTGCACTTTTTCCCTTCTTTCCAGTATGGGGGACCACACCTGGAAAATGTTGGCCAGGGACGATCCGGGCACCTCCAATTCCCAAGGTACTCCGGTCTGCTCTTTCCCGGTCCGAAAAGATCAGGTCCTTGAGGACTGCCTCATAGAATTGGAGGAATGTCCCTGTGCTGCCAGCGCTTCGGGATAGTACAAAAGAGTTGTACATGGCAACCTGCACCAAGTAGACCGCAACTTTTTTGTACCATGCCCGGGTTTTGCGCATGGCATTATATGGCTTGAGGACTTGATCAGAGAGATCAACTCCTCCCATATACCGATTGTAGTCGGTATATGGGAGGTATATACAATCGGGCTTGAGGACCGTTGCCGCGGTACCTTGCACAGAGACGGGGGTGGTGCTGTTACCGTGGATTGTGGACAGTATAAGGACATCCCTCTTGTCCTTATACCTGACCAGCAACAGGTTTCCACTGGTAAGGGCACGGGTCTCACCCCTGGGGATAGGTACCTGGAGGGGGTAGGCAGGGAGGCCGCGTTGATTTTTCCGCACGGTCCCACAAGTGAACGTGGATCTGGCGGCAAGGGACCTGGGGCAAGGGAATGCTAGTATAAAAGTTATCCACGTACAAGTGGTAACCCTTATCTAGCAGTGGGTACATAAGGTAGCAACACGAGTTTCCCGCTAACACCCAGAGTGGGGGGACATTCTGGGGGGTTCAATACGGGAATCTCGCCCCTCGTACACACAAAATTTGTAAGTGTACCCTGAGGTACTCTCACAAATTTTGTACAGCTTCACGCCATACCTCGCCCGCTTAGTGGGAATGTATTGGCGGAAACTGAGTCTCCCCTTGAACGCAACGAGAGACTCCTCAACCGCGACCTCCCTTCCAGGTACGTAGGCCTGCGCAAATTTGGCCCCGAAGTGATCGATGACCGGCCGTATCTTATACAGACGGTCATGGGCAGGACATTTCCGGATGGCCTCAAACCGGGGACGTGTCATGGCGATACTGTAGAGTGGGGTCTGGTAGAGGACGTCCCCACTCCAGTATTGCCTGACACTGGGTTTTTGCACTAGACCCATGTGCAGCACGAGGCCCCAAATGTCCTCATCTCGGCTGCATTGACCGGGGTCCAGCCACCGGGTCTAGCCAAAAAGGAGCCCGGGTGCTGAGCAACGAACTGTTGGGCGTACAGGTTCGTCTGCTCCACCATCAGATTCACAAATTGGTTACTGAAAAAAAAACTTTAAAAGTCCATTTCAGTAAACCCCACTGTGGGAATCTGGATTCCTGGATTGCCAACAAAATCCAGAATCTCGGGCTCAAAATCCACTGGGGGACACCAGCTAAGTTCACCGGCAGGGGGCTCCGGTGGGCTTATTTGGTGGGCCGGGAAACCAGTACGAGCCCCAGGGCGGCTCGTACTAGGGTGGGCCACAGGGTCCCTAGCACGTGGGGCCCCTGGCTCCGCCTGGCGGCGTCTCCGCAGCCTTAGGGGCTCATCGTAATCAGATGATGATGAGGAGGATGCGGATGACAAGAGGAACGTGGGGTCATCCTCATCCTCACTGGGGCTCTCGGAGTTGGAGGCAATCTGGGCGTATGCCTCCTCCACCGAGAACATCCGGCGGGCCATGGGTATGTGTGTGTGCGTGTGTCTGTGCGTGCGTGTAAACCTTTATTGTATGTGCGTGTGTGTGGGGGCACAAGTGTTCGCGTACTAAAAAGTAAAAAAAAAAATGGAGAAGTGTTAGAAAAAAATAATAATACGTTCAAACTTGCGGATCAGCGGTACAACGCTGATCAGCGGTGGGGCGGGCGATGTGCAAACAGTGGCCGGACACTAAGAGTGCCGGCCAGTCAGCGCACGCCAGTCAGCGCACCCAGAAAAAATATAAAAATGGTGGTGGGGGCAAGTTGGCAGGGGGGGTCTAGGGTCTCAAAGATGAAACAAAAAAAAAGTTTAGATAAAAGTGATTTTATTTTATTTTTTCCTAACTAACTTTTCCCTTCTATCCCTGCCTAACGGTGCCTCTCCCTCACTGACCCTAACCTACCTGGAGGGCGATGGGTGCAGGAGTGTTATGGGTGCCGATGGGGGGTGATCTCAGGAGCCGGCTGAGGATGATGCTGCAGGGTGCAGGTGCTGAACAGGAAGAGGAAGGGAGAGAGGAGCGCTGGAAGTTTGAATCTTGCACCTCTCTCCCTGTACCAATCAGCACCCTGGACAGCAGGCATCAGCACCATGGCCAGCACCGCCTCTCCAAATGTTCGTACTGTGACACCACCGATCACAGTCTTTTTCCGATTCATCGGGTCACCAGAGACCCGAATGGACCAGAAACGCAGCAAACCGCAGGTCTGAATTGACCTGCGGTTTTCTGCGATCGCCGATATGGGGGGGTCACATGACCCCCCTGGCGTTGTGACAGGATGCCGGCTTAATGATTTCAACCGGCATCCTGTTCAGATTAACCCCTGCCGTGCCACAATCGCGATTTAAATTTGGGACGTACCGGTACGCCCTAAGTCCTTAAGGGGTTAATTGATTGGCGCGTACACATACAGTACAGACCAAAAGTTTGGACACACCTTCTTATTCAAAGAGTTTTCTTTATTTTCATGACTATGAAGGCATCAAAACTATGAATTAACATGTGGAATTATATACATAACAAACAAGTGTGAAACAACTGAAAATATGTCATATTCTAGGTTCTTCAAAGTAGCCACCTTTTGCTTTTATTACTGCTTTGTACACTCTTGGCATTCTCTTGATGAGCTTCAAGAGGTATTCCCTGAAATGGTCTTCCAACAGTTCCCAGAGATGCTTAGCACTTGTTGGCCCTTTTGCCTTCACTCTGCGGTCCAGCTCACCCCAAACCATCTTGATTGGGTTCAAGTCTGGTGACTGTGGAGGCCAGGTCATCTGGCGCAGCACCCCATCTCTCTCCTTCATGGTCAAATAGCCCTTACTTTCAAAGTTTTCCCAATTTTTCGGCTGACTGACTTACCTTCATTTCTTAAAGTAATGATGGCCACTCATTTTCTTTACTTAGCTGCTTTTTTCTTGCCATAATACAAATTCTAACAGTCTATTCAGTAGGACTATCAGCTGTGTATCCACCTGACTTCTCCTCAACGCAACTGATGGTCCCAACCCCATTTATAAGGCAAGAAATCCCACTTATTAAACCTGACAGGGCACACCTGTGAAGTGAAAAACATTTCAAGGGACTACCTCTTGAAGCTCATCAAGAGAATGCCAAGAGTGTGCAAAGCAGTAATCAAAGCAAAAGGTGGCTACTTTGAAGAACCTAGAATATGACATATTTTCAGTTGTTTCACACTTGTTTGTTATGTATATAATTCCACATGTGTTAATTCATAGTTTTGATGCCTTCATAGTCATTAAAATAAAGAAAACTCTTTGAATGAGAAGGTGTCTCCAAACTTTTGGTCTGTACTGTACATATCCTACAATACTGTAGGTGTTAGATACTTTTAAGCATATATAACTTTTCATATTAAGAAGGCGGCTTATATGAAGGTTTATGGGCATCTTCTAGGAATTCGAAATCTTCATTCCTAAAGAACTGGGATGTATGGCTAAATCATAGTAGTTGTAAACTACCTCCTAGCGCAACAATTAGATTATAAGTCTCTTCTCATTGTTAAATATATATGCACACAAGTACTTACCTCATTATAAATGTACCTGATATGCTTTATTCCTTTTTACGGTATAATATTCACTGTCATATGCTGTGCAATAACTTCTAACTTTAGAAGCTTCACAATTGCCTTAATTTTCCTTGTTTCAAACATGTACATGTGATTGTCATTCATTCATTCTGTAACCTATTTTATATGAAAACTTTTCAATAAAAATTATTGTTAAAAAAAAAAAAGAAGGCGGCCAGTATGGGACGTGGAATTGGCCGTGATGCTGATGGTGCAAGCAGAGTCTGTGTCCCCGGGCTCAATGAAACAGAGTAAAATAATGTAGATGAGGGCCTCCAGGTGCGCTAACCCTCTAAAACAGTGAAGGCGATGGCGAACCTTTTAGAGACTGATTGCCCAAACTGCAACCACAAATACACTTATTTATCGCAAAGTGCCCACACAATCATTTACCCTCAATACTACAGTCCAATATAGTATATCTTCCATGTTTCTTATTATTTAGCTATAGTGGCCTGCCTGCAGTCAATGTGCTGCCTGTGCCATTCATGGCTTACCCGACACTGATGAATGGCAGGAAAACTGTAAGGCATATTGGTGCACCATGAACTTTTTCAAGAGTAAGGGTGCCCACAGAGATGGCCCCTGGCACCTGTGCAAGGATTTCGCTGACCCTATAAAACATTATGAGCGAGGGCAGCCTAAAAAGCATGTTGATATGATGGAGGAGAAGGACGAGAAAAGGAAGATTGAACCATATAACCTTTTTGGTGGTGGCAGAGGTGCATGTGAATACAGTGTATTCAGTACTTTACAAACAACACATTTAAAGTGCCTTGTTGTTCACCGGCTTTCTTCTGGTGGAGTAGAGAAGTCAGGGGCAATCCAGGCCTTGTTAATTTTTTTAAGAGTCGACCTGTCAGCATTTTCAGTTGACAGACGGATGCGCTTATCAGTTATTATGCCCCCAGCAACACTATATACCGCTCTGACAAAACGCTGGCAGCAGGGCATCGCAGCAACTCTAAGGCATAGAGTGCAAGTTTGTGCCATGTGTGCCAGATTCCCAACAGGCAAGACTTCGCTGTCGTCATCAAGAGGATGACTCTCATTCTCCTTATCTTATTCCTCCTTTCCTGCCCATCTATGCAGAACAGATGGAATAAACCTGCTATTGCTACTATGCTCTGTAGCGTAGGTAACATTCTCTTGCTCCTCCTCCTCATCATTCAATTCACACTGAGAAGCCGAACTGATGGTGTTCTGGCTATCACCCTGTGTAATGTCTTCCCCCTATTTCCACCTCTTCCACATGTGAGGCGTCCGCCTTCATCGTTAGCAGACAGCATTTCACTAGACACAGAAGTGGTATGGTTCGGCTGATAATCGTGTAAAACCTCAGAGGTCAGACATACAAGAGCATGTTGCTGCTGGTATTCCACTACTGCCCTCTGCTGCTCACAAAGCCTGGACCACATGTAGAACGTAGAGTTTTAGTGCGTGCTCACGTCGCACAATAGTTGGTTAGTTGGCAAATGCAAGCGCTGCAGCAGCATTGCCAAACCGACGGCAGCTGTAGATAACTTTTGAAAATGGGCACACACACAGCGCACCTTCACCAGTAGCTCAGGCAAAATGGGGGAGGTTGGGAGAAAATTGAGAACACTTGGCCTAGGCATGGTATAGCTGGATCCCGGACATTAAGGTGGGATCCACATGGCCATATCAGCATTTGCCCCATCTACAATTTTACCTTCTTCACTGGGCAGAGGTTGTTTTCTGCCCATGTGATTGCCCTGATTCGCTGCGGGCTGGGCCTGTTATGTTCCAGGGTTTCATGTTTTTATTGTTATTGTTTGAGTTTGATTTTCAGACTAGGCTGTAGAATAAAATATGTTATGGTTATTTATGAGTTCTTAAAAAGTTCATGCCATTGGTTTAACTCCACTCTTGTTTATTAGGTTTTTAGTTATATTAGTGTATATGTTTGGGATGTTTGTTGTGCATGGTACATACAGTACAGACCAAAAGTTTGGACACACCTTCTCATTCAAAGAGTTTTCTTTATTTTCATGACTATTAAGGCATCAAAACTATGAATTAACACATGTGGAATTATATACATAACAAACAAGTGTGAAACAACTGAAAATATGTCATATTCTAGGTTCTTCAAAGTAGCCACCTTTTGTTCTTCAAAGTAGCTGCCCTTTGAGGATATGGGTCTCCTAAAGGACCCGATGGACAAAAAATGCGAAGGTTTGTTAAGGAAATCCTGGGAGACAAATACGGCAATGCTACGTCCCAGCATAGCGTCCACTTGTACGGCCAGAACCCTCTCAGTGTGGCTAGATAAGTTAGAGAGCAATCTGTCAGGGGGTACATCCAGAGAAGAAATCTTAAACTCCCTTCCTACCCTTAAAAGAGCATCTAATTTTCTAGCGGACGCCTCGGCCGACTTGGTTAAACTCTCTGCAAGAAGCAGTGCTTTAGCCAATGCGACCCGTAGGGCGGTATGGCTCCGTTCATGGACGGGGGACGCAGGCTCTAAGAACCGCCTATGCTCCATCCCATCTGAGGGAGATAGGTTATTTGGCTCCGCTCTTGATGATATATTGGAGAAGGCCTCCGATAGGAAAAAAGCATTCCCCTCTGATAAAGAATTTTCTTTATTTTCATGACTATGAAAAGGGTAAATTACTCTTACCGGTAATTGGATTTTCCAATAGCCTCCACAACGGAATTCCCAGGAGGGTGTCCCCGCCTCCAGGACAGGAAACAACGAGGAAGCACAGGATTTAAGGAGCCTCCTCCCCTTACCTTACCAGTCAATAAGAGAGGACACAGAAGTGATGCAGAAAAAATTATATATTATAGTAAACAAATTACATCATTCGTCTACAAAAAAAAAAAAAAACATTCAAAATTTGGGAGGGAAACCAGTGCCGTTGTGGAGGCTATTGGAAAATCCAATTACCGGTAAGAGTAATTTACCCTTTCCCCCGGCGCCTCCACAACGGCATTCCCAGGAGGACTAACAGAGTAATCAATATCAAGGGGGGGCCACAGCAGATAGAACTTTACGACCAAAGGACAAGTCCTGATCCCTTACTACATCTAGCTTATAGTGCCTGAAAAAAGTCATAGGGTTGGCCCATGTGGTGGCTCTGCAGATCTGTTCCAGAGGGACTGCTTTCGTCTCTGCCCAGGATGAGGCCACTGCCCTTGTAGAATGAGCCCTCAATATCCCTGGTGGCTGACAGTTCTTGGTAACGTAGGCAAATCTGGCTGAAAACGTGGTGATTTAGGGACCATTCGGTTTCTCTTATGAGATGTCGACTGAGATAATCGGCCACCACGTTTTTTCCTCCCCTGATATGCACCGCAGAAAGGGACAGAAGGCTTCTTTCTGCCCAACAAAAAATGTTTTTCGATACTTCCGCCAGTGAGCGACTTTTGGTTCCCCCTTGTTTGTTTACGTACGCCACAACTGTAGTGTTGTCCGTCAATATTTTTACGTGTTTTGGAGAAGAAGTGTTGTAAAGGGAAAGGAGAACTCTGTGGACTGCTGATAGTTCTCTTAAATTTGAAGAGGCGTCCTGCATGTCTTTCTCCCAGGATCCCTGAACTACTGATCCTGAAGAATGACCTCCCCACCCTGAGTTGCTTGCGTCTGTTGTAATGACCATAACATCTCTTGGGCGCCAGTGAACTCCTACGCTCAGGTTTTCCTTTATTCTCCACCAAGTTAGTGACTGTTTTACCTGTTTGGGAACGTGAACCTTTCTGTCTAGAGATGAATTCTTTCTGTCCCATGAGGATAGGAGAAAGGCCTGAAGGACTCTTGTGTGACTTTGGGCCCACCTTGCTGACGGGATTGTGGCTGTTAGCAGCCCCAGTACAGCCATGATGTCTCTTATCGAGGACCGATCCCTGCTGGAAAAACGAGACACTGTTTGGATTAAGTGAGATGGTTTGTCTTGAGGAAGGAAAGACATTAGATGTCTTGAGTCCAACAGTACCCCTAAAAAAACCTTTTCCTGATTGAGGATAGGGTCTGATTTTTTTGGATTTGTAATCCACCCTAGAGATGTAAGGCAGTCCCGGATTTGCTTGAGGCGTGATTGTAGAAGTTGGCGTGACTTCGCAAACACCAGAAAGTCGTCCAGGTATGGAACGATCTGTACCCCCTGAAGGTGAAGAAATTTCGTGACCTCTGACATTATTTTTGAAAAAACTCTGAGGGCAGAGGATAGGCCGAAAGGAAGGGCTGTGAACTGAAAATGGGACAATTTTCCTTGAAAATAAATTGCTATCCTTAGAAAACACTGATGCCTGTGGTATATTGGGATGTGGTAATAAGCGTCCTGAAGGTCGACGGTAGCCATAAAGCAGTCTTGCGGAAGGATCTGTGTGGTAGATTTTATGGTCTCCATCTTGAATCTCTTGTAAACGATGGATTTGTTTAGGGATTTTAAATTTATTATTAAGCGAAAGGAGCCGTTAGTTTTTTTTAATCAAAAATATAGGGGAATAGAATCCTTCGCCGTGTTGTTCTTCTGGTACAGGGATGAGGACTCCTTTGAGGAGTAACGTAGATATCTCTGACTCTAGGGATGCCTGTTTGTCGGGCTGCTGTCTTTGGTTGATAAAGCAATGTTTTGGGGGGGGAAACAAATTCTAGCTTTAGACCTTCTCTTATGGTACGAGTGACCCAAGGGGAGGCATAAATTTCTTGCCAGGCAGAGGAGAATTGTTTTAGTCTACCTCCTACCTGGATCAGCGTGTCACTGGGTAGGGCGGGTAGAGGCTTCTGGCTTAAAAAGGTATCCCCTTCCTCTACCTCTAGAAGGCTGCCACCTTTTTGATCCGTCCCTTTTAGGCCTCCTGCACACGACCGTTGTGTGCATCCGTGGCCGTTGTGCCGTTTTCCGTTTTTTTTTCGCGGACCCATTGACTTTCAATGGGTCCGTGGAAAAATCGGAAAATGCACCGTTTTGCAGCCGAGACCGTGATCCGTGTATCCTGTCCGTCAAAAAAATATGACCTGTCCTATTTTTTGGACGGACAACGGTTCACGGACCCATTCAAGTCAATGGGTCCGTGAAAGAACACGGACGCACACAAGATTGGCATCCGTGATCCGTGGCCGTAGGTTACTTTAATACAGACGGATCCGAAGATCCGTCTGCATAAAAGCTTTTTCAGAGCTGAGTTTTCACTTCGTGAAAACTCAGATCCGACAGTATATTCTAACACAGAGGCGTTCCCATGGTGATGGGGACGCTTCAGGTTAGAATATACTAAAAGAACTGTGTACATGACTGCCCCCCTGCTGCCTGGCAGGTGCTGCCAGGCAGCAGGGGGCAGCCCCCCCCGTAGTTAACACATTGGTGGCCAGTGCGGCCGCCCCCCCCCCTCCCTCCCCTGTAGTTAACTCATTGGTGGCCAGTGGGCCCCCCTCCCTCCCCTGTAGTTAACTCGTTGGTGGCCAGTGCGGCCGGCCCCCCTCCCTCCCCTGTAGTTGACTCGTTGGTGGCCAGTGGGCCCTCTCCCCTCCCTCCCCCTCCTAATTAAAATCCCCCCCCCTATCATTGGTGGCAGCGGAGAGTACCGATCGGAGTCCCAGTTTAATCGCTGGGGCTCCGATGGGTAACCATGGCAACCAGGACGCTACTGCTGTCCCGGTTGCCATGGTTACTTAGCAATTTGTAGAAGCATTATACTTACCTGCGAGCTGCGATGTCTGCGTCCGGCCGGGAGCTCCTCCTACTGGTAAGTGACAGGTCATTAAGCAATGCGCCACACAGACCTGTCACTTACCAGTAGGAGGAGCTCCCGGCCGGACGCAGACATCGCAGCTCGCAGGTAAGTATAATGCTTCTACAAATTGCTAAGTAACCATGGCAACCGAGACTGCAGTAGCGTCCTGGTTGCCATGGTTCCCGATCGGAGCCCCAGCGATTAAACTGGGACTCCGATCGGTACTCTCCGCTGCCACCAATGATAGGGGGGGAGATTTTAATTAGGAGGGGGAGGGAGGGGAGAGGGCCCACTGGCCACCAACGAGTTAACTACAGGAGAGGGAGGGGGGCCCACTGGCCACCAATGAGTTAACTACAGGGGAGGGAGGGGGGCCGGCCGCACTGGCCACCAACGAGTTAACTACAGGGGAGAGAGGGGGGGCCCACTGGCCACCAACGAGTTAACTACAGGGGAGGGAGGGGGGCCCACTGGCCACCAATGAGTTAACTACAGGGGAGGGGGGGGGGGCCGGCCACACTGGCCACCAATGTGTTAACTACAGCAGGGGGCAGTCATGTACACAGTTCTTTTAGTATATTCTAACCTGAAGCGTCCCCATCACCATGGGAACGCCTCTGTGTTAGAATATACTGTCGGATTTGAGTTTCACGATGTAACTCAAATCCGACGGTATATTCTAACATAGAGGCGTTCCCATGGTGATGGGGACGCTTCAAGTTAAAATATACCATCGGATTGGAGAAAACTCAGATCCTATGGTATATTAACTCCTGACTTTACATTGAAAGTCAATAGGGGACGGATCCGTTTGAAATTGCACCATATTGTGTCAACGTCAAACGGATCCGTCCCCATTGACTTGCATTGTAATTCAGGACGGATCCGTTTGGCTCCGCACGGCCAGGCGGACACCAAAACGACTTTTTCTTCATGTCCGTGGATCCTCCAAAAATCAAGGAAGACCCACGGACGAAAAAACGGTCACGGATCACGGAAAAACGGAACCCGTTTTTGCGGACCGCAAAAAAATACGGTCGTGTGCAGGAGGCCTTACTCTGATCTGCCCTCGACCTTTTCTGATTTTGAAAAGAACGCCTCTGTTGATAGTAACATTATCAGAGGGGAATGCTTTTTTCCTATCGGAGGCCTTCTCCAATATATCATCAAGAGCGGAGCCAAATAACCTATCTCCCTCAGATGGGATGGAGCATAGGCGGTTCTTAGAGCCTGCGTCCCCCGTCCATGAATGGAGCCATACCGCCCTACGGGTCGCATTGGCTAAAGCACTGCTTCTTGCAGAGAGTTTAACCAAGTCGGCCGAGGCGTCCGCTAGAAAATTAGATGCTCTTTTAAAGGTAGGAAGGGAGTTTAAGATTTCTTCTCTGGATGTACCCCTTGACAGATTGCTCTCTAACTGATCTAGCCACACTGAGAGGGTTCTGGCCGTACAAGTGGATGCTATGCTGGGACGTAGCATTGCCGTATTTGTCTCCCAGGATTTCCTTAACAAACCTTCGCATTTTTTGTCCATCGGGTCCTTTAGGAGACCCATATCCTCAAAGGGCAGCGAGGATTTCTTTGAAATACGGGCCACCGGTGCATCTATTTTGGGAGTTTTATCCCACAAATCAGAGTCAGACTCTGAAAAGGGGTGGAGAAGGCGGGGACACCCTCCTGGGAATGCCGTTGTGGAGGCGCCGGGGAAAATTGTAGATTCACACTGAAGGCATCAAAACTATGAATTAACACATGTGGAATTATATACATAACAAACAAGTGTGAAACAACTGAAAATATGTCATATTCTAGGTTCTTCAAAGTAGCCACCTTTTGCTTTGATTACTGCTTTGCACACTCTTGGCATTCTCTTGATGAGCTTCAAGAGGTAGTCCCCTGAAATGGTTTTCACTTCACAGGTGTGCCCTGTCAGGTTTAATAAGTGGGATTTCTTGCCTTATAAATGGGGTTGGGACCATCAGTGGCGTTGAGGAGAAGTCAGGTGGATACACAGCTGATAGTCCTACTGAATAGACTGTTAGAATTTGTATTATGGCAAGAAAAAAGCAGCTAAGTAAAGAAAAACGAGTGGCCATCATTACTTTAAGAAATGAAGGTCAGTCAGTCAGCCGAAAAATTGGGAAAACTTTGAAAGTAAGGGCTATTTGACCATGAAGGAGAGTGATGGGGTGCTGCGCCAGATGACCTGGCCTCCACAGTCACCGGACCTGAACCCAATCGATATGGTTTGGGGTGAGCTGGACCGCAGAGTGAAGGCAAAAGGGCCAACAAGTGCTAAGCATCTCTGGGAACTCCTTTAAGACTGTTGGAAGACCATTTCAGGGGACTACCTCTTGAAGCTCATCAAGAGAATGCCAAGAGTGTGCAAAGCAGTAATCAAAGCAAAAGGTGGCTACTTTGAAGAACCTAGAATATGACATATTTTCAGTTGTTTCACACTTGTTTGTTATGTATATAATTCCACATGTGTTAATTCATAGTTTTGATGCCTTAATAGTCATGAAAATAAAGAAAACTCTTTGAATGAGAAGGTGTGTCCAAACTTTTGGTCTGTACTGTATATGCTGTATGATTGCCATGTGTTTGAGCTTGCCAAGCTACAAAGCTGCCAACAACTTATGGCCATTATCAAACACAGCCAACCTGGTCCCTTATACCCTGCCCCAGCTCTGCGGCGGTGTGCTTTTTGTCACCCAAGCAAATAAATTTCAACTAAGCCTGTTGCCGCTTCCCCATGAGAATTCAGAGTTTAAAGTGGAGGAGGAGGTGGAGGCGGAGGAGGAGAAGAAGGGGGGGTTGCTGCCACTAATGTAGATGGTGGCAGAAATCCTGATGGAAGTAGTGCCCTTTCAATCCTTGGCGTCGGTGGCACCTGTGCCATCCCAGGGTCCGACTCGCTAATGGCCTACACATGGTTCACCCAGTGTGCCGTAACGGAAATGTAGCGTCCCTGGCCAAAAGTCCATTTGTCCATGTGTCCGTCGTTAAGTGGACCTTCCCAATAACTGCGTTGGTCAGGGCACGGGTGATGTTACAGGACACACACACAATTGCTGGTGTAATGCGGGGACGGCACACCGTGAAAAATAGCGGCGGCTGGGGACTGAGTAACGAAAGACGGACACCGCCATGAGGCTGAGGAAAGCCTCAGTGTCCACAGGTCTAGATGGTAACATTTCCATGCCTACAAATTTTTAAAGGTGCGCATTTAATGCTATAGCCTGTGGGTGGGTGGCGGGGTATTGGCGCTTACGATCAAAGGCCTGGGGACATCTGTACGCTGTGCTTGGACACAGAAAGGGGTGTGCTAGCAGATGGTGCTTGCGAAGGCCCAGCTGCAGGGTAGGAGTCATCTAGGCCTGCGTCTAGGACAGAGGATTTGCCAGCACGTAACACAGCGGAGGAAGAGGAGGCAGTGGTGTGACCCTCAGACACTAATTGTGGACCCAGGGGTTCAGCCCAATGATTAGGGTGTTGTGATGCCATGTGGCGGATCATGCTGGTGGGGTTGAGGTTGCTACTGTTCCCACCCCTACTCATTTAGCCTCCAGTGTACAGTCTTCCCCCATTATGTTCCCGTGTTTGAGTGTTTATTGTTATGTTTTTAGTTAGTTTATTAATAGGATTTAAAATATGTTATGGTTATTGTTATTTATGAAATGTTGAGTTCTTATTTAGGTATAGCACAGTTACAGTTAGCAAATTCTAATTCTTTTATCGTCCCCACCTTCCTCAATAAAGGCCCAGACTGCGGAACACCTACCCCTTGTCAAGGGAGATTTGCACAAGGGGGAACAGTTGCGGGCCTGTTTATTGTGGCCCGCCTTCTTCCTTTTGCCACCACACAGCCTCTTCCAGCCTGTTGCGGTGCTGTGGATCCCTCCCCCTATGTCCTGCTGTCCTCGCTTGGCTTTCCACCTTCCCAGGTTGGGTCAGTGATGTAATTGTCCCATCTCCAAATCCACTTCCTCACTCTCGTCATCCTCCTGACTTGTGTTGACCTAACAAGACCATACTTATTGACAACTGTGTCTCATCCCCATAATCCACCAAGTAAAACACTAATTGCCATTCTCCCCCCGTCATTTTCTTCTGACTTTGGAGGCTTAAGAGTTTGGGGATCAGTGCATAAGATATCCTCATGTCCCTCTTCAGGGAGGGTCAGCTCACATGCAGGCCCTCACCTACAATTTTTTGTGGGGTCAGCTGACATGGTATATTATTTTCTATGTTTCAGACTTGGAAGGAAACATAATTTGGTTTCCTTCAGTGGTGAATCTTCCACGCATGTGTTTTTTTACAGGATTCTGGTTTTTATATAGTGGCACAGGGGTAAATATTTCAATGTTTTTTAAAAAAAATATCAGGCTTGACTCCATTTTCTCCTCTCTCCTTTGCAGATGCCTTTTCAGGAGATATTACACACTTTTGCATTTGGTGCCTGGAGGAATTAAAATTGTATTCCTTTTTTTCATTGTAAGTGCCACTTTCCCTAGATCTTTCTTTGGAGTAGACAATAGAATTCCAAGATAGTCAGATAGCAGCTTGTAATTGTGGTACAGTTCCATAATGTAAAGAGGCAACAAATGCTGACCGTCATTCCCTGCGCTAACTCTGCTATGTGACGTTCTCTGGAACCCAAAGGAATATTACGATTAGAAATTGGTCATTCTTTCTTGGTAGCCTGTGCTGACCGCCATTCCCTGCACTAACTCTGCTATGTGACATTCTCTAGAACCCAAAGGAACATTACGATTAGAAATTGGTCATTATTTCTTGGTAGCCTGTGCTGACTTACTTCTTAGGTGATCAGATCAGCAGGCCCTTGCTCCTAATGTTTTTGAGGGTCACCAGCAGGCCATCAATGATAATTTTTAAAGGGTGTGTATGATGCCCTCCTTTATGTGTAAAAAAGGGTGCATTGTAGTGCCAGTTCCTTGTAATTTTTGGCAGCCCTTTCCATTAGTGCATAGGCTTTATGAGTGTAGGAGTCCCACTACCTGAACACCATGTGAATAAGGCCCTCCTTTATGTGATATACAGGCTGTATCTCTTTTTCCTTGTAATTTTTGGCAACACTTACACTGTATATACAATTAAATCTACAGGAAAGAATGTTTCCTAACAATTTTTCCTCTAAAAGGGATTTTTTTTTTGTGGGGGCGGGGTTTTGTCTGTTTTTTTCTCAGTCTGTTAACCACTTCAGCCCCCCTAGCTTAAACACCCTTAATGACCAGGCCACTTTTTACACTTCTGACCTACCCTACTTTCACCGTTTATTGCTCAGTCATGCAACTTACCACCCAAATGAATTTTACCTCCTTTTCTTCTCACTAATAGAGCTTTCATTTGGTGGTATTTCATTGCTGCTGACATTTTTACTTTTTTTGTTATTAATCAAAATTTAAAGATTTTTTGGAAAAAAAATGACATTTTTCACTTTCAGTTGTAAAATTTTGCAAAAAAAACGACATCCATATATAAATTTTTCTCAAAATTTATTGTTCTACATGACTTTGATAAAAAAAAGTGGGTAAAAAAAAAATGGTTTGGGTAAAAGTTATAGCGTTTACAAACTATGGTACAAAAATGTGAATTTCCGCTTTTTGAAGCAGCTCTGACTTTCTGAGCACCTGTCATGTTTCCTGAGGTTCTACAATGGCCAGACAGTACAAACACCCCACAAATGACCCCATTTCGGAAAGTAGACACCCTAAGGTATTCGCTGATGGGCATAGTGAGTTCATAGAACTTTTTATTTTTTGTCACAAGTTAGCGGAAAATGATTTTTTTTTTTTTTGATTTTTTTTCTTACAAAGTCTCATATTCCACTAACTTGTGACAAAAAATAAAAACTTCTATGAACTCACTATGCCAATCAGCGAATACCTTGGGGTGTCTTCTTTCCAAAATGGGGTCACTTGTGGGGTAGTTATACTGCCCTGGCATTCTAGGGGCCCTAATGTGTGGTAAGTAGTTTGAAATCAAAATCTGTAAAAAATGGCCGGTGAAATCCGAAAGGTGCTCTTTGGAATGTGGCCCCCTTTGCCCACCTAGGCTGCAAAAAAGTGTCACACATTTTTTTATACAAAGTTGTCATTTGACCAAGATATTTATCTCACCCAGCATGGGTATATGTAAAATGACACCCCAAAACACATTCCCCAACTTCTCCTGAGTACGGCGATACCACATGTGTGACACTTTTTTGCAGCCTAGATGTGCAAAGGGGCCCACATTCCTTTTAGGAGGGCATTTTTAGACATTTGGATCCCATACTTCTTCTCACGCTTTAGGGCCCCTAAAAAGCCAGGGCAGTATAAATACCCCACATGTGACCCCATTTTGGAAAGAAGACACCCCAAGGTATTCAATGAGGGGCATGGCGAGTTCATAGAAAAAAAAATTTTTGGCACAAGTTAGCGGAAATAGATTTTTGGGGGGTTTTTCTCACAAAGTTTCCCTTTCCTCTAACTTGAGACAAAAATTTCAATCTTTCATGGACTCAATATGCCCCTCAGCGAATACCTTGGGGTGTCTTCTTTCCAAAATGGTGTTATTTGTGGGGTGTTTGTACTGCCCTGGCATTTGAGGTTCTCCGCAGTCATTACATGTATGGCCAGCATTAGGAGTTTCTACTATTCTCCTTATATTGAGCATACGGGTAATGAGATTTTTTTTTTCCGTTCAGCCTCTGGGCTGAAAGAAAAAATGAACGGCACAGATTTCTTCATTCGCATCGATCAATGTGGATGAAAAAATCTCTGCCAAAAAAAAAAAAGGAGGGGAAAGGCGTCTGCCAGGACATAGGAGCTCCGCCCAACATCCATACCCACTTAGCCCGTAAGCCCGATATCACATCAATCGATGTGGATGAATAAATCATTGCCGGGATTTTTTTTTTTTTTATATATACAAAGTGTTTGCCAAAGCATATGAACACCGTCGCCTCCTCAGCTCATATGCCTCGGCAAACGTATCTTTTACTGCAGAGGAGAAATCTCGTCTTGCAGCGCCGCATACACCGACTTGTGTGTAATCTGACAGCAGCGCAATGCTTCTGTCAGAATGCACATCAGTGCTGCAGCTAGTCGATCGGTTGGTCCACCTGGAAGGTAAAAAAAACAAAACAAAAAAGAAAAAACCAGGCCGCAACGCAATAAATTTTATTAACTTTATAATAACTTTTGAACAGAACATATAAACTTTTTTTTTTACTTTTTGAACTGAAAGTTAACTTTTTTTCTTACTCTCCAAAGCATAGGGCAGGGTGGTCAGGACAGTCAGGACAGAAATAGCGGGTGTCACGCCTTATTCCACTCCTGCTACAGACACAACATCTTTTTCGGGGTGACGGTTGGGTTGAGGTACCAGGAACGACACTGGGGAAATGTCGCTCGTGTAGACGGCTAACTACACTGGTGGATGGGGCCACGGAACCTCCTGGATACAGGAGGTTCGCGATGATCTCTTTCTGAAATTTGAGGAAGGATCCCATTCTCCCAGCCTTACTGTAGAGAACAAAACTATTGTACATCGCCAATTGAATCAAATATACAGACACCTTCTTATACCAGCGTCTGGTGCGTCGGGAAACTAAATAGGGAGCCAACATCTGGTCATTGAAGTCCACCCCTCCCATGAGCGCATTATAGTCGTGGACTGAGAGGGGCTTTTCAATGACACGGGTTGCCCTTTCAATTTGTATTGTCGTGTCTGCGTGAATGGAGGAGAGCATGTAAACGTCACGCTTGTCTCTCCATTTCACCGCGAGCAGTTCTTCGCAGCCCTCTCCCCCCTTGCAAGACGGGTGGTAACGAGCCGTTGGGGGAAGCCCACGCGACTAGTTCGCGCGGTGCCACAGCAGCCAATCTGTTCTAGGAACAAATGCCTGAAGAGGGGCACACGTGTGTAAAAATTGTCCACATAAAGATGGTACACCTTGCCAAATAAGGGTGACACCAAGTCCCAGACTATCTTCCCACTGCTCCCCAGGTAGTCAGGGGAACCGACCGGCTCCAGGGTCTGATCTTTTCCCTCATAGATTCGAAATTTGTGGGTATAGCCTGTGGCCCTTTCACAGAGCTTATACAATTTGACCCCATACCGGGCACGCTTGCTTGGGATGTTTTGTTTGAAGCCAAGGCGCCCGGTAAAATGTATTAGGGACTCGTCTACGCAGATGTTTTGCTCGGGGGTATACAAATCTGAAAATTTCTGGTTGAAGTGGTCTATGAGGGGCCGAATTTTGTGGAGCCGGTCAAAAGCTGGGTGGCCTCTGGGACGGGAGGTGGTGTTGTCACTAAAGTGCAGGAAACGCAGGATGGCCTCAAATCGTGCCCTGGACATAGCAGCAGAGAACATGGGCATGTGATGAATTGGGTTCGTGGACCAATATGACCGCAATTCATGCTTTTTGGTTAGACCCATGTTCAGGAGAAGGCCCAGAAAAATTTTAATTTCGGAAACTTGGACTGGTTTCCACCGGAAAGGCTGGGCATAATAGCTTCCCGGGTTGGCGGATATAAATTGAGTGGCATACTGTTTTGTCTCTGCCACGACTAAGTCCAAGAGCTCCGCAGTCAAGAACAGCTCAAAAAATCCCAGGGCCGAATCGATCTGAGCTGTCTCAACCCGAACTCCAGACTGGGCGGTGAAAGGGTGAACTACAGGTGCGGCTGAAGTTGGTGACTGCCAATCAGGGTTTGCCAGCACCTCAGGGACTCTAGGGGCTCTACGGGCCTGTCTTTGCGGTGGCTGCGACAGGGTAACTATTGCACGTGCCACCGTACCAGCTTCAACTGCCCTTCTGGTGCTCGCCACTTCACCATGTTGTACGGCAGTGCTGCTACTAGGTCCAGGGAGGACTGTGCTGCTGGTGTATGCCTCACCACGTGATCCGACAGCGCCAGCCCCACTCTGCTGCCCTTGAAACGGATCCTGCACAACCTGTGGTCTAGCGACACCGGGCCGGGTACGCCTGGTGCTATCAGGGACCTCAACCTCCTCGTCCGAACTTTGGGTCAGACTGCCACTGCTCTCTACAGGTTCATATTCTGACCCGCTAGATTCGTCAGATGAGGGTTCCCATTCCTCATCCAACTGGGTCAGAAGCCTGTAGGCCTCTTCAGAAGAATACCCCCTGTTTGACATTTGGACTACTAAATTTAGGGGTATTCCCTGAGACTACCCAAGAAAAAAAGCAAGCCTGTCTTACAAAGGGGAGGCTAGCAAAGTACCAGAGGCCGCTGCGATTGATAAAAAAATATCAAAACAGATTTTTTTATCGCTGCAGCGCTTGGAAAAAGATTGTGCAGTGATCAAAAAATATAATATTTTTTGTCACTGCGGCGGGGCGGGCGTGGGTGAACGCACGTGTGAGCGACCGATCGGGCCTGATCGGGCAAACACTGCGTTTTGGGTGGAGGGCGAGCTAAGGTGACACTAATACAATTATACATTTGAATGTGATCAGTTTTGATCACTTACAGATACTATAAAAGTACAAATGCTGATTAGCGATACGCTAATCAGCGAATCAGTGACTGCGGTGCGGTGGGCTGGGCGCTAACTGACGCTAAACTACCTAACAAAGGGGCCTAAACTATCCTAAAACCTATCAGTCAATACCAGTGAAAAAAAAAAGTGACAGTTTACACTGATCACTTTTTTCCTTTCACTAGGTGATTGACAGGGGAGATCAAGGGGTGATCAATGGGTTAATTCGGGTGATGGGGGTGATCTGGGGCTAAGGTGAAGTGTTTAGTGCTACTCACTGTGATGTCTGCTCCTCTGCTGGAACCAACCGACGAAAAGGACCAGCAGAGGAGCAGACAAGCCATTTAACACATCATATTTACTAATATAATGTGTTAAATGGCTTTTCATTCGTTTTTTTAAAAATCATCAGCTTGCCAGCGACGATCATTGGCTGGCAAGCTGATGACCCGACCCCCCTCTAACTTTTGCCGGCCCGCGATGCGCATGCGCGGGCCGGCTTTGATCGAAATCTCGCGTCTCGCGAGATGACGCGTATATGCGTGACTCAGCGCAGGGCTGCCGCCTCCGGAACGCGATCCTGCGTTAGGTGGTCCGGAGGTGGTTAAAGTGGCATACAACTTGGACAACATGGTTCCCAGCAGCAACATTGGTGTCCAAGATGCATTCAGACATGGTCCCCCTGCTGTTCCTGATGGATTTCAGAGGTGTTTCCATAACTTTCAGACTTTTTCCTATGGTCCAGGCACCCTCCCCTCATCCGAGCAGGGGGTGATTGGTTGTATCCCATTGACTTCCATTATACTCGGGTGCTCGGCCGAGCGCACGAATATCATGTGTTGGGACCGAACACCCGAACACTTTGGTGCTTGCTCATCACTAGATACTACTACTGGACACATTGCAATTATCTGCACAAGGGCAATTCCTTGCAATGTGTCCTTTGTTCCCACACCTGAAACACCTGATTTGGTTTCCTGTCCTGTGTGTTTTGTTCTTACTTGCTTTGCAGTGTTTCGCTATATGACCTAAGCCAGCACATGCAAAACATCTGATGTTTGCCCTGCATGGCTTAGGTCCGTCTACACTGTCATCGTGCTCCCTTCTCCTGAACTGTTCCATCCTCAGGGGTGCTCTTTTCACAATATTTATTTTTCCCAAAGTCAGGGGAAAATGTCTGTTAGTCTGAACAGGCTCAAATTTGGGGAGATTTGGCCTGTCACAGATTAATTTCCCCCTTTTTGCCCTGGACAGGGCAACATTTTTGGAGATTCTGGCCCTGACTTTAAGAAAAAAGAAAGGGCCGGCACCATTTCGGAAAAATTTGTGATGACACGTTGCATGCCGACCATCAATTTAGACCTAACAACAACCTCATCCTTCAATTTGGCTACCATCACGTCAGTAGTGGCAGCCCATTCCTTGAAGCCCTAGATCTCAACACATGACTGAGTCAACTGAGCCTCTATTTCCTCCTTCTGCCTCTGCAGCTCTACTAACTGTGACTCTATACTAGCCACCTGCGTATGTCGGTCAAGGGTAGACTGTACAATCTCTGTCAGCTGTGCCCACAATGCAGAAACCTGGTTCGGATTACTGGCGCAGCACTGGAATGAATGGTCGGAGGAATTGTCTCTGTTGACCGAGATACCAGCGCCACTTGCTTTGGCTTGCAGATGCTAACCTCAAATGTATGCACAAGTTTGGCTAGCATCTGAAGCTATTTGGTTGCCTAATTTAATACCGTGCGTTTGTTAACACATAGCTTGTAATAATTACAAGCCTGTGCTAACAAATTGGACCAGAGCATTTCTGCTGACTTGTGAGTGGTGGGGAGGATGGGGTTGAATGTACTGTGTTTTGCTAAGTGCTGTAGTGTGGAGAAGTCCACACTCACTTTTTGTTGAGAGGCCATCTTCTTTGGTGCTGCTGACTTTTCTTGTCCTTGGTGTGCTGTGTGGAGGAGGTCCGCCTTCTCCCGACCAGCCGGACTTCTTCTGTTCAGCTCCAATTGCGATGGTTCTCTTACAGTGGCAGTATGTGACGACTTCTTCTGTGGACGCTTGAATATGTTCAGTGGGCTTGTAAGGCAATTAAAAAATAGTTAAAATCCAAAAATCTAAAGATTTTAGGTTCTCTGCTGTAGATATTGCCTTGTGTTTAGTTTTGATTGAAAAAAAACCTTTACCTGTCCGAACTATCAGGCCCTGGACGCACAGAATCCAACTGTCCGCGTCTCTCTTGCCTGACTAGTTCACAGAGTAAGCAATATATCTTCACCAAAACCAAACACAAAAACTAATTCTTAGTAGTGGGCCTGGCTCGCCAATGTAAAAGGAAAAATGTATTATTAATATTTTGGGAGAATATCAATAATTAATATTCATAAATAGGCGGGAATCATCTACTGTTGACTCAGCCTATTTATAAAAACTAAATACAAACTACCTGTTGCCACTACCTGTTGCCATTTACTGAACTAAGTGCGTTATACTACTACTACGACGGCGACTACAAAGAGACTATACGCTGTGCTTTGAACAATAAAGTATTTATTACACAATAACACATCTACAGTCTATTATTATTGCTCTATATATATATATCCAAGAAAAATGGCGGCACTGGCTATGATCAGAAAAAATTGGGTGCACGTTCCAGGGGAATCGACTTCTTACCCCAACCAATGGATCCAGAAAATGGACGGCACTCCAGCTGGATGAAAATAAGTGTTTCCTTTATTCAACCATACGGTGCAACGTTTCGGCTCCAAAAATGAGCCTTTTTCAAGCAGAGTTACAATGCAAGTGAAGGCAAATATATATGTGAGTCAATCAGTGTACAAGTCATGTGACCACACCCCGCCCAGTGGGTGTGTTACAAATGTGACAGTAACAAAATAGCAAATCAAAAGAAGTAATAACAATGAAAATGCAGTGTAAAACCAGTGATAAGGCAAAGGACATGATTATACATGTCGCATATTTGCATACATCATATTAATAAAAGGACGGGCCCATCGATCAGACACAGAAAACTAATCAATGGATGCGTCCAGTGTACATATGACATACAGGGGGCGGAGCAGAGAGACAATCATGTGGACATACCAAGCCGGCGGGAGGCACATTCCATGCAGCTGTTCAGCGTTGTGTACACGCCACTGTACAGGCGCGGCGCTACACCAATCCAGGACCAGTGGCGGCAGGAAGACGCCGCGCATCATCAAAGCTGGCCAGTTTTCATACGTCATCACAGCGCCGCTCATTACAGCCTCGGTGTATTACAGCGCATGCCCAGTACTCATCTGATCTCAGAGCGCCATCTTAGAAACTGGAGAAATGCCCATACCTCATGTGTCCCTGTGGTAAGTATCAGACCTGTTGCAAAATAGAGTATAGCGCTCTAGACCAGTAGGGACAACCTGGAAACCAAAGTGCCCACATACTATGCCCAGGCAAAAACCCACAACCCCCACGGTAAACCGCGGTCTAGGAAGGGGTATTGTCAAGGGTGTCATACCGCAACCATACTCAAGAGGGTTTTCCTCCTGCAGGTACACAGATGCCACAGGGTGCAGATCTATACCAGGTAAAATAAATAGTCTGGGTTACACCATCAAGGCTATTGTGACCAAACATACAGGTCCCAAGGTGTTCGCCGGGCATGGCAGTGCAAAATGCATAAAACAAACAAAAATAAAAATGAATAATAAATACATAATGAGTGATAAAAATGCACATAGCTTGTTGGAATGACAGAGATGCTTAGCACTTGTTGGCCCTTTTGCCTTCACTCTGCGGTCCAGCTTACCCCAAACCATCTCGATTGGGTTCAGGTCCAGTGACTGTGGAGGCCAGGTCATCTGGCGCAGCACCCCATCACTCTCCTTCATGGTCAAATAGCCCTTACTTTCAAAGTTTTCCCAATTTTTCGGCTGACTGACTGACCTTCATTTCTTAAAGTAATGATGGCCACTTGTTTTTCTTTACTTAGCCGCTTTTTTCTTGCCATAATACAAATTTTAACAGTCTATTCAGTAGGACTATCAGCTGTGTATCAACCTGACTTCTCCTCAACGCAACTGATGGTCCCAACCCCATTTATAAGGCAAGAAATCCCACTTATTAAACCTGACAGGGCACACCTGTGAAGTGAAAACCATTTCAGGGGACTACCTCTTGAAGCTCATCAAGAGAATGCCAAGAGTGTGCAAAGCAGTAATCAAAGCAAAAGGTGGCTACTTTGAAGAACCTAGAATATGACATATTTTCAGTTGTTTCACACTTGTTTGTTATGTATATAATTCCACGTGTGTTAATTCATAGTTTTGATGCTTTCAGTGTGAATCTACAATTTTCATAGTCATGAAAATAAAGAAAACTCTTTGAATGAGAAGGTGTGTCCAAACTTTTGGTCTGTACTGTATATCTATATACACTCACCTAAAGAATTATTAGGAACACCTGTTCTATTTCTCATTAATGCAATTATCTAGTCAACCAATCACATGGCAGTTGCTTCAATGCATTTAGGGGGGTGGTCCTGGTCAAGACAATCTCCTGAACCCCAAACTGAATGTCAGAATGAGAAAGAAAGGTGATTTAAGCAATTTTGAGCGTGGCATGGTTGTTGGTGCCAGACGGGCCGGTCTGAGTATTTCACAATCTGCTCAGTTACTGGGATTTTCACGCACAACCATTTCTAGGGTTTACAAAGAATGGTGTGAAAAGGGAAAAACATCCAGTATGCGGCAGTCCTGTGGGCAAAAATGCCTTGTGGATGCTAGAGGTCAGAGGAGAATGGGCCGACTGATTCAAGCTGATAGAAGAGCAACGTTCACTGAAATAACCACTCGTTACAACCGAGGTATGCAGCAAAGCATTTGTGAAGACACAACACGCACAACCTTGAGGCGGATGGGCTACAACAGCAGAAGACCCCACCGGGTACCACTCATCTCCACTACAAATAGGAAAAAGAGGCTATAATTTGCACGAGCTCACCAAAATTGGACTATTGAAGACTGGAAAAATGTTGCCTGGTCTGATGAGTCTCGATTTCTGTTGAGACATTCAAATGGTAGAGTCCGAATTTGGCGTAAACAGAATGAGAACATGTATCCATCCTCTGATGACTACTTCCAGCAGGATAATGCACCATGTCACAAAGCTCAAATCATTTCAAATTGGTTTCTTGAACATGACAATGAGTTCACTGTACTAAAATGGCCCCCACAGTCACCAGATCTCAACTCAATAGAGCATCTTTGGGATGTGGTAGAACGGGAGCTTCGTCCCCTGGATGTGCATCCCTCAAATGTCCATCAACTGCAAGATGCTATCCTATCAATATGGGCCAACATTTCTAAAGAATGCTATCAGCACCTTGTTGAATCAATGCCACATAGAATTAAGGCAGTTCTGAAGGCAAAAGGGGGTCCAACACCGTATTAGTATGGTGTTCCTAATAATTCTTTAGGTGAGTTTATATCTATCTATATATATATATATGTTTGATATATATATATATATATATATATATATATATATATAAAATACCTACCTGGCACTTTCCTCTACACCTTACATCACTAAAAGTGCAACACCAAGCAATCAAAAAGGCGTATGCCCCCAAAAATAGTACCAATCTAATCGTTACCTCATCCTGCAAAATATGAGCCCCTACCTAAGACAATCGCCCAAAAAAAACAAAAAAAAAAAACTATAGCTCTCAGACTATGGAGACACTAAAACATGAATTTTTTTTTTTGTTTCAAAAATGCTTTTATTGTGTTAAATGTAAAAAAAAAATAAAGTAGACATATTAGATATCGCCGCATCCGTAACAACCTGCTCTAAAAAAAATACCACATGACCTAACCCCTTAGATGAACACCGTAACAAAAAAAGTGTCAAAAAAGCAATTTTTTTTCACCTTACATCACAAAAAATTTAATAGCAAGCGATCTAAAAGTCATATGCACCCTAAATAGTGCCAAGCAAACCGTCATCTCATCCCGCAAAAATGATACCCTACCTAAGATAATCGCCCAAAAAATAAAAAAAAATATGGCTCTCAGACTATAGAGACACTAAAACATGATATTTTTTTTTGTTTTAAAAGTTTTATTATTGTGTAAAACTTAAATAAATAAAAAAGTATACATATTAGGTATAGGCAAGTCCATAGCGACCTGCTCTATAAAAAATATCACATGACCTAACCCCTCAGATGAACACTGAAAAAAAAAAAATATTTCAAAAAAAGGAGACCCTCAAAAAAGGAGACCCTACCTAACACAATCGCCCAAAAAATAAAAAAAACTATGGCTCTCAGAATATGGAGACTCTAAAACACGATTTTTTTTTGTTTAAGAAATGCTGTTATTGTGTAAAACTTAAATAAGTTAAAAAATGTATACATATTAGGTATCGCTGCATCCGTAAGAACCTGCTTTGTAAAGATATCACATAAACTAACCCCTTAAGTGACCACCGTAAAAAAAAAAACTGTATAAAAAAAGTAATTTTTTTGTCACCTTACATCACAAAAAGTAACAGTAAGCAATCAAAACGTCATATGCACCCCAAAATCAAACCGTCATCTCATCCTGCAAAAAATGGGACCCTACCTAGGACAATCGCCCATAAAATAAAAAACTATGTCTCTCAGAATATGGTGACACTAAAATACAATTTTTTTGGTTTGTTCGGAAAATTCTGTTATTGTGCAAAACTTAAATAAATAAAAAGTATACATATTAGGTATCGCTGCATCCGTAAGAACATGCTGTATAAAAATATCACATGACCTAACCCCTTTAGTAAAAAAAAATTAATAAAAAGTGCGTCAAAAATGCAATTTTTTTGTCACCTTACATCACAAAAAGTGTAATACTAAGAGATCAAAAGGTCGTATGCACCCTAAAATAGTTCCAATCAAACCGTAATGTCATACCGAAAAAAATGAGCCCCTACATAAGACAGTTGCCCAAAAAATATAAAAAAATATGTCTTTCAGAATATGGAGACACTGAAAAAGATTTTTTTTCAAAAATGCTTTATTATTTAAAACTGAAACAAACAACCCAAAAAAGTAGTCATATTTGGTATTGTCGCATCTGTAACAACCTGCTCTATAAAAAAAACACATGATCTAACCTGTCAGATGAATATTTTAAAGAAAAAAAAAGAAAAACTGGGCCTAAACAGCTATTTTTTGTTACCCTTAATATAAAGTGTAATATAAAGCAACTAAAAATCATATGTACCAGTTTTAGTACCAACAAAACTGCCACCTTTTTTGGAAATCTACAACATCTGTATTAGTCAGTGTGCAATTTAAACTAGAAATACACCCATCATGTTCTGGGGTTTTAAAAACACACTTTTTTGTCAAAAAACTGTATTTTCCTGATCTGCAAGTGTTAAATTCAAGTTTAATATATACATCTTTCATAGGCTACTTTCACACTAGCGTTCGGAGCGGATCCGTCTGATGTTTCATCAGACGGATCCGCTCCGATAATGCAGACGTTCGCATCCGTTCAGAACGGATGCGTCTGCATTAAAACTTAGAAAATTTTAAGTGTGAAAGTTGTCTGAGCGGATCCGTTCAGACTTTACATTGAAAGTCAATGGGGAACGGATCCGCTTGAAGATTGAGCCATATTGTGTCATCTTCAAGCGGATCCGTCCCCATTGACTTCCATTATAAGTCTGGACGGATCCACTCGCCTCCGCACGGCCAGGCGGACACCCGAACGCTGCATTCAGGTGTCCGCTCACTGAGCGGAGCGGAGGCTGAACGCTGGCAGGCGGATGCATTCTCAGTGGATCCGCCTCCACTGAGAATGCATTGGGGCCAGACGGATGCGTTCGGGGCCGCTCGTGAGCCCCTTCAAACGGTGCGCACGAGCGGACACCCGAACGCTAGTGTGAAAGTAGCCATATTCTGTTACCAAAAAAACACTTTTTTGGCAATCTACAACATCTGGATTAGTCAGTGTGCAATTTAAGCTAGAAATGCACCCATCATTTTCTGGGGTTTTCAAAACACACATTTTTGACAAAAAACACTATTTTCAGGGCTTGCAGCATCAGCACGTGTGAAATTACAGGCTTATATACTGCGTTCAAATTCAGTTGTTAAACAAACACTCGTTTGGGCAAAAAAAAATTAGTTGGCAGCCTTTGATGCAGATGTCATTGTGAGATACACCCTTAATACATTTGGGTTAGATTCAGAGATTTGAAATACCGCCATTTGGTGCACCAATATTGAATTCAGGCCTACACTGGTTCAGGCTGTGTGAGATACAGCCTCTACATACAAAGGTTTGATTCAGGCATTTGAAATACAGCCATTTTGGTCAAAGAAATCTTTAATTCAGGCCTACACTGGTTCAGACCGTGTGAAATACACCCTCTACATACAGGGGTTTGATTCAGGCATTTGAAATACAGCCATTTGGTGCACAAATATTGAATTCAGGCCTACACTGGTACAGACAGTGTGAGATACACCCTCTACATACAGGGGTTTGATTCAGGCATTTGAAATACAGCCATTTGAAATACAGCCATTTTGGGCAAAGAAATATTTAATTCAGGCCTACACTGGTTCAGACAGTGTGAGATACACCCTCTACGTACAGGGGTTTGATTCAGGCATTTAAAATACAGCCATTTGAAATACAGCCATTTTGGGCAAAGAAATATTTAATTTATGCCTACACTGGTTCAGGTCCTGTGAGATACACACTCTACATACAGGGGTTTGATTCAGGCATTTGAAATACAGCCATTTGAAATACAGCCATTTTGGGCAAAGAAATATTTAATTCAGGCCTACACTGGTACAGACAGTGTGAGATACACCCTCTACATACAGGGGTTTGATTCAGGCATTTGAAATACCACCATTTGGTGCACCAATATTGAATTCAGGCCTACACTGGTTCAGACAGTGTGAGATACACCCTCTACATACAGGGGTTTGAATCAGGCATTTGAAATACAGCCATTTGAAATACAGCCATTTTGGGCAAAAAAATCTTTAATTGAGGCCTAGTCTGGTTCAGGCCGTGTGAGATACACCCTTTACATACTGTCGGTCTATTTTACTATTAATTAACCCCTTCAAGACCAAGCCAGTTTTTACCTTCAGGACCAAACCACATTTTGCAAATCTGTTATATTTCGCTTTATGTGGTAATAACTTTGGAACACTTTTACTTATCCAAGCCATTCTGAGATTATTTTTTCGTGACACATTGTACTTCATGTTAGTGATAGATTCAAGTCAATATGTTTTACCTTTATTTATTTAAAAATCCCAAATTTACAGAGATTTTGGAAAAATTCGCAATTTTCTAAATTTGAATTTCTCTGGTTCTCTGACAGACAGTGGTACCTCACAAAATAGTTATTACTTTACATTTACCATATGTCTACTTCAGGTTTGCATCATTTTGTAGATGTTAGAAGGCTTAGAAGTTTAGAAGCAAATTTAAAAAAAATTCAGAACATTTCCAAAACCCACTTTTTAAGGACCAGTTCATTTATGAAGTCACTTAGTAGGGCTTATACACTCACCTAAAGAATTATTAGGAACACCATACTAATACGGTGTTGGACCCCCTTTTGCCTTCAGAACTGCCTTAATTCTACGTGGCATTGATTCAACAAGGTGCTGATAGCATTCTTTAGAAATGTTGGCCCATAATGATAGGATAGCATCTTGCAGTTGATGGAGATTTGAGGGATGCACATCCAGGGCACGAAGCTCCCGTTCCACCACATCCCAAAGATGTTCAAGAAACCAATTTGAAATTATTCGAGCTTTGTGATATGGTGCATTATCCTGCTGGAAGTAGCCATCAGAGGATGGATACATGTTCTCATTCTGTTTACGCCAAATTCGGACTCTACCATTTGAATGTCTCAACAGAAATCGAGACTCATTAGACCAGGCAACATTTTTCCAGTCTTCAACAGTCCAATTTTGGTGAGCTCGTGCAAATTGTAGCCTCTTTTTCCTATTTGTAGTGGAGATGAGTGGTACCCGGTGGGGTCTTCTGCTGTTGTAGCCCATCCGCCTCAAGGTTGTGCGTGTTGTGGCTTCACAAATGCTTTGCTGCATACCTCGGTTATTTCAGTCAACGTTGCTCTTCTATCAGCTTGAATCAGTCGGCCCATTCTCCTCTGACCTCTAGCATCCACAAGGCATTTTTACCCACAGGACTGCCGCATACTGGATGTTTTTCCCTTTTCACACCATTCTTTGTAAACCCTAGAAATGGTTGTGCGTGAAAATCCCAGTAACTGAGCAGATTGTGAAATACTCAGACCTGCCCGTCTGGCACCAACAACCATGCCACGCTCAAAATTGCTTAAATCACCTTTCTTTCCCATTCTGACATTCAGTTTGGAGTTCAGGAGATTGTCTTGACCAGGACCACCCCCCTAAATGCATTGAAGCAACTGCCATGTGATTGGTTGACTAGATAATTGCATTAATGAGAAATAGAACAGGTGTTCCTAATAATTCTTTAGGTGAGTGTATAATAGAAACAACCCAAAAATGGCCCCATTTTAGAAACTACACCCTCAAGGTATTCAAAACTGATTTTACAAACTTTGTTAACCCTTTAAGTGTTCCACCAGAATTAATGGAAAATGTTTGGAATAACGTGCTTTAAAACATCAGGTATGATGTTGTATCGATCAGGTAGTGTAGGGTTACGCCCGCTTCACAGTGACAGACCAAACTCTGACAGACCAAACTCCCCGTTTAACGCACCACAAACAACCTCAAACAGTTCATTTGCACAACCGAAAACTCCCCATTTGCACAAGGTTGGATACCACAACTCTTCCTCTTCATGCTCATCTACGGCCTGATCCAGCACTCTTCGCAGGGCACGCTCCAGAAAAAACGCATATGGGATGAGGTCGATGATGTTGTCTTGGGTTTGACTGACCATTTTTGTCCCCTCCACAAAAGGACGCATGAGCCTACAGCCATTGTGCATGAGCGTTCAGTAACGCGGCCAAAAAATACCCAGCTCCGCAGAGGCTGTCCTCTTTTTTTTTTTTTTTTATAAAAAAAATCTGTTCTTACCAGTTTAATCTCTGTTTTGTCCCCTATCAGGGGCCGGTGTATGGAATAGATTTTAGGAACCGGGAGATGGAAAAAGATGGTTGGTCGGTCCTCTTACTTCCAATTTGGGGCACTGCGCGTGCGCCGTGCAATGTCCTGTGATACCCTATATGAGTGGTATTTTAAGTAGTACTATTCCTATCAGTTTAATCCCTGTTACGTCCCCTATCAGGGGCTGTGTATGAAATCGATTTTAGGAACCGGGAGATGGAAAAAGATGGTTGGTCGGTCCTCTTACTTCCAATTTGGGGCACTGCGCGTGCGCCGTGCAATGTACTGTGCCACCCTATATGTGGTGTGTTAAGTAGTACTATTCTTATCAGTTTAATCCCTGTTACGTCCCCTATCAGGGGACGTGTATCAAATAGATTTTGAACAACCGCAAAGAGTTGTCAATAGTTGACACACTCATGACATAAATTTTATTCCTCTATACGTCAATCTTGGTGTAGTGATGACTGTGCTCATGCGCACGTTTGGGAGATTGCAGGCGATGGCGGTTTTTCAAAGCCTATGGTCGTGCTGAGGTGTTCAGTGACAGTTAAGTGACCCAGAAAACAATGATTCTGCAGTGTCGGCCCATTGTTGGCCTAATAGGCTTTAATGATCACCTTAGATGATCACAAAGAAAATTAATGTTTTTTCTATGCAAAATTATCCAGCCGATCGCTTTTGGTCTGTTCACAATGAAGCAACGACCTTATCATCTGGGGTGTGCCAACATTGCCATTGCCAACACACTCATAGAGGTGATCACTTCATTGTGATATGCAAGCCCCTTCACCACAACAAGGTAACTATCACGAAGGGGAATTGACACATGTAAGTGCCTTTTTTTTTGTTTTGTTTTTTGCAGCCACAGTGCAGCACTAGAGGCCAGAAATATTAGGCATGTACACATGCCTGAAAAATTAGGTATTGTTGCAGCCGCTGCACTAAAATATTGCGGCTTGAACCCTAGTTGGTGGCGGAGAAGTCACGCCAGTCATCCGGCATGCAGAGATTAAATACAGCAGCATGTGGACCATTTTTAGCCCAAGGCATCTCATCAGGCCTTTTTTAGTCAAATGCATCCCCCACTGTCAGTCCCTTCGGGATCCATGCCTCATTCATCTTAATAAAGGTGAGGTAATCTATACTTTTTTGACCTAGGCGACTTCTCTTCTCAGTGACAATACCTCCTGCTGTGCTGAAGGTACTTTCGGACAGGACACTTGAAGCGGGGCAGGCCAGAAGTTCTATCGCAAATTGGGATAGCTCAGGCCACAGGTCAAGCCTGCACACCCAGTAGTCAAGGGGTTCATCGCTCCTCAGAGTGTCGATATCTGCAGTTAAGGCGAGGTAGTCTGCTACCTGTCGGTCAAGTCGTTCTCTGAGGGTGGACCTCGAAGGGCTGTGGCGATGCGTAGGACTTAAAAAGCTCTGCATGTCCTCCATCAACAACACGTCTGTAAAGCATCCTGTCCTTGCCGGCATGGTCGTGGTAGGAGGAGGATTACTTTCACCTCTTCCTCTGTTAGATTCCCGTTGTGCTGTGACATCACCCTTATACGCTGTGTATAGCATACTTTTTAACTTGTTTTGGAACTGCTGCATCCTTTCCGACTTCCGGTAATTCTGTAACATTTCAGCCACTTTCTGCTTATACCGGGGGTCTAGTAGCATGGCCACCCAGTACAGGTCGTTCTCCTTCAGCCTTTTTATACGAGGGTCCCTCAACAGGCATGACAGCATGAAAGACCCCATTTGCACAAGGTTGGATGCCGAGCTACTCATGTCCCGTTGCTCGTCCTCACTGATCTCATTGAAGGTCCGTTCTTCCCCCCAGCCACGTACAACACCACGGGTACCAGATAGGTGACAACGAGCACCCTGGGATGCCTGCTGTGGTTGGTCTTCCTCCTCCTCAAAGCCACATTCCTCCTCTGACTCCTCTTCCTCAGACTCCTCTTCCAGCGTTGCCGCAGGTCCAGCAAGCGATGCTGATAAGGCTGTTTCTGGTGGTGATGGTGACAACATCCTCTTCCTCTTCACCCTCATCTACGGCCTGATCCAGCACTCTTCGCAGGGCACGCTCCAGGAAGAAAACAAATGGGATGATGTCACTGATAGTGCCTTCGGTGCGACTGACTAGGTTTGTCACCTCCTCAAAAGGACGCATGAGCCTACAGGCATTGCGCATGATCGTCCAGTAACGTGCAAAAAAATACCCAGCTCCGCAGAGGCTGTCCTAGCACCCCGGTCATACAAATACTCATTGACGGCTTTTTCTTGTTGGAGCAGGCGGTAGAACATTAGGAGTGTTGAATTACAATGTGTCGGGCTGTCGCAAATCAAGCGCCTCACTGGCATGTTGTTTCGCCGCTGAATATCGGAAAAGTGCGCCATGGCCGTGTAGGAACGCCTGAAATGGCCACACACCTTCCTGGCCTGCTTGAGGACGTCCTGTAAGCCTGGGTACTTATGCACAAAGCGTTGTACGATCATATTCAACACATGTGCCATGCACGGCACATGTGTCAACTTGCCCAAATTCAATGCCGCCAACAAATTGCTTCCGTTGTCACACATCACTTTGCCGATCTCCAGTTGGTGCGGGGTCAGCCACTGATCCACCTGTGCGTTCAGGGCGGACAGGAGTGCTGGTCCGTTGCTTTCAGGCAAGTCAACCCCAAGACGGCGTGACACTGTCGTATCCGGGAGGTGGAATAGCCCCTGGGGAGCTAGGGGGGTGCAGTTGATGTGGAGCAAGACACAGCAGCAGAAGAGGACTCGGCCGAGGAGGTTAGCGAAGAGGATGGAGTAGGAGGAGTAGAGGAAGTGGCAGCAGGCCTGCCTGCAAGTCGTGGCGGTGTCACCAACTCCTCTGCAGAGCCACGCATTCCATGCTTGCCAGCCGTCAGCAGGTTTACCCAATACGCAGTGTACGTGATATACCTGCCCTGACCGTGCTTTGCAGACCAGCTATCAGTGGTCATATGGACCCTTGCCCCAACACTGTGTGCCAGACATGCCATTAATTCCTTTTTCAGGTTGGGGATTGCCTTTTGTGCAAAAAAAATTCGGCCGGGTACCTTCCACTGCGGTGTCCCAATAGCTACAAATTTTTTGAAGGCTTCAGACTCCACCAGCTTGTATGGTAAAAGCTGGCGGGCTAAGAGTTCCGACAAGCCAGCTGTCAGACGCCGGGCAAGGGGGTGACTCTGTGACATTGGCTTCTTACGCTCAAACATTTCCTTGACAGACACCTGACTGTGGGCAGATGAGCAGGAACTGCTGAAGGTGAGAGGCGGAGTGGCGGGTCGTTGAGAGGGGGCAAGGAGGACAGCAGTGGTTGATGTGGCTGAAGATGCTGGACCAGGAGGAGGATGGTGGCTTTGAGTTTGTGTGCTGCTTGTACTCATCATGTGTTGATTCCATAGGCGTTTGTGATGTGAGATCATCTGCCTTCGCAAAGCAGTTGTACCTAGGTGGGTGTTGGACTTTCCACAACTCAGTTTCTTTTGGCACAGGTTGCAAATGGCATCGCTGTTATCAGAGGCAGACACACTAAAAAAATGCCACACTGCTGAGCTTTGCAATGACGGCATTCTGGTGATGGCAAAAGCATGCGTTGATTGGCGTGGTGTTGTCACGGCCATGCCCATGACCGTGACTCCTTTACCGCATGCGGTTGCCTGCGGTTTTGTATGGGCGTTCAACCACGGGTGAGGGCTGCTTGTCTGTGGCCTCACTTGTGGTTGCCGCGGGCAACCAGTGTTGTTGTTAGCAGCAGAGCAGCCTGAGCGTCGCTAGGCAGCTTGCTGCCCTGGCATGCGGTCTCACCTGACGTTCCTTTTGTTAGGTGTGTTTGTTGTGTGCACTGTGTTGTAAGTTATTGTGTGCACTTTCCCTTTATGTATGTTTGTTTTCCCTTCTGTGTTACTGGAAGGGTTAACTTCCTTCCCAGTGTGTGTGTGATGTCACTGGGTGTGTCCAATCCTTGGGTGTGGCCACTGGGGCCTATAAAGACCCTCTCTCTTGCAGAGCTCAGTAGGTTGCTTCAGCATGCTTGCTGATAGCAGCCTCCTGTGTTTGTTCATCCGCCAGTGAGAGCCACCACTGTGGTCATAGTTTAAGTTCTTAGTTTGAGATTTAAGTTAAGGTTTTATGTATGCCTATGTCTTTATGTGTGTGTTGTAGCAAGTTTGTCTGTTGGGATTTTCATATGTGTTTGTGCAGCATAACGGTTCTGGATCCCTGTCTGTTTAGGGATCCAGTCAGCAGGGCTGTGGCAGGTTGGTGAATGTCTGTTCACCTGCCATTTCCGTATTGCTGTTTCTGTTCCCCTTTTCCCAACAGCTTGGCCATTGAGGCTCCTGCTCCTCCGTGTCAAGGAGGAGTAGGTTGCCTTACCCAGCTCCTAGCTCAGGGATCTGCGGAGGGTAAGACAGGGCTCCGAGGTTCCGGCGCATGGGCCCTCCTACCTTAAAGGTCGGCCCATGCAGGTTAGGAGTTAGGGTCAGGGTAGGGACGCTGTAGGAGGTGACCTGCTCCCTGTCCTGTGGCTTCATGGCCGAGTAGCTACTTCAACACCGGGCACCTCACGGCTGAGGGTTTCCCCCATCCTCAGCCGTGACAGGTGTCTGGCTGACCCCGGGTGCCAATACATGCTGTCTGACTGTGCCACTAGCTCCTTGCGATGACCTCCCCCTGCTTCCAGCTGGTCTCCTCCTCCTCTCTGTCTCCCCATCTGAACTTTCCCCCAGACATCCACGGACACATCATCATCATTAACCGCTTCACTTGTTACTGACAACTCCGCAAAGGAAGCAGCAGCGGGTACAACATGATCATCATCACGCCGTACGTCCATGTGTGTAATGCTGCCTGACTGAGACTTATCCCTGTTATCTACATCCTCTGGCAATAATGGTTGCGCATCACTCATTTCTTTCAACTAATGTGTAAATAACTCCTCTGACAGATCAAGTGAAGCGGCTGTGGTGCTAGTGTTGGTGGTGGCGGGAGGAGGGCGGGTGTTAACTTGACCAAAGCTGAGGTGGAGGAGGATGGTGCGTCAAGGTTCCGAGCAGAAGCTGTAGAAGATTGGGTGTCCTGTGTTAGCCAGTCAACTATGTCGTCAGAACTTTACGAGTTCAGGGTACGTGGCCTCTTAACACTGGGCATTATTCTAGGGCAAATGGAAATCACAGCACCACGACCACGACAGCCCCTGCTGGGTGGCCTGCCTCTGCCTGTCATTTTTTTTTTTGATTAGTGGTACAGATATGAGTGGTGGGCAGTGGTCACAGTACAGTCTGTGGGCCTGACACACACTGGCAGGCAACTGCAATTATATTACAGAGAATAAATTGTATAACTTTTTTATCTGCAAGCTACTGTGCCACCAGATATGGGTAGTGGGCACTGGCAGTGGGCACAGTACACTCCGTGGGCCTGACACACACTGGCAGGCAACTGCAATTATATTACAGAGAAAAAATTGTATTACTTTTTTATCTGCAAGCTACTGTGCCAATAGATATAAGTGGTGGGCACTGGCAATGGGCACAGTACAGTCTGTGGGCCTGACACAAACTGGTAGGCAACTGCAATTATACTACAGAGAAAAAAATTGTATTACTTTTTTATCTGCAAGGTACTGTGCCACCAGATATGAGTGGTGGGCACTGGCAGTGGGCACAGTACAGTCTGTGAGCCTGACACACACTTGCAGGCAACTGCAATTATATTACAGAGAAAAAATTGTATTACTTTTTTAACTGCAAGCTACTGTGCCACCAGATATGAGTGGTGGGCACTGGCAGTGGGCACAGTACACTCTGTGGGCCTGACACACACTGGCAGGCAACTGCAATTATATTACAGAGAAAAAATTGTATTACTTTTTTATCTGCAAGCTACTGTGCCACCAGATATGAGTGGTGAGCGCTGGCAGTGGGCACAGTACAGTCTGTGGGCCTGACACACACTGGCAGGCAACCGCAATTATATTACAGAGAAACAAATTGTATTACTTTTTTATCTGCAAGCTACTGTGCCATCAGATATGAGTGGTGGGCACTGGCAGTGGGCACAGTACACTCTGTGGGCCTGACACACACTGGCAGGCAACTGCAATTATATTACAGAGAAACAAATTGTATTACTTTTTTATCTGCAAGCTACTGTGCCATCAGATATGAGTGGTGGGCACTGGCAGTGGGCACAGTACACTCTGTGGGCCTGACACACACTTGCAGGCAATTGCAATAATATTACAGTGAAAAAAACGGTATTACTTTTTTTATCTGCAAGCTACTGTGCCACCAGATATGAGTGGTGAGCACTGGCAGTGGGCACAGTACAGTCTGTGGGCCTGACACACACTGGCAGGCAACTGCAATTATATTACAGAGAAAAAATTGTAGTACTTTTTTATCTGCAAGCTACTGTGCCAATAGATATGAGTGGTGGGCACTGGCAGTGGGCACAGTACACTCTGTGAGCCTGACACACACTGGCAGGCAACTGCAATTAAATTACAGAGAAAAAATTGTATAACTTTTTTTATCTGCAAGCTACTGTGCCACCAGATATGAGTGGTGGGCACTGGCAGTGGGCACAGTACACTCTCTGTGAGCCTGACACACACTGGCAGGCAACTGCAATTATATTACAGAGAAAAAATTGTATTACTTTTTTATCTGCAAGCTACTGTGCCAATAGATATGAGTGGAAGGCACTGAGCAGTGGGCACAGTACAGTCTGTGGGCCTTACACACACAGACAGGCAACTGCAATTATATTACAGAGAAAAAATTCTATTACTTTTTTATCTGAAAGCTAATGTGCCACCAGATATGAGTGGTGGGCACTGGCAGTGGGCACAGTACACTCTGTGGGCCTGACACACACTGGTAGGCAACTGCAATTATATTACAGAGAAAAAAATGTATTACTTTTTTATCTGCAAGCTACTGTGCCACCAGATATGAGTGGTGAGCACCGGCAGTGGGCACAGTACAGTCTGTGGGCCTGACACACACTGGCAGACAACTGCAATTAAATTACAGAGAAAAAATTGTATTACTTTTTTATCTCCAAGCTACTGTGCCAATAGATATGAGTGGTGGGCACTGGCAGTGGGCACAGTACAGTCTGTGGGCCTGACACACACTGGCAGGCAACCGCAATTATATTACAGAGAAACAAATTGTATTACTTTTTTATCTGCAAGCTACTGTGCCATCAGATATGAGTGGTGGGCACTGGCAGTGGGCACAGTACAGTCTGTGGGCCTGACACACACTGGCAGGCAACTGCAATTATATTACAGAGAAAAAATTGTATTACTTTTTTATCTGCAAGCTACTGTGCCAATAGATATGAGTGGTGGGCACTGAGCAGTGGGCACAGTACAGTCTGTGGGCCTTACACACACTGACAGGCAACTGCAATTATATTACAGAGAAAAAATTGTATAACTTTTTTTATCTGAAAGCTACTGTGCCACCAGATATAAGTGGTGGGCACTGGCAGTGGGCACAGTAATCTCTGTGGGCCTGACACACACTGGCAGGCAACTGCAAATATATTACAGAGAAAAAATTGTATTACTTTTTTATCTGCAAGCTACTATGCCACCAGATATGAGTGATGGGCACTGGCAGTGGGCACAGTACACTCTTGGGCTTGACACACACTTGCAGGCAACTGCAATTATATTACAGAGAAAAAATTGTATTACTTTTTTATCTGCAAGCTACTGTGCCACCAGATATGAGTGGTGGGAACTGGCAGTGGGCACGGTACACTCTGTGGGCCTGACACACACTGGCAGGCAACTGCAATTATATGACAGTGAAAAAACGGTATTACTTTTTTATCTGCAAGCTACTGTGCCACCAGATATGAGTAGTGAGCACCGGCAGTGGGCACAGTACAGTCTGTGGGCCTGACACACACTGGCAGGCAACCGCAATTATATTACAGAGAAACAAATTGTATTACTTTTTTATCTGCAAGCTACTGTGCCATCAGATATGAGTGGTGGGCACTGGCAGTGGGCACAGTACACTCTGTGGGCCTGACACACACTGGCAGGCAACTGCAATTATATTACAGAGAAACAAATTGTATTACTTTTTTATCTGCAAGCTACTGTGCCATCAGATATGAGTGGTGGGCACTGGCAGTGGGCACAGTACACTCTGTGGGCCTGACACACACTTGCAGGCAATTGCAATAATATTACAGTGAAAAAAACGGTATTACTTTTTTTATCTGCAAGCTACTGTGCCACCAGATATGAGTGGTGAGCACTGGCAGTGGGCACAGTACAGTCTGTGGGCCTGACACACACTGGCAGGCAACTGCAATTATATTACAGAGAAAAAATTGTAGTACTTTTTTATCTGCAAGCTACTGTGCCAATAGATATGAGTGGAGGGCACTGGCAGTGGGCACAGTACACTCTGTGGGCCTGACACACACTGGCAGGCAACTGCAATTATATTACAGAGAAAAAATTGTATTACTTTTTTATCTGCAAGCTACTGTGCCACCAGATATGAGTGGTGGGCACTGGCAGTGGGCACAGTACACTCTGTGGGCCTGACACACACTGGCAGGCAACTGCAATTATATTACAGAGAAAAAAATGTATTACTTTTTTATCTGCAAGCTACTGTGCCACCAGATATGAGTGGTGAGCACTGGCAGTGGGCACAGTACAGTCTGTGGGCCTGACACACACTGGCAGGCAACTGCAATTATATTACAGAGAAAAAATTGTATTACTTTTTTATCTGCAAGCTACTGTTCCACCAGATATGAGTGGTGGGCACTGGCAGTGGGCACAGTACAGTCTGTGGGCCTGACACACACTGGCAGGCAACTGCAATTATATTACAGAGAAAAAAATGTATTACTTTTTTATCTGCAAGCTACTGTGCCAACAGATATGAGTGGTGGGCACTGGCAGTGGGCACAGTACAGTCTGTGGGCCTGACACACACTGGCAGGCAACTGCAATTATATTACAGAGAAACAAATTGTATTACTTTTTTATCTGCAAGCTACTGTGCCATCAGATATGAGTGGTGGGCACTGGCAGTGGGCACAGTACAGTCTGTGGGCCTGACACACACTGGCAGGCAACTGCAATTATATTACAGAGAAAAAATTGTATTACTTTTTTATCTGCAAGCTACTGTGCCAATAGATATGAGTGGTGGGCACTGGCAGTGGGCACAGTACAGTCTGTGGGCCTGACACACACTGGCAGGCAACTGCAATTATATTACAGAGAAAAAATTGTATAACTTTTTTATCTGCAAGCTACTGTGCCACCAGATATGAGTGGTGGGCACTGGCAGTGGGCACAGTACAGCTCTGTGGGCCTGACACACACTGGCAGGCAACTGCAATTATATTACAGAGAAAAAATTGTATTACTTTTTTATCTGCAAGCTACTGTGCCACCAGATATGAGTGGTGGGCACTGGCAGTGGGCACAGTACACTCTGTGGGCCTTGACACACACTGCAGGCAACTGCAATTATATTACAGAGAAAAAATTGTATTACTTTTTTATCTGCAAGCTACTGTGCCACCAGATATAAGTGGTGGGCACTGGCAGTGGGCACAGTAATCTCTGTGGGCCTGACACACACTGGCAGGCAACTGCAAATATATTACAGAGAAAAAATTGTATTACTTTTTTATCTGCAAGCTACTATGCCACCAGATATGAGTGATGGGCACTGGCAGTGGGCACAGTACACTCTTGGGCTTGACACACACTTGCAGGCAACTGCAATTATATTACAGAGAAAAAATTGTATTACTTTTTTATCTGCAAGCTACTATGCCACCAGATATGAGTGATGGGCTTTGGCAGTGGGCACAGTACACTCTTGGGCTTGACACACACTTGCAGGCAACTGCAATTATATTACAGAGAAAAAATTGTATTACTTTTTTATCTGCAAGCTACTGTGCCACCAGATATGAGTGGTGGGAACTGGCAGTGGGCACGGTACACTCTGTGGGCCTGACACACACTGGCAGGCAACTGCAATTATATGACAGTGAAAAAACGGTATTACTTTTTTATCTGCAAGCTACTGTGCCAACAGATATGAGTGGTGGGCACTGGCAGTGGGCACAGTACAGTCTGTGGGCCTGACACACACTGGCAGGCAACTGCAATTATATTACAGAGAAAAAAATTGTATTACTTTTTTATCTGCAAGCTACTGTGCCACCAGATATGAGTGGTGGGCACTGGCAGTGGGCACAGTACACTCTGTGGGCCTGACACACACTGACAGGCAACTGCAATTATATTACAGAGAAAAAATTGTATTACTTTTTTATCTGCAAGCTACTGTGCCACCAGATATGAGTGGTGGGCACTGGCAGTGGGCACAGTACACTCTGTGAGCCTGACACACACTGGCAGGCAACTGCAATTATATTACAGAGAAAAAATTGTATTACTTTTTTATCTGCAAGCTAATGTGCCACCAGATATGAGTGGTGGGCACTGGCAGTGGGCACAGTACACTCTGTGGGCCTGACACACACTTGCAGGCAACTGCAATTATATTACAGAGAAAAAATTGTATTACTTTTTTATCTGCAAGCTACTGTGCCAATAGTTATGAGTGGTGGGCACTGAGCAGTGGGCACAGTACAGTCTGTGGGCCTTACACACACTGGCAGGCAACTGCAATTATATTACAGAGAAGAAATTGTATTACTTTTTTATCTGAAAGCTACTGTGCCACCAGATATGAGTGGTGAGCACTTCCAGTGTGCACAGTACAGTCTGTGGGCCTGACACACACTGGCAGGCAACTGCAATTATATTACAGAGAAAAAATTGTATTACTTTTTTATCTGAAAGCTAATGTGCCACCAGATATGAGTGGTGGGCACTGGCATTGGGCACAGTACACTCTGTGGGCCTGACACACACTTGCAGGCAACTGCAATTATATTACAGTGAAAAAACGGTATTACTTTTTTATCTGCAAGCTACTGTGCCACCAGATATGAGTGGTGAGCACTGGCAGTGGGCACAGTACAGTCTGTAGGCCTGACACACACTGGCAGGCAACTGCAATTATATTACAGAGAAAAAAATTGTAGTACTTTTTTATCTGCAAGCTACTGTGCCACCAGATATGAGTGGTGGGCACTGGCAGTGGGCACAGTACACTCTGTGGGCCTGACACACACTGGCAGGCAACTGCAAATATATTACAGGGAAAAAATTGTATTACTTTTTTATCTGTAAGCTACTGTGCCACCAGTTATGAGTGGTGGGCACTGGCAGTGGGCACAGTACAGTCTGTGGGCCTGACACACACTGGCAGGCAACTGCAATTATATTACAGAGAAAAAATTGTATTACTTTTTTATCTGCAAGCTAATGTGCCACCAGATATGAGTGGTGGGCACTGGCAGTGGGCACAGTACACTCTGTGGGCCTGACACACACTGGCAGGCAACTGCAATTATATTACAGAGAAAAAAATTGTATTACGTTTTTATCTGCAAGCTACTGTTCCACCAGATATGAGTAATGGGCACTTATAGTGGTCACAGTACAGTCTGTGGGCCTGACACACACTGGCAGGCAACTGCAATTATATTACAGAGAAGAAATTGTATTACTTTTTTATCTGCAAGCTAATGTGCCACCAGATATGAGTGGTGGGCACTGGCAGTGGGCACAGTACACTCTGTGGGCCTGACACACACTGGCAGGCAACTGCAATTATATTACAGAGAAAAAAATTGTATTACGTTTTTATCTGCAAGCTACTGTGCCACCAGATATGAGTGGTGGGCACTGGCAGTGGGCACAGTACACTCTGTGGGCCTGACACACACTGGCAGGCAACTGCAATTATATTACAGAGAAAACATTGTATTACTTTTTTATCTGCAAGCTACTGTGCCAATAGATATGAGTGGTGGGCACTGGCAGTGGGCACATTGAGCCTGACACACACTTGCAGGCAACTGCAATTATATTACAGAGAAAAAATTGTATAACTTTTTTATCTGCAAGCTACTGTGCCACCAGATATGAGTGGTGGGCACTGGCAGTGGGCAAAGTACAGTCTGTGGGCCTGACACACACTGGCATGCAACTGCAATTATATTACAGAAAAAACAATTGTATTACTTTTTTATCTGAAAGCTACTGTGCCATCAGATATGAGTGGTGGGCACTGGCAGTGGGCACAGTACACTCTGTGGGCCTGACACACACTGGAAGGCAACTGCAATTATATTACAGAGAAAAAATGGTATTACTTTTTTATCTGCAAGCTACTGTGCCACCAGATATGAGTGGTGGGCACTGGCAGTGGGCACAGTACACTCTGTGGGCCTGACACACACTGGCAGGCAGCTGCAATTATTTTACAGAGAAAAAATTGTATAACTTTTTTTATCTGCAAGCTACTGTGCCACCAGATATGAGTGGTGGGCACTGGTAGTGGGCATAGTACACTCTGTGGGCCTGACACACACTGGCAGGCAACTGCAAATATATTACAGGGAAAAAATTGTATTACTTTTTTATCTGTAAGCTACTGTGCCACCAGTTATGAGTGGTGGGCACTGGCAGTGGGCACAGTACAGTCTGTGGGCCTGACACACACTGGCAGGCAACTGCAATTATATTGCAGCGTACTCAAGTTGTGTGTAGTAGGTGTTTCTGGGTGATGTAGTGCAATATACACTAACCTGGTACGGCTGACTCTCTGCAAGGGCAGGTATAGGTAAGGAATAGTTCTTTGACGCCAGTGCCAAGTAAACGGTGGCACGCCGTTTGCGGATGCAGGAATAAATTGAGGAAACGTAGTCTTAAAACAGAACTCCAACTTTAGTAGTTTTGCAAGCAGAGACAATATAGGAAATGCAGTTCCTAAGCATACAGTCGATTTGGCAATTCGGTTGATGCAGGCAATTCAGTTATAGCAGGGTAATTACAGAGTGTTGAACACAGGACTTGCAGCACAGGAGCTTGCACTCTAATTCTGTCTGATCCTGGAATACAGCAATTCTTCACCAAGGCCCATTAACCTAATTCTGGCTTTATATCCTTGGCTATGGCTTCTATAAGTACCTCCTCTGTCTTTCTGAGTACCTCTGGCTTTCCTGATCTTTGCCTCTGTCTCTCTCAGCTGCTGGAAACTTCCTCAGGTTCTTGATCTAACATATTCCTGTTTCTGCATATGGGAATTCAGGAGGGAATCTTCTCCTGGACAGCAGGCTTCAGGCCTGGACTTGTCTCAGACATTGTCTAATCTCCAACTGTAGATTACAGACACTAGACTCCGTCTCACTTGCACTTCCCTGTCTGGGCCTTATATAAACTAGGGCTCCCTAGCTCCCTCTAGCGACTAGAAGCTGGAATGACACCCCTAGCAGGCCTGTACATGCAAGTTTCACAGTAACAGGGAAACACATAACATTACATTACATGACATTTTATAAAACTGACATATAACAACTTCTCCATAATTAGGAGGGACGACAGCACACCAAGTGACACTTTGGTAGTGACGGGTATTACAGTTCCCGTACACTACAATATTACAGAGAAAAAATTGTAGTACTTTTTTATCTGCAAGCTTTTGTGCCAATAGATATGAGTGGTGGGCACTGGCAGTGGGCACAGTACACTCTGTGGGCCTGACACACACTTGCAGGCAACTGCTTATATATTATAGAAAAAAAAATGGTATTACTTTTTTTATCTGCAAGCTACTGTGCCACCAGATATGAGGGGTGGGCACTGGTAGTGGTCACAGTGCAGTCTGTGGGCCTGACACACACTTGCAGGCAACTGCAATTATTTTACAGAGAAAAAATTGTATTACTTTTTGATCTGAAAGCTAATGTGCCACCAGATATGAGTGGTGGGCACTGGCAGTGGGCACAGTACACTCTGTGGGCCTGACACACACTGGCAGGCAACTGCAATTTTATTACAGAGAAAAAATTATATTACTTTTTTATCTGCAAGCTACTGTGCCACCAGATATGAGTGGTGGGCACTGGCAGTGGGCACAGTACAGTCTGTGGTCCTGACACACACTGGCAGGCAACTGCAATTATATTACAGAGAAAAAATGGTATTACTTTTTTATCTGCAAGCTACTGTGCCACCAGATATGAGTGGTGGGCACTGGCAGTGGGCACAGTACACTCTGTGGGCCTGACACACACTGGCAGGCAGCTGCAATTATTTTACAGAGAAAAAATTGTATAACTTTTTTTATCTGCAAGCTACTGTGCCACCAGATATGAGTGGTGGGCACTGGTAGTGGGCATAGTACACTCTGTGGGCCTGACACACACTGGCAGGCAACTGCAAATATATTACAGGGAAAAAATTGTATTACTTTTTTATCTGTAAGCTACTGTGCCACCAGTTATGAGTGGTGGGCACTGGCAGTGGGCACAGTACAGTCTGTGGGCCTGACACACACTGGCAGGCAACTGCAATTATATTGCAGCGTACTCAAGTTGTGTGTAGTAGGTGTTTCTGGGTGATGTAGTGCAATATACACTAACCTGGTACGGCTGACTCTCTGCAAGGGCAGGTATAGGTAAGGAATAGTTCTTTGACGCCAGTGCCAAGTAAACGGTGGCACGCCGTTTGCGGATGCAGGAATAAATTGAGGAAACGTAGTCTTAAAACAGAACTCCAACTTTAGTAGTTTTGCAAGCAGAGACAATATAGGAAATGCAGTTCCTAAGCATACAGTCGATTTGGCAATTCGGTCGATGCAGGCAATTCAGTTATAGCAGGGTAATTACAGAGTGTTGAACACAGGACTTGCAGCACAGGAGCTTGCACTCTAATTCTGTCTGATCCTGGAATACAGCAATTCTTCACCAAGGCCCATTAACCTAATTCTGGCTTTATATCCTTGGCTATGGCTTCTATAAGTACCTCCTCTGTCTTTCTGAGTACCTCTGGCTTTCCTGATCTTTGCCTCTGTCTCTCTCAGCTGCTGGAAACTTCCTCAGGTTCTTGATCTAACATATTCCTGTTTCTGCATATGGGAATTCAGGAGGGAATCTTCTCCTGGACAGCAGGCTTCAGGCCTGGACTTGTCTCAGACATTGTCTAATCTCCAACTGTAGATTACAGACACTAGACTCCGTCTCACTTGCACTTCCCTGTCTGGGCCTTATATAAACTAGGGCTCCCTAGCTCCCTCTAGCGACTAGAAGCTGGAATGACACCCCTAGCAGGCCTGTACATGCAAGTTTCACAGTAACAGGGAAACACATAACATTACATTACATGACATTTTATAAAACTGACATATAACAACTTCTCCATAATTAGGAGGGACGACAGCACACCAAGTGACACTTTGGTAGTGACGGGTATTACAGTTCCCGTACACTACAATATTACAGAGAAAAAATTGTAGTACTTTTTTATCTGCAAGCTTTTGTGCCAATAGATATGAGTGGTGGGCACTGGCAGTGGGCACAGTACACTCTGTGGGCCTGACACACACTTGCAGGCAACTGCTTATATATTATAGAAAAAAAAATGGTATTACTTTTTTTATCTGCAAGCTACTGTGCCACCAGATATGAGGGGTGGGCACTGGTAGTGGTCACAGTGCAGTCTGTGGGCCTGACACACACTTGCAGGCAACTGCAATTATTTTACAGAGAAAAAATTGTATTACTTTTTTATCTGAAAGCTAATGTGCCACCAGATATGAGTGGTGGGCACTGGCAGTGGGCACAGTACACTCTGTGGGCCTGACACACACTGGCAGGCAACTGCAATTTTATTACAGAGAAAAAATTATATTACTTTTTTATCTGCAAGCTACTGTGCCACCAGATATGAGTGGTGGGCACTGGCAGTGGGCACAGTACAGTCTGTGGTCCTGACACACACTGGCAGGCAACTGCAATTATATTACAGAGAAAAAATTGTATTACTTTTTTATCTGCAAGCTACTGTGCCATCAGATATGAGTGGTGGGCACTGGCAGTGGGCACAGTACACTCTGTGAGCCTGACACACACTGGCAGGCAACTGCAATTATATTACAGAGAAAAAATGGTATAACTTTTTTTATCTGCAAGCTACTGTGCCACCAGATATGAGTGGTGGGCACTGGCAGTGGGCACAGTACACTCTGTGGGCCTGACACACACTGGCAGGCAACTGCAATTATATTACAGAGAAAAAATTGTATTACTTTTTTATCTGCAAGCTACTGTGCCACCAGATATGAGTGGTGAGCACTGGCAGTGGGCACAGTACAGTCTGTGGGCCTGACACACACTGGCAGGCAACTGCAATTATATTACAGAGAAAAAATTGTATTACTTTTTTATCTGCAAGCTACTGTGCCATCATGAGGAAGGATCTGTAATATATGTTGATCCGAAACATGTTGATGATAGGAGCCTGATGTTTGGTTTTTAAGCACGTTTCCTAATAAAACACGCACTGCGAGGTGAAGCTGGACAATATTTTTTTGCTACTGTGCCAATAGATATGAGTGGTGGGCACTGGCAGTGGGCACAGTACAGTCTGTGGGCCTTACACACACTGGTAGGCAACTGCAATTAAATTACAGAGAAAAAAATGTATTACTTTTTTATCTGCAAGCTACTGTGCCACCAGATATGAGTGGTGGGCACTGGCAGTGGGCACAGTACACTCTGTGAGCCTGACACACACTGACAGGCAACTGCAATTATATTACAGAGAAATTTTTTTTATTACTTTGTTTATCTGCAAGCTACTGTGCCACCAGATATGAGTGGTGGGCACTGGCAGTGGGCACAGTACACTCTGTGGGCCTGACACACACTGGCAGGCAACTGCAATTATATTACAGTAAAAAACGGTATTACTTTTTTATCTGCAAGCTACTGTGCCACCAGATATGAGTGGTGGGCACTGGCAGTGGGCACAGTACACTCTGTGGGCCTGACACACACACTGGCAGGCAACTGCAATTATATTACAGAGAAAAAATTGTATTACTTTTTTATCTGCAAGCTACTGTGCCAATAGATATGAGTGGTGAGCACTGGTAGTGGGCACAGTACATTCTGTGGGCCTGACACACACTGGCAGGCAACTGCAATTATATTAGAGAAAAAATTGCATAACTTTTTTATCTGCAAGCTACTGTGCCACCAAATATGAGTCTTGGGCACTGGCAGTGGGCACAGTACACTCTGTGGGCCTGACACACACTTGCAGGCAACTGCAATTATATTACAGAGAAAAAATTGCATAACTTTTTTATCTGCAAGCTACTGTGCCACCAGATATGAGTCTTGGGCACTGGCAGTGGGCACAGTACACTCTGTGGGCCTGACACACACTGGCAGGCAACTGCAATTATATTACAGAGAAAAAATTGTATAACTTTTTTTATCTGCAAGCTTCTGTGCCACCAGATATGAGTGGTGGGCACTGGCAGTGGACATAGTACACTCTGTGGGCCTGACACACACTGGCAGGCAACTGCAATTATATTACAGAAAAAAAAATTGTATTACTTTTTTATCTGCAAGGTACTGTGCCACCAGATATGAGTGGTGGGCACAGTACACTCTGTGGGCCTGACACACACTGGCAGGCAACTGCAATTATATTACAGAGAAAAAAAAATATTACTTTTTTATCTGCAAGCTACTGTGCCACCGCATATGAGTGGTGGGCACTAGCAGTGGGCACAGTACACTCTGTGGGCCTGACACACACTTGCAGGCAACTGCAATTATATTACAGAGAAAAAATTGTATTACTTTTTATCTGTAAGCTACTGTGCCACCAGATATGAGTGGTGGGCACTGTCAGTGGGCACAGTACAGTCTGTGGGCCTGACACACACACTGGCAGGCAACTGCAATTATATTACAGAGAAAAAATTGTATTACTTTTTTATCTGCAAGCTACTGTGCCACCAGATATAAGTGGTGAGCACTGGCAGTGGGCACAGTACAGTCTGTGGGCCTGACACACACTGGCAGGCAACTGCAATTATATTACAGAGAAAAAATTGTATTACTTTTTTATCTGCAAGCTACTGTGCCAATAGATATGAGTGGTGAGCACTGGTAGTGGGCACAGTACATTCTGTGGGCCTGACACACACTGGCAGGCAACTGCAATTATATTAGAGAAAAAATTGCATAACTTTTTTATCTGCAAGCTACTGTGCCACCAAATATGAGTCTTGGGCACTGGCAGTGGGCACAGTACACTCTGTGGGCCTGACACACACTGGCAGGCAACTGCAATTATATTACAGAGAAAAAATTGCATAACTTTTTTATCTGCAAGCTACTGTGCCACCAGATATGAGTCTTGGGCACTGGCAGTGGGCACAGTACACTCTGTGGGCCTGACACACACTGGCAGGCAACTGCAATTATATTACAGAGAAAAAATTGTATAACTTTTTTTATCTGCAAGCTTCTGTGCCACCAGATATGAGTGGTGGGCACTGGCAGTGGGCACAGTACACTCTGTGGGCCTGACACACACTGGCAGGCAACTGCAATTATATTACAGAAAAAAAAAATTGTATTACTTTTTTATCTGCAAGGTACTGTGCCACCAGATATGAGTGGTGGGCACAGTACACTCTGTGGGCCTGACACACACTGGCAGGCAACTGCAATTATATTACAGAGAAAAAAAAATATTACTTTTTTATCTGCAAGCTACTGTGCCACCGCATATGAGTGGTGGGCACTAGCAGTGGGCACAGTACACTCTGTGGGCCTGACACACACTTGCAGGCAACTGCAATTATATTACAGAGAAAAAATTGTATTACTTTTTATCTGTAAGCTACTGTGCCACCAGATATGAGTGGTGGGCACTGTCAGTGGGCACAGTACACTCTGTGGGCCTGACACACACTGGCAGGCAACTGCAATTATATTACAGAGAAAAAATGGTATTACTTTTTTATCTGCAAGCTACTGTGCCACCAGATATGAGTGGCGGGCATTGGCAGTGGGCACAGTACACTCTGTGGGTCTGACACACACTGGCAGGCAACTGCAATTATATTACAGTAAAAAACGGTATTACTTTTTTATCTGCAAGCTACTGTGCCACCAGATATGAGTGGTGAGCACTGGCAGTGGGCACAGTACAGTCTGTGGGCCTGACACACACTGGCAGGTTACTGCAATTATATTACAGAGAAAAAATTGTAGTACTTTTTTATCTGCAAGCTACTGTGTCAATAGATATGAGTGGTGGGCACTGGCAGTGGGCACAGTAAAGTCTGTGGGCCTGACACACACTGGTAGGAAACTGCAATTATATTACAGAGAAAAAATTGTATTACTTTTTTTATCTGCAAGCTACTGTGCCACCAGATATGAGTGGTGAGCACTGGCAGTGGGCACAGTACAGTCTGTGGGCCTGACACACACACTGGCAGGCAACTGCAATTATATTACAGAGAAAAAATTGTATTACTTTTTTATCTGCAAGCTACTGTGCCACCAGATATAAGTGGTGGGCACTGGCAGTGGGCACAGTACACTCTGTGGGCCTGACACACACTGGCAGGCAACTGCAATTATATTACAGAGAAAAAATTGTATTACTTTTTTATCTGCAAGCTACTGTGCCACCAGATATGAGTGGTGGGCACTGGCAGTGGGCACAGTACACTCTGTGAGCCTGACACACACTGGCAGGCAACTGCAATTATATTACAGAGAAAAAATGGTATTACTTTTTTATCTGCAAGCTACTGTGCCACCAGATATGAGTGGTGGGCACTGGCAGTGGGCACAGTACACTCTGTGGGCCTGACACACACTGGCAGGCAACTGCAATTATATTACAGAGAAAAAATTGTATTACTTTTTTATCTGCAAGCTACTGTGCCACCAGATATGAGTGGTGGGCACTGGCAGTGGGCACAGTACACTCTGTGGGCCTGACACACACTGGCAGGCAACTGCAATTATATTACAGAGAAAAAATTGTATTACTTTTTTATCCTGCAAGCTACTGTGCCACCAGATATGAGTGGTGGGCACTGGCAGTGGGCACAGTACACTCTGTGGGCCTGACACACACTGGCAGGCAACTGCAATTATATTACAGAGAAAAAATTGTATTACTTTTTTTATCTGCAAGCTACTGTGCCACCAGATATGAGTGGTGGGCACTGGCAGTGGGCACAGTACACTCTGTGGGCCTGACACACACTGGCAGGCAACTGCAATTATATTACAGAGAAAAAATTGTATTACTTTTTTATCTGCAAGCTACTGTGCCACCAGATATGAGTGGTGGGCACTGGCAGTGGGCACAGTACACTCTGTGGGCCTGACACACACTGGCAGGCAACTGCAATTATATTACAGAGAAAAAATTGTATTACTTTTTTATCTGCAAGCTACTGTGCCACCAGATATGAGTGGTGGGCACTGGCAGTGGGCACAGTACACTCTGTGGGCCTGACACACACTGGCAGGCAACTGCAATTATATTACAGAGAAAAAATTGTATTACTTTTTTATCTGCAAGCTACTGAGCCACCAGATATGAGTGGCGGGCATTGGCACTGGGCACCCTACAATCTGTGGGCCTGACACACACTGGCAGGCAACTGCAATTATATTACAGAGAAAAAATTGTATTACTTTTTTATCTGCAAGCTACTGTGCCACCAGATATGAGTGGTGGGCACTGGCAGTGGGCACAGTACACTCTGTGGGCCTGACACACACTGGCAGGCAACTGCAATTATATTACAGAGAAAAAATTGTATTACTTTTTTATCTGCAAGCTACTGTGCCACCAGATATGAGTGGTGGGCACTGGCAGTGGGCACAGTACACTCTGTGGGCCTGACACACACTGGCAGGCAACTGCAATTATATTACAGAGAAAAAATTGTATTACTTTTTTATCTGCAAGCTACTGTGCCACCAGATATGAGTGGTGGGCACTGGCAGTGGGCACAGTACACTCTGTGGGCCTGACACACACTGGCAGGCAACTGCAATTATATTACAGAGAAAAAATTGTATTACTTTTTTATCTGCAAGCTACTGTGCCACCAGATATGAGTGGTGGGCACTGGCAGTGGGCACAGTACACTCTGTGGGCCTGACACACACTGGCAGGCAACTGCAATTATATTACAGAGAAAAAATTGTATTACTTTTTTATCTGCAAGCTACTGTGCCAACATATATCAGTGGTGGGCACTGGCAGTGGGCACAGTACACTCTGTGGGCCTGACACACACTGGCAGGCAACTGCAATTATATTACAGAGAAAAAATTGTATTACTTTTTTATCTGCAAGCTACTGTGCCACCAGATATGAGTGGTGGGCACTGGCAGTGGGCACAGTACAGTCTGTGGGCCTGACACACACTGGCAGGCAACTGCAATTATATTACAGAGAAAAAATTGTATTACTTTTTTATCTGCAAGCTACTGTGCCACCAGATATGAGTGGTGGGCACTGGCAGTGGGCACAGTACAGTCTGTGGGCCTGACACACACTGGCAGGCAACTGCAATTATATTACAGAGAAAAAATTGTATTACTTTTTTATCTGCAAGCTACTGTGCCACCAGATATGAGTGGTGGGCACTGGCAGTGGGCACAGTACACTCTGTGAGCCTGACACACACTGGCAGGCAACTGCAATTATATTACAGAGAAAAAATTGTATTACTTTTTTATCTGCAAGCTACTGTGCCACCAGATATGAGTGGTGGGCACTGGCAGTGGGCACAGTACACTCTGTGGGCCTGACACACACTGGCAGGCAACTGCAATTATATTACAGAGAAAAAATTGTATTACTTGTTTATCTGCAAGCTACTGTGCCACCAGATATGAGTGGTGGGCACTGGCAGTGGGCACAGTACACTCTGTGGGCCTGACACACACTGGCAGGCAACTGCAATTATATTACAGAGAAAAAATTGTATTACTTTTTTATCTGCAAGCTACTGTGCCACCAGATATGAGTGGTGGGCACTGGCAGTGGGCACAGTACAGTCTGTGGGCCTGACACACACTGGCAGGCAACTGCAATTATATTACAGAGAAAAAATTGTATTACTTTTTTATCTGCAAGCTACTGTGCCACCAGATATGAGTGGTGGGCACTGGCAGTGGGCACAGTACACTCTGTGAGCCTGACACACACTGGCAGGCAACTGCAATTATATTACAGAGAAAAAATTGTATTACTTTTTTATCTGCAAGCTACTGTGCCACCAGATATGAGTGGTGGGCACTGGCAGTGGGCACAGTACACTCTGTGGGCCTGACACACACTTGCAGGCAACTGCAATTATATTACAGAGAAAAAATTGTATTACTTTTTTATCTGCAAGCTACTGTGCCACCAGATATGAGTGGTGGGCACTGGCAGTGGGCACAGTACACTCTGTGGGCCTGACACACACTGGCAGGCAACTGCAATTATATTACAGAGAAAAAATTGTATTACTTTTTTATCTGCAAGCTACTGTGCCACCAGATATGAGTGGTGGGCACTGGCAGTGGGCACAGTACACTCTGTGGGCCTGACACACACTGGCAGGCAACTGCAATTATATTACAGAGAAAAAATTGTATAACTTTTTTATCTGCAAGCTACTGTGCCACCAGATATGAGTGGTGGGCACTGGCAGTGGGCACAGTACACTCTGTGGGCCTGACACACACTGGCAGGCAACTGCAATTATATTACAGAGAAAAAATTGTATTACTTTTTTATCTGCAAGCTACTGTGCCACCAGATATGAGTGGTGGGCACTGGCAGTGGGCACAGTACACTCTGTGGGCCTGACACACACTGGCAGGCAACTGCAATTATATTACAGAGAAAAAAATTGTATTACTTTTTTATCTGCAAGCTACTGTGCCACCAGATATGAGTGGTGGGCACTGGCAGTGGGCACAGTACACTCTGTGGGCCTGACACACACTGGCAGGCAACTGCAATTATATTACAGAGAAAAAAATGTATTACTTTTTTATCTGCAAGCTACTGTGCCACCAGATATGAGTGGTGGGCACTGGCAGTGGGCACAGTACACTCTGTGGGCCTGACACACACTGGCAGGCAACTGCAATTATATTACAGAGAAAAAAATGTATTACTTTTTTATCTGCAAGCTACTGTGCCACCAGATATGAGTGGTGGGCACTGGCAGTGGGCACAGTACACTCTGTGGGCCTGACACACACTGGCAGGCAACTGCAATTATATTACAGAGAAAAAATTGTATTACTTTTTTATCTGCAAGCTACTGTGCCACCAGATATGAGTGGTGGGCACTGGCAGTGGGCACAGTACACTCTGTGGGCCTGACACACACTGGCAGGCAACTGCAATTATATTACAGAGAAAAAATTGTATTACTTTTTTATCTGCAAGCTACTGTGCCACCAGATATGAGTGGTGGGCACTGGCAGTGGGCACAGTACACTCTGTGGGCCTGACACACACTGGCAGGCAACTGCAATTATATTACAGAGAAAAAATTGTATTACTTTTTTATCTGCAAGCTACTGTGCCACCAGATATGAGTGGTGGGCACTGGCAGTGGGCACAGTACACTCTGTGGGCCTGACACACACTGGCAGGCAACTGCAATTATATTACAGGGAAAAAATGGTATTACTTTTTTTATCTGTAAGCTACTGTGCCACCAGATATGAGTGGTGGGCACTGGCAGTGGGCACAGTACAGTCTGTGGGCCTGACACACACTGGCAGGCAACTGCAATTATATTACAGAGAAAAAAATGTATTACTTTTTTATCTGCAAGCTACTGTGCCACCAGATATGAGTGGTGGGCACTGGCAGTGGGCACAGTACACTCTGTGGGCCTGACACACACTGGCAGGCAACTGCAATTATATTACAGAGAAAAAATTGTATTACTTTTTTTATCTGCAAGCTACTGTGCCACCAGATATGAGTGGTGGGCACTGGCAGTGGGCACAGTACACTCTGTGGGCCTGACACACACTGGCAGGCAACTGCAATTGTATTACAGGGAACAAATTGTATTACTTTTTTTATCTGCAAGCTACTGTGCCACCAGATATGAGTGGTGGGCACTGGCAGTGGGCACAGTACACTCTGTGGGCCTGACACACACTGGCAGGCAACTGCAATTATATTACAGAGAAAAAAATTGTATTACTTTTTTATTTGCAAGGTACTGTGCCACCAGATATGAGTGGTGGGCACTGGTAGTGGGCACAGTACACTCTGTGGGCCTGACACACACTGGCAGGCAACTGCAATTATATTACAGAGAAAAAAAATTATTACTTTTTTATCTTCAAGCTACTGTGCCACCAGATATGAGTGGTGGGCACTGGTAGTGGGCACAGTACACTCTGTGGGCCTGACACACACTGGCAGGCAACTGCAATTATATTACAGGGAACAAATTATATTACTTTTTTTTATCTGCAAGCTACTGTGTCACCAGATATGAGTGGTGGGCACTGGCAGTGGGCACAGTACACTCTGTGAGCCTGACACACACTGGCAGGCAACTGCAATTATATTACAGACAAAAAATGGTAATACTTTTTTATCTGCAAGCTACTGTGCCACTAGATATGAGTGGTGGGCACTGGCAGTGGGCACAGTACAGTCTGTGGGCCTGACACACACTGGCAGGCAACTGCAATTATATTACAGCGAAAAAATTGTATTACTTTTTTATCTGCAAGCTACTGTGCCACCAGATATGAGTGGTGGGCACTGGCAGTGGGCACAGTACACTCTGTGGGCCTGACACACACTGGCAGGCAACTGCAATTATATTACAGAGAAAAAATTGTATTACTTTTTTATCTGCAAGCTACTGTGCCACTAGATATGAGTGGTGGGCACTGGCAGTGGGCACAGTACAGTCTGTGGGCCTGACACACACTGGCAGGCAACTGCAATTATATTACAGAGAAAAAAATGTATTACTTTTTTATCTGCAAGCTACTGTGCCACCAGATATGAGTGGTGGGCACTGGCAGTGGGCACAGTACACTCTGTGAGCCTGACACACACTGGCAGGCAACTGCAATTATATTACAGAGAAAAAATTGTATTACTTTTTTATCTGCAAGCTACTGTGCCACTAGATATGAGTGGTGGGCACTGGCAGTGGGCACAGTACAGTCTGTGGGCCTGACACACACTGGCAGGCAACTGCAATTATATTACAGAGAAAAAAATGTATTACTTTTTTATCTGCAAGCTACTGTGCCACCAGATATGAGTGGTGGGCACTGGCAGTGGGCACAGTACACTCTGTGAGCCTGACACACACTGGCAGGCAACTGCAATTATATTACAGAGAAAAAATTGTATTACTTTTTTATCTGCAAGCTACTGTGCCACCAGATATGAGTGGTGGGCACTGGCAGTGGGCACAGTACACTCTGTGGGCCTGACACACACTGGCAGGCAACTGCAATTATATTACAGAGAAAAAAATTGTATTACTTTTTTATCTGCAAGCTACTGTGCCACCAGATATGAGTGGTGGGCACTGGCAGTGGGCACAGTACACTCTGTGGGCCTGACACACACTGGCAGGCAACTGCAATTATATTACAGAGAAAAAATTGTATTACTTTTTTATCTGCAAGCTACTGTGCCACCAGATATGAGTGGTGGGCACTGGCAGTGGGCACAGTACACTCTGTGGGCCTGACACACACTGGCAGGCAACTGCAATTATATTACAGAGAAAAAAATTGTATTACTTTTTTATCTGCAAGGTACTGTGCCACCAGATATGAGTGGTGGGCACTGGCAGTGGGCACAGTACACTCTGTGGGCCTGACACACACTGGCAGGCAACTGCAATTATATTACAGAGAAAAAAATTGTATTACTTTTTTATCTGCAAGCTACTGTGCCACCAGATATGAGTGGTGGGCACTGGCAGTGGGCACAGTACACTCTGTGGGCCTGACACACACTGGCAGGCAACTGCAATTATATTACAGAGAAAAAAAATTATTACTTTTTTATCTGCAAGCTACTGTGCCAACATATATCAGTGGTGGGCACTGGTAGTGGGCACAGTACACTCTGTGGGCCTGACACACACTTGCAGGCAACTGCAATTATATTACAGGGAACAAATTTTATTACTTTTTTATCTGTAAGCTACTGTGCCACCAAATATGAGTGGTGTGCACTGGCAGTGGGCACAGTACAGTCTGTGGGCCTGACACACACTGGCAGGCAACTGCAATTATATTACAGACAAAAAATGGTAATACTTTTTTATCTGCAAGCTACTGTGCCACTAGATATGAGTGGTGGGCACTGGCAGTGGGCACAGTACAGTCTGTGGGCCTGACACACACTGGCAGGCAACTGCAATTATATTACAGGGAAAAAAATGTTTTACTTTTTTATCTGCAAGCTACTGTGCCACCAGATATGAGTGGTGGGCACTGGCAGTAGGCACAGTACACTCTGTGAGCCTGACACACACTGGCAGGCAACTGCAATTATATTACATCGAAAACATTTTCTAACTTTTTTATCTGCAAGCTACTGTGCCACCAGATATGAGTGGTGGGCACTGGCAGTGGGCACAGTACACTCTGTGGGCCTGACACACACTGGCAGGCAACTGCAATTATATTACAGAGAAAAAATTGTATCACTTTTTTATCTGCAAGCTACTGAGTAACCAGATATGAGTGGCGGGCATTGGCAGTGGGCACAGTACACTCTGTGGGCCTGACACACACTGGCAGGCAACTGCAATTATATTACAGAGAAAAAATTGTATTACTTTTTTATCTGCAAGCTACTGTGCCACTAGATATGAGTGGTGGGCACTGGCAGTGGGCACAGTACAGTCTGTGGGCCTGACACACACTGGCAGGCAACTGCAATTATATTACAGAGAAAAAAATGTATTACTTTTTTATCTGCAAGCTACTGTGCCACCAGATATGAGTGGTGGGCACTGGCAGTGGGCACAGTACACTCTGTGAGCCTGACACACACTGGCAGGCAATTGCAATTATATTACAGAGAAAAAATTGTATTACTTTTTTATCTGCAAGCTACTGTGCCACCAGATATGAGTGGTGGGCACTGGCAGTGGGCACAGTACACTCTGTGGGCCTGACACACACTGGCAGGCAACTGCAATTATATTACAGAGAAAAAATGGTATTACTTTTTTATCTGCAAGCTACTGAGTCACCAGATATGAGTGGCGGGCATTGGCAGTGGGCACAGTACACTCTGTGGGCCTGACACACACTGGCAGGCAACTGCAATTATATTACAGAGAAAAAATTTTATTACTTTTTTATCTGCAAGCTACTGTGCCACTAGATATGAGTGGTGGGCACTGGCAGTGGGCACAGTACAGTCTGTGCGCCTGACACACACTGGCAGGCAATTGCAATTATATTACAGAGAAAAAATTGTATAACTTTTTTTATCTGCAAGCTACTGTGCCATCAGATATGAGTGGTGGGCACTGGCAGTGGGCACAGTACACTCTGTGGGCCTGACACACACTGGCAGGCAACTGCAATTATATTACAGAGAAAAAATTGTATAACTTTTTTATTTGCAAGCTACTGTGCCACCAGATATGAGTGGTGGGCACTGGCAGTGGGCACAGTACACTCTGTGGGCCTGACACACACTGGCAGGCAACTGCAATTATATTACAGAGAAAAAAATTGTATTACTTTTTTATCTGCAAGCTACTGTGCCACCAGATATGAGTGGTGGGCACTGGTAGTGGGCACAGTACACTCTGTGGGCCTGACACACACTGGCAGGCAACTGCAATTATATTACAGAGAAAAAAAATATTACTTTTTTATCTGCAAGCTACTGTGCCAACAGATATGAGTGGTGGGCACTGGCAGTGGGCACAGTACACTCTGTGGGCCTGACACACACTGGCAGGCAACTGCAATTATATTACAGAGAAAAAAAATTATTACTTTTTTATCTGCAAGCTACTGTGCCACCGCATATGAGTGGTAGGCACTGGCAGTGGGCAGAGTACACTCTGTGGGCCTGACACACACTTGCAGGCAACTGCAATTATATTACAGGGTAAAAATTGTATTACTATTTTATCTGCAAGCTACTGTGCCACCAGATATGAGTGGTGGGCACTGGCAGTGGGCACAGTACACTCTGTGGGCCTGACACACACTGGCAGGCAACTGCAATTATATTACAGAGAAAAAAATTGTATTACTTTTTTATCTGCAAGGTACTGTGCCACCAGATATGAGTGGTGGGCACTGGTAGTGGGCACAGTTCACTCTGTGGGCCTGACACACACTGGCAGGCAACTGCAATTATATTACAGAGAAAAAATTGTATTACTTTTTTATCTGCAAGCTACTGTGCCACCAGATATGAGTGGTGGGCACTGGCAGTGGGCACAGTACACTCTGTGGGCCTGACACACACTGGCAGGCAACTGCAAATATATTACAGGGAAAAAATTGTATTACTTTTTTATCTGTAAGCTACTGTGCCACCAGATATGAGTGGTGGGCACTGGCAGTGGGCACAGTACACTCTGTGGGCCTGACACACACTGGCAGGCAACTGCAATTATATTACAGAGAAAAAATTGTATAACTTTTTTATCTGCAAGCTACTGTGCCACCAGATATGAGTGGTGGGCACTGGCAGTGGGCACAGTACACTCTGTGGGCCTGACACACACTGGCAGGCAACTGCAATTATATTACAGAGAAAAAATTGTATTACTTTTTTATCTGCAAGCTACTGTGCCACCAGATATGAGTGGTGGGCACTGGCAGTGGGCACAGTACACTCTGTGGGCCTGACACACACTGGCAGGCAACTGCAATTATATTACAGAGAAAAAATTGTATTACTTTTTTATCTGCAAGCTACTGTGCCACCAGATATGAGTGGTGGGCACTGGCAGTGGGCACAGTACAGTCTGTGGGCCTGACACACACTGGCAGGCAACTGCAATTATATTACAGAGAAAAAATTGTATTACTTTTTTATCTGCAAGCTACTGTGCCACCAGATATGAGTGGTGGGCACTGGCAGTGGGCACAGTACACTCTGTGGGCCTGACACACACTGGCAGGCAACTGCAATTATATTACAGAGAAAAAATTGTATTACTTTTTTATCTGCAAGCTACTGTGCCACCAGATATGAGTGGTGGGCACTGGCAGTGGGCACAGTACAGTCTGTGGGCCTGACACACACTGGCAGGCAACTGCAATTATATTACAGAGAAAAAAATGTATTACTTTTTTATCTGCAAGCTACTGTGCCACCAGATATGAGTGGTGGGCACTGGCAGTGGGCACAGTACACTCTGTGAGCCTGACACACACTGGCAGGCAACTGCAATTATATTACAGAGAAAAAATTGTATTACTTTTTTATCTGCAAGCTACTGTGCCACCAGATATGAGTGGTGGGCACTGGCAGTGGGCACAGTACACTCTGTGGGCCTGACACACACTGGCAGGCAACTGCAATTATATTACAGAGAAAAAATTGTATTACTTTTTTATCTGCAAGCTACTGTGCCACCAGATATGAGTGGTGGGCACTGGCAGTGGGCACAGTACACTCTGTGGGCCTGACACACACTGGCAGGCAACTGCAATTATATTACAGAGAAAAAAATGTATTACTTTTTTATCTGCAAGCAACTGTGCCACCAGATATGAGTGGTGGGCACTGGCAGTGGGCACAGTACACTCTGTGGGCCTGACACACACTGGCAGGCAACTGCAATTATATTACAGAGAAAAAATTGTATTACTTTTTTATCTGCAAGCTACTGTGCCACCAGATATGAGTGGTGGGCACTGGCAGTGGGCACAGTACACTCTGTGGGCCTGACACACACTGGCAGGCAACTGCAATTATATTACAGAGAAAAAAATGTATTACTTTTTTATCTGCAAGCTACTGTGCCACCAGATATGAGTGGTGGGCACTGGCAGTGGGCACAGTACACTCTGTGGGCCTGACACACACTGGCAGGCAACTGCAATTATATTACAGAGAAAAAAATGTATTACTTTTTTATCTGCAAGCTACTGTGCCACCAGATATGAGTGGTGGGCACTGGCAGTGGGCACAGTACACTCTGTGGGCCTGACACACACTGGCAGGCAACTGCAATTATATTACAGAGAAAAAAATGTATTACTTTTTTATCTGCAAGCTACTGTGCCACCAGATATGAGTGGTGGGCACTGGCAGTGGGCACAGTACACTCTGTGGGCCTGACACACACTGGCAGGCAACTGCAATTATATTACAGAGAAAAAATTGTATTACTTTTTTATCTGCAAGCTACTGTGCCACCAGATATGAGTGGTGGGCACTGGCAGTGGGCACAGTACACTCTGTGGGCCTGACACACACTGGCAGGCAACTGCAATTATATTACAGAGAAAAAAATGTATTACTTTTTTATCTGCAAGCTACTGTGCCACCGCATATGAGTGGTAGGCACTGGCAGTGGGCAGAGTACACTCTGTGGGCCTGACACACACTTGCAGGCAACTGCAATTATATTACAGGGAAAAAATGGTATTACTTTTTTATCTGCAAGCTACTGTGCCACTAGATATGAGTGGTGGGCACTGGCAGTGGGCACAGTACACTCTGTGGGCCTGACACACACTGGCAGGCAACTGCAATTATATTACAGAGAAAAAATTGAATTACTTTTTTATCTGCAAGCTACTGTGCCACCAGATATGAGTGGCGGGCATTGGCAGTAGGCACAGTACACTCTGTGGGCCTGACACACACTGGCAGGCAACTGCAATTATATTACAGTGAAAAACGGTATTACTTTTTTATCTGCAAGCTACTGTGCTACCAGATATGAGTGGTGAGCACTGGCAGTGGGCACAGTACAGTCTGTGGGCCTGACACACACTGGTAGGCAACTGCAATTATATTACAGAGAAAAAAATGTATTACTTTTTTATCTGCAAGCTACTGTGCCACCAGATATGAGTGGTGGGCACTGGCAGTGGGCACAGTACACTATGTGGGCCTGACACACACTGGCAGGCAACTGCAATTATATTACAGAGAAAAAAATTGTATTACTTTTTTATCTGCAAGGTACTGTGCCACCAGATATGAGTGGTGGGCACTGGTAGTGGGCACAGTACACTCTGTGGGCCTGACACACACTGGCAGGCAACTGCAATTATATTACAGAGAAAAAATTGTATTACTTTTTTATCTGCAAGCTACTGTGCCACCAGATATGAGTGGTGGGCACTGGCAGTGGGCACAGTACACTCTGTGGGCCTGACACACACTGGCAGGCAACTGCAAAGATATTACAGGGAAAAAATTGTATTACTTTTTTATCTGTAAGCTACTGTGCCACCAGATATGAGTGGTGGGCACTGGCAGTGGTCACAGTACAGTCTGTGGGCCTGACACAAACTGGCAGGCAACTGCAATTATATTACAGAGAAAAAAAATTATTACTTTTTTATCTGCAAGCTACTGTGCCACCAGATATGAGTGGTGGGCACTGGCAGTGGGCACAGTACACTCTGTGGGCCTGACACACACTTGCAGGCAACTGCAATTATATTACAGAGAAAAAATTGTATAACTTTTTTATCTGCAAGCTACTGTGCCACCAGATATGAGTGGTGGGCACTGGCAGTGGGCACAGTACACTCTGTGGGCCTGACACACACTTGCAGGCAACTGCAATTATATTACAGAAAAAAAAATTGTATTACTTTTTTATCTGCAAGCTACTGTGCCACCAGATATGAGTGGTGGGCACTGGCAGTGGGCACAGTACACTCTGTGGGCCTGACACACACTGGCAGGCAACTGCAATTATATTACAGAGAAAAAATTGTATTACTTTTTTATCTGCAAGCTACTGTGCCACCAGATATGAGTGGTGGGCACTGGCAGTGGGCACAGTACAGTCTTTGGGCCTGACACACACTGGCAGGCAACTGCAATTATATTACAGAGAAAAAAAATTATAACTTTTTTTATCTGCAAGCTACTGTGCCACCAGATATGAGTGGTGGGCACTGGCAGTGGGCACAGTAAACTCTGTGAGCCTGATACACACTGGCAGGCAACTGCAATTATATTACAGAGAAAAAATTGTATAACTTTTTTTATCTGCAAGCTACTGTGCCACCAGATATGAGTGGTGGGAACTGGCAGTGGGCACAGTACACTCTGTTGGCCTGACACACACTGGCAGGCAACTGCAATTATATTACAGAGAAAACAATGTATTACTTTTTTATCTGCAAGCTACTGTGCCACCATATATGAGTGGTGGGCAATGGCAGTGGGCACAGTACACTCTGTGGGCCTGACACACACTGGCAGGCAACTGCAATATATTTATATATATATATATATATATATATATATATATATATATATATATATATATATAAAAAATAAAAATAAAGCAGACTGATGTACTTTTTGGGGTGCTGTCAGGACGCTGTCCTTACAGCAGATCAGATGAGTCTTTGAGGACTGGAGTGGACACAGAACACTGTCCTAGCTAACGATTTTCCTATTAATTCCCTATTAATTCAGCAGCAGCAGCACTCTCCTTGCTCTCACTAACACTGCATCTTTAGAATGAATCTAAGATGGATGCTGTCCTTGCTTTTTGATAGGAGGTGGGAGGGTCTTGGAGGGTGGGTATGCTGATTGGCTGGATTGTGTCTGCTGACTGTGAGGTACAGGGTCAAAGTTTGCTCAATGATGACGTATAGGGGGCGGACCGAACATCGCATATGTTCGCCCGCCGCTTCGAACGCGAACAAACGATGTTCGCCTGCGAATAGTTAACAGCAAAATAAACCTCAATATTTGTTACCCTGATTCCTACGTTTACAGAAACACCCCATATGTGGTCATAAAGTGCTATATGGGGGCACAGCGGGGCTCAGAATGGGAGGAACACCGTGTGGCTTTTGGAAGGCAGATTTTGTTAGAATAATTTTCAGGTACCATGTCGCATTTGAAGACACCCTGAGGCACCCCAACAGTTAAAAAAAAAACTAAGTGAACCAATTATGGAAAATACACCCTCCAAGGATTTTTTCAAGGGGTGCACTGAGCACTTTGGCCCAATAGCCATTTCATAGAATTTAGAAAGACTTGGCAGTGAAAATGAAAAATTTAATATTTTACAAGAATATCTCGCTTTAGGCTCAAATTTTTCATTTTAACAAGGGGTATCAGGAGAAAATGCACCCCATAATCTGTTACCCATTTTCTCCTGAATACGTCAACACCACATATGTGGTTGTAAAGTGCTGTATGAGCACACAGCGGGGCTCAGAATGGGAGGAACACCGTGTGGCTTTTGGAAGGCAGATTTCACTGGAATAATTTTCAGGCACCATGTCGCATTTGACGACACCCTGAGGCACCCCAACAGTAAATAAAAAAATAAAAAAAAGTGACCCCATTATGGAAAATACACCCTCCAAGTAATTTTTCAAGGGGTGCACCCCAACAGTGAAAACCGCAAAAACGAGGCTCTAGGGGTGCCAGAAAATAAAAGGAAAATAAAGAAATGCCTCATTTAATAAAATGACACCTTTCAATGTATTCCACTAGGGGTATAATGGAAATTTGTAAGGTTTTTTTTGTTTTTGGGGGGAGCTATTATTGGATTGCCAAATGGAAAAATGCTCAACTGAAAATGTCTTGCCATGGATTAATTAAGAAATTAGTGAAATGGACTTAACGGATATCAGTGGAGGTGTGATAAACTTGAAAGCACTTTCCAATGCAGAGGCCTGGTTTAGAGGGGCAGGTCTGACAGTAGTGAGTGGTGTCTTTCCTAATCCCTTTAACCGAGCAAACTCAACACCTTTTTTGAGGTCGCTTTTTTTTCTGTGGGGGAAAGTACTCCAGGGAAATGCTGCCCACGTATTATTCTTGATACCCCAGAAGCACTTCTGGTTGAAACACTGCCCCCTCCTTCCTGAACGCCAAAAATCTATCTTTTTATAATTTTTTCCTGAAATTCCAAGAAGGTCCCCCCATGACCAGCTGTTCTGTGGATGACAAAGGCATTATATGGTGACACTTGGGTTAGGTACACAGCTAATTTTTTGTACCACACCTTAGATTTTTTTAAGGCACTGTAGGGCTGAAGTACCTGGTCTGAAAGATCCACTCCACCCATGAACTTGTTGTAATCCTGGATACACACAGGCTTAACATAGAAACATAGAATGTGCCAGCAGATAAGAACCATCTAGTCTGCCCAATATACTGAATACTATGAATAGCCCCTGGCCCTATCTTATATGAAGGATGGCCTTATGCCTATCCCATGCATGCTTAAACTCCTTCACTGTATTTGCAGCTACCACTTCTCCATGCATCCACTACTATCTCAGTAAAGACTTCCTGATATTACTTTTAAACCTTTGCCCCTCTAATTTAAAACTATGTCCTCTTGTAGCAGTTTTTCTTCTTTTAAATATTCTCTCCTCTTTTACCTTGTTGATTTCCTTTATGTATTTAAAAGTTTCTATCATATCCCCTCTGTCTCGTCTTTCTTCCAAGCTATACATGTTAAGGTCCTTTAATCTTTCCTGGTAAGTTTTATCCTGCAATCCATGTACCAGTTTAGTAGCTCTTCTCTGAACTCTCTCCAAAGTATCAATATCCTTCTGGAGTTATGGGGCCAGATTTATCATTCCTCTGACAGCTCACTCCACTTTCACATATGGCTAAAGTCAGTTTTAGCCAAGTCAGATTTATGATCGGCCCTTTAAGACTGTAATAAATGTGGTTTGACAGTAGCAGTTTATAGGTCACTAAGCAGCTTTACAAAAGTCGCACGTCTTTACGAAAAAGTCGCACGTTTTTATGAAAAAGTCGCATGTTCTATTAAAAAGTCTCATAAGATAAGCATGGTCCTCACTGGAGTGAAATTGGGACTTTTTTGCGACTTTTTTGCGACTTTTTTAAATAGTCCCAATAGTAAATCTGTCTAGAGATTCATTTACATAAGAAAACACGCCCACTTTCAGAAAACTGGCGAGCATAGTGCAGAGCAGAAAAAAGTCGCAAATTTGTGCGCAGTTTTAGCGTTTGGGACTTTTTTGGGACTTTTTCACTCCATTATTCTGACCTGAGCTAATGATAAATCTGGCCCATGGTCTCCAGTACTGAGCACAATACTCCAAATGAGGTCTCACTAGTGCTCTGTAGACCAGCATGAGCACCTCCCTCTTTCTACTGGTAATTCCTCTCCCTCTACACCCAAGCATTCTGCTAGCATTTCCTGCTGCTCTATGACATTGTCTGCCTACCTTTAAGTCTTCTGAAATAATGACCCCTAAATCCCTTTCCTCAGATACTGAGGTTAGGACTGTATCACTGATTTTATATTCTGCTCTTGGGTTTTTACGCCCCAGGTGCATTATCTTGCACTTATCAACATTAAATTTGAGTTGCCAGATTTTTGACCATTCCCCTAGTTTTCCTAAATCCTTTTCCATTTGGTGTATCGATCCAGGAACATCAACCCTGTTACAAATCTTTGTGTCATCAGCAAAAAGACACACCTTACCATCGAGGCCTTCTGCAATTTCGCTGATAAAGATATTAAACAATATGTTTCCCAGAACAGATCCCTGAGGTACCCCACTGGTAACAAGACCATGGTCTGAACAGACTTGGACTGGCACACAGGGGTACAGGGGAATCCCCCGGTGGGCCCCTGAGCAAGGTGGACCCCTAGTCTCCCACCCCTTGCACATGTGGCACATAACACGGTAGACTTACTGCACTACATACATATATTCAATGTACAGCTCCTCAACCAGCCTATGTTTATATAAAAAATTGTCAGATTATTTATTATATTTGAATGTATCCGTTTGGTGGGCCCTAGGTACCCCAGTCTGACACTGGGTCTGAATATACTACTATGACTACAACCCTCTGTTGTCTGTCCCTCAGCCACTGCCTAATCCATTCAACAATATGGGAGTCCAAGCCCAAAGACTGCAATTTATTGATAAGCCTTCTATGTGGGACAGTATCAAAAGCCTTACTAAAGTCTAGATAAGCGATGTCTACTGCACCTCCGCCATCTATTATTTTAGTCACCCAATCAAAAAAAATCAATAAGATTAGTTTGACATGATCTCCCTGAAGTAAACCCATGCTGTTTTTCATCTTTCAATCCATGGGATTTTAGATTTCCACAATCCTCTCCTTAAGTATGGTTTCCATTAATTTCCCCACAATTGATGTCGGGCTTACTGGCCTATAGTTGTCCGATTCCTCCCTACTACCTTTCTTGTGAATGGGCACAACATTTGCTTATTTCCAATCTTCTGGGACGACTCCTGTTGCCAGTGATTGGTTAAATAAATCTGTTTTTGGTTTGGCTAGTTCACCGCTGAGCTCTTTTAATAGCTTTGGGTGTATCCCATCAGGCCCCTGTGACTTATTTGTATTAATTTTAGACAGTTGACTTAGAACCTCTTCCTCTGTAAAGACACATGCATCAAAAGATTCATTAGTCTTCTTTCCTAACTGAGGTCCTTTTCCTTCATTTTCCTTTGTAAAAACTGAACAGAAGTATTCATTGAGGCAGTCAGCTAGTTCTTTATCTTCTTCCATATACCTTCCTTCTTTTGTTTTTAATTTTGTAATTCCTTGTTTTAGTTTCCTTTTTTCATTTATGTATCTGAAGAATGCCTTATCGCCTTTTTTCCCTGACTGAGCTAATTTCTCTTCTGCCTGTGCTTTAGAAGCTCTTATAACTTGTTTGGCCTCTCTCTGCCTAATCTTATAAATTTGCCTGTCATCCTCGTTTTTTTTTTTTTTTTTTTTTTATAAATCCTAAATGCTATCTTTTTGTTTTTAATGATTTTGGGCACTTCTGCTGAGTACCACAGTGGTCTCTTCCTTTTTTTTCTTTTACTGACAAGCCTAATGCAATTTTCTGTTGCCTTCAATAGTGCCACTTTTAAGTAGTCCCATTTCTCATGGACTCCAATGAAACTGTTCCAATCTGATAGGGACTCGTATACCACTAATCTAATTTTAGAAAAGTCTGTTTTTCTAAAATCTAAAACTTTTGTTTTTGTGTGGTGTGACTCAGTCACTGTACTTATAGTAAACCACACTGACTGGTGATCACTAGATCCCAAGCTTTCCCCTACAGTAATATCAGATACCAAATTCCCATTTGTGAATACTAAATATAAAATGGCTTCCTTCCGGGTTGGCTCCTCAACTACTTGCTGTAGAGATAATTCCAGTAGGGAATTTAGAATATCTGTACTCCTGGCCAGGGCCGCTGATAGAAATCATGGGGCCCCGTACAGCATACATGACGGGGCCCCCTTCAGCTCCACCCCCTGATCCCTCCTTCAGCCACACCCCTGGCCCCGCCCTTGGCCCCTCCCCAGACGCCGCCTTGAAACAACATGCAGATTTGTCTACAAGTGATATTTATGGCGCTGGGGGGTCGTCTGTGAATGGCGCTGTTATGGAGGGGATCTGTGAATGGCACTGTTATGGAGGGGATCTGTGAATGGCACTTTTATGGAGGGGATCTGTGGATGGCACTGTTATGGAGGGGATCTGTGGATGGCACTGTTATGGAGGGGATCTGTGGATGGCACTGTTATGGAGGGGATCTGTGGATGGCACTGTTATGGAGGGGATCTGTGGATGGCACTGTTATGGAGGGGATCTGTGGATGGCACTGTTATGGAGAGGATCTGTGGATGGCACTGTTATGGAGGGGATCTGTGGATGGCACTGTTATGGGGGGATCTGTGGATGGCACTGTTATGGGGGGATCTGTGGATGGCACTGTTATAGAGGGGGATCTGTGGATGACACATACCGTATATAGCATCTTATGCTATGTGTCATCCACAGATACCCCTCCATAACAGTGCCATTCACAGATACCCTCCATAACAGTGCCATCCACAGATCCCCCCCATAACAGTCATCCACAGATCCCCCCATAACAGTGTCATCCACAGATCCCCCCCATAACAGTGTCATCCACAGATCCCCCTCCATAATGGTGCCATCCACAGATCCCCCCCATAAGTGTCATCCACAGACCCCCCGGCCCCCCCCATAAGTGTCATCCACATGACAGACCCCCCCCCATAACAGTGCCATCCACGGATCCCCCGCCCTCCCTATAACAGTGCCGTCATGACGTCATCCATATAGATCCCCCCCCGCCACTCACAGTAGTATACATTAATAAATCGGTGCAGCCGTGCAGGCTGCAGACAGTAACTTTAATTTTAGCACAGGCACAGCGCTCATCTCTTTACTAAAATACTACCTTACATTCAGCTCCTGCCTCCTCCCTCCACCCTCCAGCCTCCAGTAACAAGTGCGGGCGGCAGCGCTCACTCACTGACGTCACGCGCCTGCGCCGCCTAGTGGGAGGAGCAGGCGTGTGACGTCAGTGAGTGAGCGCCGCCCCCACACTGCCTGCTGTTACTGGAGCCAGCCCACTGACAGCAAAAAAATTAAAATGGCTCGGGAGTCGGCAGCCCGGGCCCCCCTGCCAGCCGGGCCCGGTACAACTGGGCCAGCTGTACTGGCCTATCAGCGGCCCTGCTCCTGGCAGAACTAGCTATTTTGGTTTTCCAGTTTACATCAGGAAGATTGAAGTCTCCCATAATGATAACTTCCCCCTTCAATGTTATTTTAGCGATTTCCTCAGCTAGTAGATCATCTAATTCTTTCACTTGGCTAGGTGGTCTATATATCACACCTACACAAGTTACCTTATGATTATCAAGCTGCAAGGTAACCCAAACTGACTCTAAATTGTTCTCGCTAACTTGTATCAAATTAGATTTTATGCTATCTTTCACATACAGGGCCACCCCTCCCCCTTCTTGCCTTCTCTGTCTTTCCTGTATAGAGAGAACCCTGGTATTGTTATATCCCAGTCATTACTCCCATTGAACCACGTCTCAGTAACAGCCACTACATCTATATTCTCAGATGCCATTATAGCCTCAAGTTCATTGATCTTATTCCCTAAACTGCGAGCATTTGTAGACAAGAATCTGAGCTTGTCATTTCTTAACCTTTGTGCTACTGGCATCTTCTGGCATTATTCCGGGGGGCAGTTGGACTGCAGGATTGTCACTCTTTTGCCTCCTTTCCTAGTTTAAATGCTCCTTAGCAAATACTTGGAACTGTTCACCGAGTACATTCATTCCCTTAAGATAAAGATGCAAACCATCTTTCTTGTACAGTTCTTTTCCATTCCAACAGGAGCTAACATGAGACACAAAGCCAAACCCTTGGTTCAGACACCATTCACCAAGCCATACATTGAATTCCTTAATGCACATCTTCCTGTCATGCTGAAGGTTATGCACAGGCAAAACTGCAGAGAATGAAACAGTTTATGTAACCTCCCGTATATCCTTTCCAAGTGTGTGAAAAGCTTCTTTCACCTTTGAAACCTCATTGCAAGCCAGATCATTTGTCCCAAGATGGACAATAACATCCACCTCCCTTTCCTGCTTTGCTTGCCTAACAACATTAAGGATCCGTCGTCTGTCCCTGCTAGCGGTAGCACCAGGGAGACATCTCACAACACCATTCTCCTCAAACTTCACACCTCTTATGATGAAATAGCCCACCAACAGCTGCTTACTATCAGTCCTCACCTTCTCCATTTTGTCTTTGGCTGCAGTCTTGCATACTTTAGGCATGGGAGATGATTGTTCCTCACCCACTGTGCTTGAGCCATCCTCCATGTTGCTCTTGCACTCGGAAAGTTCTGCAAATCAATTATGGAGAGCCACAGACTGTGGGACATGTCTTCTATCCACAACTCTCAGTCTACCAGAACCTGCAGTAACCCATCTTCCATTTCTAGGGGGCCTCTGTGGCAGTGGCATTGCAACGTTCTCAGCCTGAGTTTGTTTAACAGATAATTTACAAATCTCATATTTCAAAAAGGCATTTTCCTGCTGCATTATGGAGAGCTGTCTACAGATCAGACAGTATCCAAACCTCCAAAGAGTGGAACCTGAAATAAAAGTACCACAGTTCCTGCACAGAACCAGGTCTGCCATTGTAAAGAGGGGAAAGATTTTAAACAAACAAATCTTACTTGTTTAGATTGTATCCACCTCCAGATTACCTCCTGAGTATCTCCAATGCACTTATAAAATCAGCACTTGGAAAATTGAGCAAGCTTGATGTTCTGCTCTTGTGTTCCTCGGACTGGGACTGGGGTGGACTGATCTGCATGGGTGGTAGTTAACACAAGAACATCCCGTTTGTCCTTGTATTTTAGCAGCATCAAATTTTCTGAGCAAACAGCCCTGCTTTCCCCACGACGCACTGTCTGATCTATAAAGGATTTTGGGAGCCCCTTTTTTATTTCTTCTAATTGTGCCACATGTGCATATGGCAACAAGGCACTTCAGGAAAGGGACACTATTGTAAAAGTTGTCCAAATACAGATGGTATCCGTGGTCCAGCAGGAGATGGACTAAATCGGGTAGCTCAATTTTGGAATCTTTTCCCTCGTAAATACGAAAGCGCAATGTATACCCTTATATAACTTCACGCCATACCTAGCTCTCTTATTGGGCAGGTACTGGGGGAAATGTAATCAGCCTTTGAAGTGGACCAATGATTCATCCACTGAGAGCCATTTTTGGGGGTGTCAGGGATCGAACCGGGAGACTCCGACGTCCTAGGCCTTGCTCATTAGACCACAGAGCTTCCTGGACAGTATCTGTTACGTTTTGAACCACCTCCTTGACCTGAATTTTCCTGCTTTTGGTTTGACCAATCAGATCTGTGTACGCCCTATTTAAGGAAGACCATGTTACTTCCTCCCTTGCCAGATTATTGAACTATCTCAGCCGTAGTCTTGCTTCAGCCTCTCAGTATTTGTCTGCTAACCTGCTCGTGTACCGAACTCTGCCTCCATCGACTGCTCTCCTGCCTCATCCTGAATCCTTGTACCTGCCATCTTGTGTACCGAACTCTGCCTCCATTGACTACTCTCCCGCCTCATCCTGAATCCTTGTACCTGCCATCCCGTGTACTGACCCAGGACTGCCTGACTACTCTGTTGCCATTCTCGTTCTTCGGCACTCATCTACCACGTGGACCTTATCGGGTCCATTGAGCCACCGCCATTCCTGCATATCGGGATCATTCATCCATTCCGTTTCCGTGCTCCCCTGTTCCTGTGTCGCTGCCATTGGACTCCTTCCCTTCTTCGAGTAACCTCTACAAGCAATTGTGCAGGCAACCATAACAGAATAATCTGGCCCAAAAAATGAAGTCCGCGGTGCCGCTTCTGAAAAAACAAGTTATAGAGCTACAAGAATTTGGAACCACTTATCAGGAAAAGTTTTCCCAGTTACAAAGTGTGGTACAAGATCAACATGGGGAAATAATTGCCCTACAGAGACAACTCCTGGAGTGGCAGGCCCCAGCTGGAGATACACGCATGTCGCTCCCAGCAAGGTTTAATGGAGATCGACGCCAATTCCGAGGTTTTTTGAACCAATGTCAAATCTATTTCGAAATGAATCCAGCCCGGTTCACTACTGGAAAGATGAAGGTATTGTTCATCATCAATCTTCTGTCTGATGAGGCTCTCGCATGGGCATCTCCTTATGTGGAGACCGACAGCAGCCTTCTGCGGGATCTGGAGACCTTCATCTCCGCCATAAGTCAGGTGTTTGATGATCCTAATCGTTGTGCTACTGCGGAACTAAAACTACATAATCTACGCCAAGGAAACCGTTCAGTGGCCGTTTACACAGCCAAATTCCGCCGCTGGGTGACCGACACCACCTGGAATCATGCCGCCCAAAAGAGTCAGTTCCGGCGGGGATTGTCTGAACAAATGAAAGATGAACTTGCTAGGACAGATATTCCAGAAGACTTTGAAGTCTTCATTCAACTTTGTCCACAGTCGATCAGAGACTTACTGAAAGGAGAAGGGAGAAAGCATGGGCGCAGGAAAACCGACCCACCTATTTTTTCAGATCATCGGCTCCCCGTAATTCTGAGCCTGCACCGGAACCTATGCAAATCGATGCATTACGGAGATCCAAAACTGTAGCGGAAAAGGAAAGACGCATCTTAGAAGATCTTTCTCTCTACTGCGGAAAACCGGGACATTATGCTATCGACTGCCCTAGAAGGGTCCGTAGAATAAACGCGGTCAGAGAGATAGAAGAACAATTGGAATCAGAAATTCCATACTCCATACACTCTGAAATAAACTCTATTTTCCCTATTGCTTGGAAGAAAGACCAAACTACTATCCCCGAGTCTCATTTCATGGTACCCATTCAGATCTTCACCTCTGAACTCGAAATCTCCTGCTCTGCTATGCTGGACTCTGGGGCCGGGGGCAATTTTATGGACTTAACATTTGCACATAAAAACCATATCCCACTATTAAAGAGAACAAAACAATTGGATATGGAGACTGTGGACGGCTCACCTCTTTCCTCAGGTCTAGTTACGCAAGAAACGTTAAAGCTCCAAATACGCATCAACACGGATCACCTTGAGGATATCCATTTTTCTTTGATCTCTTCACCCAAATTTCCCATAATCTTGGGGATCCCATGGTTGGCGATTCATAATCCATCCATTGACTGGGAAAATCATGTACTACACTTCCCATCGGAATTCTGTCAGTGTAATTGCCTGCAAGACCCTCAGTCTTCAGCTCCAGCGATCCCTCTGGTTACGGAACAGTCTACAAGTGAGTTATTACCTCAGCCATACAAGAATTTTCAGGATGTTGGCGACAATAAAAATGCAGATAAGCTTCCTCCTCACCGTTCTTACGACTGTCCGATTGAACTATGACCGGGAGCGAAAATACCGTTTGGCTGCATTTATCAGCTTTCTGATCCTGAATTGAAGGCTTTGAAAAAATACCTAGATGAAGATCTAAAAAAGGGGTTTATCCGACCCTCTACCTCTCCAGCTGGTGCTCCTTTTTTCTTTGTGGAAAATAAAGATTCCTCTTTACGCCCCTGTATAGACTACCGGAAACTTAATAGCATCACTGTAAAAAATCGGTATCCCCTTCCTTTAATATCTGAACTTCTCGAAAGACTGCGCATTGCCAGAATATTTACGAAACTCGATCTCAGAGGAGCATATAACATAGTACGTATTCGTCCAGGTGACGAATGGAAGGCTGCTTTCCGAACTCGGTATGGACATTTCGAATACCTCGTTATGCCTTTCGGACTGTGTAATGCGCCAGCTACATTTTAACACTTTGTTAACGATGTGTTCCGGGACATGTTGGATCAGTTCGTAATAATATACTTGGATGACATTCAAATTTTTTCTGAAAATCTGGAGCAACATCGTATGGACGTCTGCAAGGTTCTACAGACTTCGAGAACACCAACTCTACATTAAACTCGAGAAATGCGAATTTGAAAAAACAACTGTTCAGTTTTTGGAAAACATCCTTTCTCCGAAGGGTCTAGAGATGGACCCCAGCAAGATTAGAGCTGTAACGGAGTGGCCTGCTCCCAGAAATGTAAAAGATATACAAAGATTCTTCGGTTTTGCCAATTTCTACAGGAGATTCATCCGGAATTTCTCAAGGGTCATCAAACCAATCACACAACTCATAAAGAAAACCGTACACTTTACCTGGACTCCCGAGGCACAAGACGCATTTAGTCAACTAAAGACTCTGTTCACAGGCGCACCAATACTAATCCATCCAGATCCAGAACTACCATTCACGGTAAAAGTGGATGCATCTGATTCAGCAATGGGGGCGATTTTGTCACAACGTGCAGGAGATAAAGAGTTGCTTCATCCTTGTACCTATTTTTCTCGCCAAATGTCCCCAGCCGAGAAAAATTACGACATCGGGAATAAGGAACTACTTGTGATCAAGGAAGCTTTCTCGGAATGGAGACACCTTTTGGAGGGGGCCACCATTCCTGTAACCGTCTTGACTGATCACAAGAACCTTGAGTTTCTGCATAACGCCAAAAGATTATCCTCCAGACAGGCCAGATGGAGCCTGTTCTTTTCTCGTTTTAACTTTATTATTACCTACCGTCCAGGTTCTAAGAACGGCAAAGCAGACGCTCTGTCCAGAATGTTCTCTAACTCCTCCCAAGAAAATAAGAATCAAACCACGATCCTGCCTGAAAGAAACTTCTTGGGGGCCACCCATTCGGGGGATTTATGGAAACTAATTAAAGACGGATATCAGAGTGACTCTTTTCTTAGCCACCCCACTAGTGAGGTTAACCTTCACTTCAAGGATGGTTATTGATCAAACCGGATCATCAACTATATGTTCCCGAAATAGCTCAACTTGAAGTCCTTAAACTGGCTCATGATTCCAAGTTGGCCGGTCACTTGGGCATAAAAAAAAACTCAAGAACTGTTATCTCGTTCCTTTTGGTGGCCCAATTGTAAAGGGAATGTGAAGAGATATGTTTCTTCATGTTTGACCTGTGCACACTACAAGGCGCCACGTTCTTCCCCTCTGGGATTATTACAACCACTTCCAGTTCCATCTCGCCCTTGGGGCTCAGTCTCTATGGACTTCATGGTCGATTTACCTCCTTCTCAAGGAATAAACACTATCCTTGTCGTCATAGACCGTCTTACCAAGATGGCACACTTCATCCCTTTCCTTTCAAAGGAATACTATCTGCAAGACAGACAGCAGAACTCATGATCCGTAAAGTGTTCCGGCTACACGGGATTCCAGACAACGTGGTCTCTGATCGCGGAGTACAGTTCACGTCCAAATTCTGGAAAAACTTCTGTTCTGCCCTTGGAATCAAATTAAATTTGTCATCAGCTTTTCATCCACAATCTAATGGTCAAACTGAAAGAACTAATCAAACCCTCGAACAAGTACAGGTGATAGTAGATTGGGTTGCTGACAGTGGATCCAGTTCCTTCACATAGTCTCCCACCCAGTCTCCTGCTGAAAGACCACAGTTGGCACCTGCAGGCCAATGTTCATCAGTCTTTCACCTCACCACCATGCAAATCAGCCAAGCAGTCTGAGCCCCAAGTCATGCAGCAGTCTCTTCTGCTTTTTGATGACTCTGTTAGCAGGGTTTCCCAGGGCCATCCACCTATCCCTGCCCCAGAAGTGGAAGAGATTGAGTGCACCGATGCCCAACCATTTATCTTTCAAGATGAGTACATGGGAGGACCACCAGCACATCTCGGATAATGACAAAACACAGGTGCCAACCGTTGGGGCTTTCGAAAGTGTGCAGACCGACAAGGAAGGCAGGGGTGAAGACTGGGTGGAAGATGATGTGGAGGATGATGAGGTCCTCGACCCCACATGGAATCAAGGTCATGGGAGTGACCTATGTAGTTCGGAGGAAGATATGGTGGTCTCACAGAGTCACCAGCACAGCAGAAGAGGGAGCATGGTGCAAAAGCGGAGCGGCCATCCTCTAGAAAGTAGGCCTGCTACTGCCCACCGCAGCAAGGGACCGAGCACACCAAAGCCAGCTCCAAGGAGTTCCTTGGCGTGGCAGTTCTTCAGACAATGTGCTGACGACAAGACACGAGTGGTTTGCACGCTGTACAATCAGAGCCTGAAGAGAGGCATAAACGTTCTCAACCTGAGCACAACCTGCATGACCAGGCATTTAAGTGCAAAGCACGAGCTGCAGTGGAGTAGACACCTCAAAAACCAAGAAAGGTCTCTGGCTCCTCCTGCTTCCTCTTCTGCTGCAGTCTCGGCCTCTTCATCCACCTCTGGAGTGACAGTGCCACCTGCCACCCCTCAAACAGAGGATCTGCCAGCAACACCAACACCTGGGTCACCAAGCATCTCCACAATGTCCCACAGAAGCGTTCAGCTCTCCGTCTCCCAAACGCTGGAGAGGAAGAAGAAGTACCCCCCTACCCACCGGCGATCCCTAGCCCTGAATGCCAGCATTTCTAAATTACTGGCCTTTGAAATGCTGTCATTCCGTCTGGTGGAGACGAATAGTTTTAAAGGCCTTATGGCGGTGGCTGTCCCACAGTACGTCGTGTCCAGCCACCACTACTTTCAAGGCGAGCCATCCCTTCCCTGCACAACCGAGTAGGGGACAAAATCAGGTGTGCACTGCGCAACACCATTTGTGGCAAGGTGCACCTGACTACGGATACGTGGACCAGTAAGCACGGTCAGGGACGTTATATCTCCATAACAGCACACTGGGTAAATGCAGTGGCGGCTGGGCCTGAGGCGGATAGCAGTTTGGCGCATGTCCTTCCACCACTGAGGATTGCAGGGCGCTTCAGTTTGCCTCCTGTTGCTTCCTCCTCCTACTCAGCTTCGTCATCCTCTACCAGCTCCTCATCCGGTCAGCGTAACACCTTCACCACCAACTTCAGCACAGCCAGGGGTAAACGACAGCAGGCAGTTTTAAAACTTATCTGTTTGGGGGACAAACCCCACACTGCGCAGGAGCTGTGGACGGGCCTTAACCGATTGCCGCCACGGTAACGCCGATAGGCTTCCGGACGGCAGCGCTCTCAGGTCTCAGCGACGCCTATTGGCGTCATCTCGTGAGACCTGAGATTTCCTGTGAACGCGCGCTAAACAAGTTGAACTACAGCCTGCCAGCGCTGATCATTGGCTGGCAGGCTGTAGATTTTTTAAATAACCAATCAAATAGGTATATCAGACGCTATTTTGTAAATAGCGTCTGATATACCTGCTACCTGCTCCTCTGGTGGTCTCTTTTGCTTGGATCGACCACCAGAGGACACAGGCAGCTCTGTAAGTAGCACCAAACACACACACATTACACCCCCCCTGTCACTTATTAGCCACTTATTAACCCCTGATCACCCCATATAGACTCCCTGATCACCCCCCTGTCACCCCCCTGTCATTGATAAAAATCACAGGTAAGCAAAAAAGTTAATGTTCTGTTTCAAATGTTATATAAAGTTTATAAAAGTTGATGTTAATAAATTTATTGCGCTGTTGCCTGTTTTTTTTTTTTTTTTCTAGCTTCTAGGTAGACCAAGCGATCAACCAGCTGCGGCACTGATGTGCATTCTGACAGAAGCATTGCGCTGCTGTCAGATTACACAAAGTCGGTGTATGCGGCGCTGCAAGACGAGATTTCTCCTCTGCAGTAAAAAAGATACGTTTGCCGAGGCTTATGAGCTGAGGCTGAACGGAAAAAAAAATCTCATTACCCGTATGCTCAATATAAGGAGAATAGCAGAAACTCCTAATGCTGGCTATGTAATGATTGTGGAGACCCTCTAATGCCAGGGCAGTACAAACACCCCACAAATGACCCCATTTTGGAAAGAAGACACCCAAAGGTATTCGCTGAGGGGCATATTGAGTCCATGAAAGATTGAACTTTTTGTCACAAGTTAGCGGAAAGGGAGACTTTGTGAGAAAAAACAAATAAAAATCAATTTCCGCTAACTTGTGCCAAATTTTTTTTTTTCCTTTGAACTCACCATGCCCCTCACGGAATACCTTGGGGTGTCTTCTTTCCAAAATGGGGTCGCATGTGGGGTATTTATACTGCCCTGGCATTTTAGGGGCCCTAAAGCGTGAGAAGAAGTCTGGAATTCAAATGTCTAAAAATGCCCTCCTAAAAGGTACTCATTGGAATTTGGGCCCCCTTGCGCACCTAGGCTGCAAAAAAGTGTCACATATGTGGTATCGCCGAAGTAGGGCAATGTGTTTTGGGGTGTCTTTACACACATACCCATCCTGTGTGTGAGAAATATCTCTGTAAATGACAACTTTTTAATTTTTTTTTCATACAAAGTTGTCAATTTACAGAGATATTTCTCTCACCCAGCATGGGTATATGTAAAAATACACCCCAAAACACATTGCCCTACTTCTTCTGAGTACAGAGATACCACATGTGTGACACTTTTTTGCAGCCTAGGTGCACAAAGGGGCCCAAATTCCAATGAGTACCTTTAGGGTTTCACAGGGCATTTTTACGCATTTGGATTCCAAACTACTTCTCACGCTTTAGGGCCCCTAAAATGCCAGGGCAGTTTAAATACCCCACAAGTAACCATATTTTAGAAAGAAGACACCCCAAGGTATTCCGTGAGGGGTATGGTGAGTTCATGTAAAATTTTATTTTTTGTCACAAGTTAGTGAAATATGAGACTTTGTAAGAAAAAAAAAAATCAATTTCCGCTAACTTGTGCCAAAAAAAAAATCTTCTATTAACTCGCCATGACCTTCACGGTATACCTTGGGGTGTCTTCTGTCCAAAATGGGGTCACTTGTGGGGTATTTATACTGCCCTGGCATTTTAGGGGCCCTAAAGCGTGAGAAGTAGTTTGGAATCCAAATGTGTGACACTTTTTTGCAGCCTAGGTGCATATAGGGCCCGAAAGTCCAATGAGTACCTTTAGGCTTTACAGGGTTGCTCACAATTTAGCCCCGCCCAAAATGCCAGAACAGTAAACACACCCCACAAATGACCCAATTTCGGAAAGTAGACACCCCAAGGTATTCGAGTCTCCAACTGGCTCATCTGTGTTGTTTTTGCTGATCATTGCTTAAGAGGTAAGGAATTCAGTCAGCTGTTTGCTATTGTGCGTTTGCTAATGAGCCTAGCTCACTAAGGTGTTACATTTGTTGCTGGGGGAGGAGTTTGGGAAGGAGTGTGTGTATATATAGAGACAGACTCATTAGCTGGCCTAATTCATTAGCTGAAAGTACTAGCTTCAAGTACTACATTAAGTACTAGTAAAGAGATATTGCAGCAGACTGAAGAGATTCAAGAGATACTGCAAGAGATTGGCTTAGAGTCTCCAACTGGCTCATCTGTGTTGTTTTTGCTGATCATTGCTTAAGAGGTAAGGAATTCAGTCAGCTGTTTGCTATTGTGCGTTTGCTAATGAGCCTAGCTCACTAAGGTGTTACATTTGTTGCTGGGGGAGGAGTTTGGGAAGGAGTGTGTGTATATATAGAGACAGACTCATTAGCTGGCCTAATTCATTAGCTGCAAGTACTAGCTTCAAGTACTACATTAAGTACTAGTAAAGAGATATTGCAGGAGATAGTCAGGAGGTAGGCTGGAAGGTGGAAACAATACAAAAAAAAAAAGGTAAGATTTGTTTGATTTAAAGTTACAAATTTATTTTTTTATTTTTTTTCTCCTCTTTAAAATGGCAGACTTGGTTCAGTGCAGGAATTGTTGTGCATTTATTTCATGTTCCACTCTTTGGAGATTCGGATGCTGTCAGATCTGTAGACAGTTCTCCTTACTGCAGCAGGAAATTGCATTTTTGAAAGCTGAAATATTTAAATTATCTGTTAAACAAACTCCAGCTAGGACTGCTGCAATGCCACTGCCACAGAGGACCCCCAGAAATGGCAGATGGGTTAATGTAGGTTCTGGAAGTCTTAGAGTGGTGGATAGAAGACATGTCCCACAGTCGGTGGTTCTCCATAATTCATTTGCAGCACTCTCAGAAGTAAGGACAACATGCATATGGACTCAAGCACAGAGGGTGAGAAACCATCGACTCCTATGTCTAATGTATGCAACAAAAAAGATAAAGTGAAGTCTCAAAGGATGCAGCTGTTGCTGGGTGATTCAATCATAAGAAGTGTGGAGCTTAAAGAAAATGCTTTTGTGAGATGTCTCCCTGGGGCTACTGCTAGAAGAGATAGAAGACGTATTATTAATATTGTTAAGCAAGCAAAGCAGGAAGGGGACGTGGATGTTCTTGTCCATCTAGGGACAAATGACCTGGCTTGCAATGAAGTGTCAGAGGTGAAAAAATCTTTTATCACACTTGGTAATGACGTACAGGATTTTGCATCTACCATTTCATTTTCTGAAGTTCTGCCTGTGCATAATGTTCAGAATGATAGGCAGAGGCGCATAAAGGAGTTCAACATATGGCTTGGTAAATGGTGTCAAGAGCAAGGATTTGGCTTTGTTTCTCATGATAGCTCTACTTGGAATAGAAAGGAACTGTACAAAAAAGATGGTTTGCATCTTTCTCTCAAAGGAACAAATGTACTTAGTGAACAGCTCCAAGAATTTGCGAAAGAGTATTTAAACTAGGAAGGGGGGGCAAAAGAGTGAAAATAAGAGTCCAATTGCCCCCCGAAACAATGCCAGAACAGGTCAGAAGCACAGAGGTTAAGAAATGATAAGCTCAGAGTCCTGTCTACAAATGCTCGCAGTTTAGGTAAAAAAATCAATGAACTTGGGTCAATAATGGCATCTGAGAATGTAGATTTAGTGGCTGTTACGGAGACATGGTTTAATGAAAGAAATGACTGGGACATAACCATACCAGGGTACTCTTTATACAGAAGAGACAGAGAAGGCAAGAAAGGAGGAGGAGTGGCCCTGTATGTGAAAGATAGCATTAAATCTAACCTAATACAAGTTGGTGAGGCCAACATAGAGTCAGTTTGGGTTACGTTGCAGTTTGCTAACCATGCAGTAACTCGTGTAGGTGTGATATATAGACCACCTGGTCAAGTTAAAGAACTAGATGATCTACTAGTTGAAGAAATAGCTAAAATGACAATGAAAGGAGAAGTTATCATTATGGGAGATTTCAATCTTCCAGATATAAACTGGAAAACCAAAATAGCAAGTTCTACCAGGAGTACAGATATTCTAAATTCCCTACTGGGGTTATCTCTACAACAAGTGGTTGAGGAGCCAACCCGGAGGGAGGCCATTTTGGATTTGGTATTCACAAACGGGGATTCGGTATATGATGTCATTGTAGGCGAAACCTTGGGATCTAGTGATCACCAGTCAGTGTGGTTTAATATAAGAACTGTGAAAGAGTCCCACCACACAAAAACAAAAGTTTTAGATTTTAGAAAAACAGACTTTTCAAAAATGAAATTAGTCATAAATGAGTCCTTATCAGACTGGAACGGATTACATGGAGTCCAGGAGAAATGGGACTACTTAAAAGGTGCATTATTGAAGGCAACAGAAAATTGCATTAGACTCGTCAGTAAAAGCAAAAAAAGGAGGAGACCAATGTGGTACTCAGCAGAAGTGGCCCAAATCATTAAAAATAAAAAGCTAGCATTTTGTAATTATAAAAAAAACCAGAGCAATGAAGATAAGGAAATCTACAAGATTAGGCAGAGAGAGGCCAAGCAAGTTATAAGAACTTCTAAAGCGCAGGCAGAAGAAAAACTAGCTCAGTCTATGAAAAAAGGGGATAAGACATTCTTCAGATATATAAATGAAAAAAGGAAATTAAAACAAGGAATAACTAAATTAAAAACAAAGGACGGAAGGTATGTAGAAGAGAATAAAGGGCTAGCAGACTGCCTTAATGAATACTTCTGTTCAGTTTTTACAAAAGAAAAAGGAGAAGGACCTCCACTAGAAAGAATGACTATTAAATCGTTTGATGCATGTATCTTTACAGAGGAAGATGTTCTAAGTTTGCTGTCTAAGGTGAAGACAGATAAGTCACAGGGGCCTGATGAGATACACCCAAAATTATTAAAGGAGCTTAGTGGTGAGCTGGCAAAACCGTTAACAGATTTATTTAACCAATCATTAGTAACAGGAGTCGTCCCGGAAGATTGGAAATTGGCAAATGTCGTGCCCATTCACAAGAAAGGTAGTAGGGAGGAATCGAGCAACTATAGACCAGTGAGTCTGACATCAATAGTAGGCAAATTAATGGAAACCCTATTAAGGGATAGGATTGTGGAACATCTAAAATCCCATGGATTGCAAGATGAAAAACAACATGGGTTTACTTCAGGGAGATCATGTCAAACAAATCTTATAGATTTTTTTGACTGGGTGAATAAAATAATAGACGGTGGAGGTGCAGTAGACATCGCATATCTAGATTTTAGTAAGGCTTTTGACACTGTCCCACATAGAAGACTTATCAATAAACTGCAGTCATTGAGCATGGACTCCCATATTGTTGAGTGGATTAGTCAGTGTCTGAGTGACAGACAACAGAGGGTTGTAGTCAATGGAGAACATTCAAAACAAGGTAATGTTACCAGTGGGGTTCCACAGGGATCTGTACTGGGACCGATTTTGTTTAATATCTTCATAAGTGATATTGCAAAAGGCCTCGCTGGTAAGGTTTGTCTTTTTGCTGATGACACAAAGATATGTAACAGGGTTGATGTTCCTGGAGGGAAACGCCAAATGGAAAAGGATTTAGGAAAACTAGAAGAATGGTCAGAACTCTGGAAACTGAAATTTAATGTGGATAAGTGCAAGATAATGCACCTGGGGCGTAAAAACCCAAGGGCAGAATATAGAATATTTGACACAGTCCTGACCTCAGTATCTGAGGAAAGGGATTTAGGAGTAATTATTTCAGAAGACTTAAAGGTGGGAAGACAATGTAATAGAGCAGCACGAAATGCCAGCAGAATGCTTGGATGTATAGGGAGAGGTATAAGCAGTAGAAAGAGTGAAGTGCTTATGCCGCTGTACAGAACACTGGTGAGACCTCACTTGGAGTATTGTGCGCAGTACTGGAGGCCATATCTCCAGAAGGATATAGATACTCTAGAGAGAGTTCAGAGAAGAGCTACTAAACTAGTACATGGATTGCAGGATAAAACTTACCAGGAAAGGTTAAAGGACCTTAATATGTATAGCTTGGAAGAAAGAAGAGACAGAGGGGATATGATAGAAACTTTTAAATACATAAAGGGAATCAACTCGGTAAAGGAAGAGAGCATATTTAAAAGAAGAAAAACTACCACAAGAGGACACAGTTTTAAATTAGAGGGGCAAAGGTTTAAAAGTAATATAAGGAAGTATTACTTTACTGAGAGAGTAGTGGATGCATGGAATAGCCTTCCTGCAGAAGTGGTAGCTGCAAATACAGTGAAGGGGTTTAAGCATGCATGGGATAGGCACAAGGCCATCCTTTATATAAGATAGGGCCAGGGGCTATCCATAGTATTCAGTATATTGGGCAGACTAGATGGGCCAAATGGTTCTTATCTGCCGACACATTCTATGTTTCTATGTTTCTATGTTTCTATTCACTGAGGGGCATAGTGAGTCTGTGGGAGATTTTTATTTTTTTCGCCAGAAGTTAGCAGAAATGGAAACTTTATTATTATTTTTTTTCCTCAGAAAGTGTCATTTTCCGCTAACTTGTGAAAAAAAAAAAATGGGGTCATTTGGGGGGTATTTATACTATCCTGGCATTCTAGCACCTCAAGAAACATGACAGGTGCTCAGAAAGTCAGAGCTGCTTCAAAATGCGGAAATTCACATTTTTGTACCATAGTTTGTACACGCTATAACTTTTGCGCAAACCAATAAATATACACTTATTGAATCTTGTTTTATCAAAGACATGTAGCACAATAAATTCTGACACAAACTTGTATAGAAATGTAATTATATTTGAACAATTTTACCAGAAAAAGTTAAAAATACCCTTTTTTTGAGAAAATTGCAGTCTATTTTGATGAATATCCGAAAAACGAAAAATCTCAGCAGCAATCAAATACCACCAAAAGAAAGCTGTATTTGTGAAAAGAAAATTAGGTAAAATTCATTTGGGTGCCAAGTTGCATGACCGAGCAATAAACTGTTAAATTTGTGAAGTGCCGATTTGTAAAAAAGGGCCTGGTCACTAGGGGGGTATAACCCTGTGGTCCTTAAGTGGTTAAACAACAGACCAATGAGTGGTTTGTGCCAGTCAGGCTCAAACCCGGCCTGGTGGTGTGGGATAATGGGCAAAATCTCATAGCAGCTCTGGGACTAGGCGGTTTGACGCACATCCCTTGCCTGGCGCATGTGCTGAATTTGGTGGTGCAGAGATTCCTTAAAAATTACCCCGATATGTCAGAGCTGCTGCATAAAGTGCGGGCCGTCTGTGCGCGCTTTCGGCGTTCTCACCCTGCTGCTCGCCTGTCAGCGCTGCAGCGTAACTTCGGCCTTCCCGCTCACCGCCTCATATGCGACATACCCACAAGGTGGAACTCCACCTTGCACATGCTGGCCAGACTGTGTGAGCAGCAGCAGGCGATAGTGGAGATTCAGCTGCAGCACGCACAGGTGAGTCGCTCGGCGGAACAGCACCACTTCACCACCAATGACTGGGCCTCCATGCAAGACCTGTGTTCCTTGTTGCGCTGTTTCGAGTACTCCACCAACATGGCCAGTGCCGATAACGCCGTTCTCAGCGTAACTATCCCACTTCTATGCCTACTTGAAAAAACACTCCTGGTGATGATCGAAGAGGATGTGGCACAGGAGGAGGAGGAGGGATCATTTCGTAGGGTTTCCGGCCAGTCATTCCCAAGTGGCTACGAGGGTGGGTTCCTGCACCCACAAACCCAAGGTACACAATTGTCCAGCCAGGGCACAGTTCTGGAGGATGAGGAGGTGGAGGATGAGGATGAGGAGATGGAGGAGGAGGAACCATGTTCACAGCAGGGTAGCACCCAGACCAGCTCATGGCCATCACTGGTGCGTGGATGGGGGGATACAGAGGACACAGATGATACACCTTCCACAGAGGACAGCTTTTCGTTGCCTCTGGGCAGCCTGGCACACATGAGCGATTACATGCTGCAGTATCTCCGCAACGACCGCCGAGTTGCTCACATTCTAACTTGTGCTGATTACTGGGTGGCCACGCTGCTGGATCCCCGTTACAAGGACAACATACCGTCCTTAATTCCGTCACTGGATTGTGATCGTTAGATGCGCAAGTACAAGCGCATGCTGGTAGACCCGCTGCTGGTGGCATTCCCACCTGACAGCTGGGGCACAGTGGAAGCACGAGGCAAAGGCAGAGGACGAGGAAGAGGTCTCCAACGCAGCTGGGACACCGTCAGCACCTCAGAAGGCAGGGTTAGCATGGCCGAAATGTGGAAAAGCTTTGTCAGCACGCCACAACAACCAGCACCACCAGCTGATATGGAACATCTTAGCAGGAGGCAGCATTTCACCAACATGGTGGAGCAGTATGTGTGCACACGCCTACACGTACTGAATGACTGGTCTGCCCCCTTCAACTTCTGAGTCTCCAAATTGGGCACATCTTGCCCTTTACGCCTTGGAGGTGCTGGCCTGCCCTGCAGCCAGTGTATTATCTGAACGTGTGTTTAGCACGGCAGGGGGCGTCATCACAGACAATCGCAGCCGCCTGTCCACAGCCAATGTGGACAAGCTCACGTTCATTAAAATGAACCAGGCATGGATCCCTCAGGACTTGTCCGTACCTTGTCCAGAATAGACATGTATACCGGCACTAACCAGCCATTGTTATACTGCAGCGCAATTGCTCAGGTTTGTATTTTGGATATTTCACACTCTTTTAGAGTGTACCCTAATTTAACCACCTCAGCCCCCAGTGCTTAAACACCCTGAAAGACCAGGCCACTTTTTACACTTCTGACCTACACTACTTTCACCGTTTATTGCTCGGTCATGCAACTTACCACCCAAATGAATTTTACCTCCTTTTCTTCTCACTAATAGAGCTTTCATTTGGTGGTATTTCATTGCTGCTGACATTTTTACTTTTTTTGTTATTAATCGAAATTTAACAATTTTTTTGCAAAAAAATGACATTTTTCACTTTCAGTTGTAAAATTTTGCAAAAAAAACGACATCCATATATAAATTTTGCTCTAAATTTATAGTTCTACATGTCTTTGATAAAAAAAAAATGTTTGGGTAAAAAAAAAATGGTTTGGGTAAAAGTTATAGCGTTTACAAACTATGGTACAAAAATGTGAATTTCCGCTTTTTGAAGCAGCTCTGACTTTCTGAGCACCTGTCATGTTTCCTGAGGTTCTACAATGGCCAGACAGTACAAACACCCCACAAATGACCCCATTTCGGAAAGTACACACCCTAAGGTATTCGCTGATGGGCATAGTGAGTTCATAGAACTTTTTATTTTTTGTCACAAGTTAGCAGAAAATGATGATTTTTTTCTTTTTTTTTTTTTTTTCTTACAAAGTCTTATATTCCACTAACTTGTGACAAAAAATAAAAACTTCCATGAACTCACTATGCCCATCACGAAATACCTTGGGGTCTCTTCTTTCCAAAATGGGGTCACTTGTGGAGTAGTTATACTGCCCTGGCATTCTAGGGGCCCAAATGTGTGGTAAGGAGTTTGAAATCAAATTCTGTAAAAAATGACCTGTGAAATCCGAAAGGTGCTCTTTGGAATATGGGCCCCTTTGCCCACCTAGGCTGCAAAAAAGTGTCACACATCTGGTATCTCCGTACTCAGGAGAAGGTGGGGAATGTGTTTTGGGGTGTCATTTTACATATACCCATGCTGGGTGAGAGAAATATCTTGGCAAAAGACAACTTTTCCCATTTTTTTATACAAAGTTGGCATTTGACCAAGATATTTATCTCACCCAGCATGGGTATATGTAAAAAGACACCCCAAAACACATTCCTCAACTTCTCCTGAATACAGAGATACCAGATGTGTGACACTTTTTTGCAGCCTAGGTGGGCAAAGGGGCCCATATTCCAAACAGCACCTTTCGGATTTCACAGGTCATTTTTTACAGAATTTGATTTCAAACTCCTTACCACACATTTGGGCCCCTAGAATGCCAGGGCAGTATAACTACCCCACAAGTGACCCCATTTTGGAAAGAAGACACCCCAAGGTATTCCGTGAGGGGCATGGCGAGTTCCTAGAATTTTTTATTTTTTGTCGCAAGTTAGTGGAAAATGCTGATTTATTTTTATTTATTTTTTTTCATACAAAGTCTCATATTCCACTAACTTGTGACAAAAAATAAAAACTTCCATGAACTCACTATGCCCATCAGCGAATACCTTGGGGTCTCTTCTTTCCAAAATGGGGTCACTTGTGGGGTAGTTATACTGCCCTGGCATTCTAGGGGCCCAAATGTGTGGTAAGGAGTTTGAAATCAAATTCTGTAAAAAATGACGAGTGAAATCCGAAAGGTGCTCTTTGGAATGTGGGCCCCTTTGCCCACCTAGGCTGCAAAAAAGTGTCACACATCTGGTATCTCCGTATTCAGTAGAAGTTGGGGAATGTGTTTTGGGGTGTCTTTTTACATATACCCATGCTAGGTGAGATAAATATCTTGGTCAAATGCCAACTTTGTATAAAAAAAATGGGAAAAGTTGTCTTTTCCCATTGTCTTTTCCCATCTGGTATGGGGTCACTTGTGGGGTAGTTATACTGCCCTGGCATTTTCCAGGGGCCCTAATGTGTGGTAAGTAGGTAAATGACCAGTGAAATCCGAAAGGTGCTCTTTGGAATATGGGCCCCTTTGCCCACCTAGGCTGCAAAAAAGTGTCACACATCTGGTATCGCCGTATTCAGGAGACGTTGGGGAATGTGTTTTGCGGTGTCTTTTTACATATACCCATGCTGGGTGAGAGAAATATCTTGGCAAAAGACAACTTTTTCCATTTTTTTATACAAAGTTGGCATTTGACCAAGATATTTATCTCACCCAGCATGGGTATATGTAAAATGACACCCCAAAACACATTGCCCAACTTCTCCTGAGTACGGCGATACCAGATGTGTGACACTTTTTTGCAGCCTAGATGCGCAAAGGGGCCCAAATTCCTTTTAGGAGGGCATTTTTAGACATTTGGATACCAGACTTCTTCTCACGCTTTGGGGCCCCTAGAATGCCAGGGCAGTATAAATACCCCACATGTGACCCCATTTTGGAAAGAAGACACCCCAAGGTATTCAATGAGGGGCATGGCGAGTTCATAGAAATTTTTTTTTTTTGGCACAAGTTAGCGGAAATTGATATTTTTTATTTTTTTCTCACAAAGTCTCCCGTTCCGCTAACTTGGGACAAAAATTTCAATCTTTCATGGACTCAATATGCCCCTCACGGAATACCTGGGGGTGTCTTCTTTCTGAAATGGGGTCACATGTGGGGTATTTATACTGCCCTGGCATTCTAGGGGCCCTAAAGCGTGAGAAGAAGTCTGGAATATAAATGTCTAAAAAATTTTACGCATTTGGATTCCGTGAGGGGTATGGTGAGTTCATGTGAGATTTAATTTTTTGTCACAAGTTAGTGGAATATGTGACTTTGTAAGAAAAAAAAAAAAATTCCGCTAACTTGAAATGACTGAATGCAGCCTTACAGGGGGGGGGGATCAATGACAGGGGGGTGATCAATGACAGGGGGGTGATCAGGGAGTCTATATGGGGTGATCACCCAACTGTCATTGATCACCCCCCTGTAAGGCTGCATTCAGACGTCGTATGATTTTTACGGATCCGATCAGTCTATCAGTGGATCTGTAAAAATCATGCGGACATCTGAATGGAGCTTTACAGGGGGGTGATCAATGACAGAGGGGTAATCAATGACAGGGGGGTGATCAGGGAGTCTATATGGGGTGATCACCACAGTCATTGATCACTCCCCTGTAAGGCTGCATTCAGACGTCCGTATGATTTTTACGGATCCGATCAGTCTATCAGTGGATCCGTAAAAATCATGCGGACATCTGAATGGAGCTTTACAGGGGGGTGATCAATGACAGGGGGGTAATCAATGACAGGGGGGTGATCAGGGAGTCTATATGGGGTGATCACCACAGTCATTGATCACTCCCCTGTAAGGCTCCATTCAGACGTCCGTATGATTTTTACGGATCCGATCAGTCTATCAGTGGATCCGTAAAAATCATGCGGACATCTGAATGGAGCTTTACAGGGGGGTAATCAATGACAGGGGGGTGATCAGGGAGTCTATATGGGGTGATCACCACAGTCATTGATCACTCCCCTGTAAGGCTGCATTCAGACGTCCGTATGATTTTTACGGATCCGATCAGTCTATCAGTGGATCCGTAAAAATCATGCGGACATCTGAATGGAGCTTTACAGGGGGGTGATCAATGACAGGGGGGTGATCAGGGAGTCTATATGGGGTGATCACCTCCGTCATTGATCACTCCCCTGTAAGGCTGCATTCAGACGTCCGTATGATTTTTACGGATCCGATCAGTCTATCAGTGGATCCGTAAAAATCATGCAGACATCTGAATGGAGCTTTACAGGGGGGTGATCAATGACAGGGGGGTGATCAGGGAGTCTATATGGGGTGATCACCACAGTCATTGATCACTCCCCTGTAAGGCTGCATTCAGACGTCCGTATGATTTTTACGGATCCGATCAGTCTATCAGTGGATCCGTAAAAATCATGCGGACATCTGAATGGAGCTTTACAGGGGGGTGATCAATGACAGGGGGGTAATCAATGACAGGGGGGTGATCAGGGAGTCTATATGGGGTGATCAGGGGTGATCAAGGGTGAATAAGGGGTTAATAAGTGACAGGGGGGGGGTGTAGTGTAGTGGTGCTTGGTGCAACATATTACTGAGCTGCCTGTGTCCTCTGGTGGTCGATCCAAACAAAGGGGACCACCAGAGGACCAGGTAGCAGGTATATTAGACGCTGTTATCAAAACAGCGTCTAATATACCTGTTAGGGGTTAAAAAAATCACATCTCCAGCCTGCCAGCGAACGATCGCCGCTGGCAGGCTGGAGATCCACTCGCTTACCTTCCGATCCTGTGAACGCGCGCGCCTGTGTGCGCGCGTTCACAGGAAATCTCGCGTCTCGCGAGAGGACGCACCGGCGCGTCCACCCAGAACAACAGGACCGCCGCAAAGACGCAATCCTGCGTACGGCGGTCCTGAGGAGGTTAAAAAAATTAAATTAAAACCAAAAAACTGTGTTGGCTACCTCATGTACCTGTACGTGTTTTATTTTATATCATTTCTCTACTTTGTCATTTACATTTTCGGTGTGAAATTCACTAATTTTTGGGTGTATAGTACCACTGCTATACCTAGTAGGCCGGTTAAAAAAAAAAAATTATTGTCATTAACATTTTCGGGTTAAATTCGTCAACTTATGGGTGTATAGTACCACTGCTATACCTAGTAGGCCGGTTAAAAAAAAAATAAAAAATTGTCATTAACATTTTCGGGTGAAATTCACAAATTTTGGTGTGCATAGTACCACTGCTAAACCTAATAGACCGGTAAAATAAATTAAAAAAATTGTCAGTTACATTTTTTGGTGAAATTCACCAATTTTTGGGTGTAATATACCCCTCCTCTACCTACCATAGTTGACAGCTTAATAAATTTCAATAATTTTTCTGTTACATTCTTGGGTTGACATTATACAATTTTAGACTTGGTGACAGGGAATAACATTTTATATATTATTCAGTAATTAATGCGTGCCACATCCTTTCTTCATTCAATGCTTAAACTTTGAAATGTTTTCACACTTTTACGCTTTAATAATTTCTGCCATATTTCAACTCCATAATTTTAAATTAGAAAAAAATGAATCCTCCCTTGGATGTGGTCTTTCTCTTTCTCACGCTCCCTCTCTGGTCTGAAACCCTGATTCCCCGCCACCTGTGATCACCATGGTAGGCGCATAAAAGAACATGGAAAGTTGATAGAGCAGATATCAAATTGGATCGTGAACATCACGGGGACGTGCGACATGGTGGGGCAGTAAGTGTGCACACGCCTACACGAACTGACTGACAGGGGTCAGCCCCTGCAACTTCTGGGTCTCCAAATTGGGCACATGGCCTGAGCTTGCCCTTTACCCCTTGGAGGTGCTGGCCTGCCCTGCAGCCAGTGTATTGTCTGAACGTGTGTTTAGCATGACTGGAGGGGGTTATCACAGGTTATATTTCCCAATGTTTTGGGGTGTACCCTAATTTAAAAAAATACAAATACATTTAAAACCAAAAAGAAGTGTAGGCTACCTCCTCCTCCTCCACCGCCACTTCCACCCACAACCGCCACATCCACCGACTCCTCAGCCTCCTAGTCCATATGGATCTGGTCCTCCTAGAGCAAGATTATTATTTTTTCTTTTTACGTATTTTATGTTATTTTAAGTCATTTCCCTATCCACATTTGTTTGCAGAGCACTTGCCATGCTCTTAACCACATTTTGACGAAATTTGCAGCCCTCTAGCCCTTTCCATTACATTTTTACAGCCATTTTAGTGCTCAAAAGTTTGGGTCCCCATTGGCTTCAATGGGGTTCGGGGTCAAGTTTGGGTCAAGTTTGGGTCCCGAACTCTAACTTTATTCTGAAGTTTGGCCAAACCCGTCGAACCCGCTCAACTCTAATGGCAACTTAAAATTATCCCAGTGAAATCTGCCTTCCAAAAACCATATGGAGTTCCTTTCATTCTGTGCCCTGCCATGTACCCATACAATAGGAGGAAAATAAAAGGTTTTTATCTCATAAGGGGGCGCCACTCTTTCTTTGAATAATTCTAATATTTAAAATATCTTAAAATATTAAAATATTTTACCAGAGTCACTATGTCTGACAGACTGGAGATGAATTTTAAGCCAATATCATAAAAACCACATCTGTAAAGTGAAACAAGGTTTGTACTCACTTCACCCAGGAGGAGAGATGGGGGATAAACTCAAAACACCCCCAAACCCTTCCTCCTGCGCCTGGTTTGCTTGTAGAATGTCAGGAAATAACGCCAGTCCTGCAGCTGGTGCTTCTTGTCAATGCCTTTATTAAGAAATCAGGGTAGGGTGAGGAGAAGGCCCAACGCGTTTCGGGGATATATATAAATCCCCTTCATCAGGAGCATGTTTACTTGGGGAATCACTGACTTATTTAAACTGAATTTAGCGCCAAAAACAGGCTGGAGGACGTCACTTCCGGTCCGCGTGTGTCCATGCGTTCCAGCATGGAACGCAAACCGGAAGTGGTGGCCAAAAGGAATAAAAATAGATAATACAAAATGTCATAATGTGTCTTGATGTTTGCGAGCTCATATCTTCTAAAAACTAATCTAGAGGAAAAATTACCTAAAGAAGAGAGAGAGAGCTGTAGACAGGTGTACCCGGTCTATGTTATTTTACACAATTCTCCCTAACATGTGTTGGGACTAGGTTCAAAAAATATTTACAATTGGCCACTCGGACCACAAGTATCCCTTGGTTTACACATGTTACTGATTCTAAAAAATACCTTTTATTACTTGTCCTTAAAATGCTTACTTAGAACTCTATATTAACTTATAATTAAAATTGTCAGCGTAGCCTGCCTGCTTATTATTATGCTCACAGTCGAATCAGTGATTATCAAGTTCGTTCACTAGGTGGCTCTGTGCATTTACAATGGCTTATTGCATATGTGCTTTATTATGCGGACATATCTCTGTTTATCTATTGCACGCTGTTATTCCCACAGCGTCCGACTATTATGCCACCTACTTGGACTAACCGCCTATCCTAGTATCTGTCTTAGTACACGATTTGAGGCTAGGCTACCGCTGGCTAAAATACTAAGTTCGCTATCTGCCCCCCGACATGTTTCGCCAACCAGGCGTCTTCAGGGGTTCGGGGAGAGAACTTAGGTGTACCCGGTCTTCACAACGGGAGATAGTTTGTATGAACCGTCGGAGGGGTGATGTTGCATCCGAGTCTCCCCCCACTTCCGGTTATTGAAATGCAAGCGGCAGGACAATGAATACTTTCTCTATGTGTGGGTTGATGTGCGCATGGGCAAGGGGAAAAGGAGAAGGATCTAAGAAGTCATAATGAGGAAAGGGGACATCTAATATATAAAAATATAAAAATATTAATGAAAGAAAACATCTAATATATTAAAAATAAGGGTTTAGATCGTGTAGATATGTAACGTTAATAAAAATATAAGGCGGTATATGTTTTTCTTTCTTAGTGATCTGTTTCTAATGTATGTGTACAGAATAGAAGATGTACATGTCTATACATAATACGATATATAAAAAAATACGATATATATATCTATATATAAAACATATAAAAGCCTATATAAAATATATATAATGTGAATGATATTAACAGGTCTGATGGTTATATATGGAACGGGGACAACGACTCTAGTAAAGCATAAAAAATATATATATATATAAAACCAAAAACATTGGTTTTATATATATATGGTGTTGGTTGAAAAAACACTGGGGGATCCTTTTAAAAGACCCTATCCTCAAAGACTTGTTACCAACAAACACATCTATCACTTTTAGGAGGGCACAAACTCTAAAAAAATATGTAAGCCCCTTCATGCCCCAAATTAACAACCACCAATAAAAATACCTCAAGTTTGAGGGACAAAGAAACCAGACAAGGGATATATAGATGCGGGATTACCAGATGTAAATGTTGCAGTATGATGAACCATGGGATCACTGTACTAAAAATTACGCCAAACGATGTATGGAGATTTCGACAAGAGATCAGTTGAAACACCAGAAATGTGATCTACCTGTTAACCTGTCCATGCAATATAAGATATGTAGGGAGAACTACCCAAGCAGTGAGGGATAGGATGACGGAACATCGGTCAAACATAAAGCGAGGAATTACCACACACAGTGTATCTAGACATTTCCTGGAGAAACATAGCAGTAATCCTGCTCTACTGAAAGTAACCCCGTTAGAACATATTACGCACTCTTACCAGTTACTGTGCAGAAAAGAAATGCACTGGAAACACACTAGCTCCCCATGGGCTAAATGAAACACTAGAATATGCCAACTACTGATAGAAAACCAAAACCATATATCCAGTAAAGTACCGCTACTTAGACCGATATATTTTTCCAACAAATATATAACCCTTAATCCCATATTAGCAAAGTATAGAAAAAGGGTCTAGTCCAACTATACACGATGGAATTATACTAATCACCATCAATTAGGGTCTCTCCAATGGTGAAAAGTTTATTTTAAGTTGTTTTTGGTTTTATATATATATTTTTTTTTATGCTTTACTAGAGTCGTTGTCCCCGTTCCATATATAACCATCAGACCTGTTAATATCATTCACATTATATATGTTTTATATAGGCTTTTATATGTTTTATATATAGATATATATATCGTATTTTTTTATATATCGTATTATGTATAGACATGTACATCTTCTATTCTATTCTGTACACATACATTAGAAACAGATCACTAAGAAAGAAAAACATATACCGCCTTATATTTTGATTAACGTTACATATCTACACGATCTAAACCCTTATTTTTAATATATTAGATGTTTTCTTTCATTAATATTTTAATATATTAGATGTCCCCTTTCCTCATTATGACTTCTTAGATCCTTCTCCTTTTCCTTTTTCCCTTGCCCATGCGCACATCAACCCACACATAGAGGAAGTATTCATTGTCCTGCCGCTTGCGTTTCAATAACCGGAAGTGGGCGGAGACTCGGATGCGACATCACCCCTCCGACGGTACATACAAACTACCTCCCGTTGTGAAGACCGGGTACACCTGTCTACAGCTCTCTCTCTCTCTCTCTTTTTTGGTAATTTTTCCTCTAGATTCGTTTTTTGAAGATATGAGCTTGCAAACATCAAGAACCGGAAGTAACATCACTTCCGGTCACACGCCCTCAGCCGGCGAAAAAAACGATGGGACGTCTAAATGTCTTGAATAGGGATGAGCGAACCCGGGTTCGAGTTCGGTGTTCGGCGCTTTCTTGGCGCTTTTTGAAAGGCTGCAAAGCAGCCAATCAACAAGCGTCATACTACTTGCCCCAAGAGGCCATCACAGCCTTGCCTACTATTGGCATGGCTGTGATTGGCCAGTGCAGCATGTGACCCAGCCTCTATATAAGCTTGGGTCACGTTGCGCTGCACGTCACTCTGCTGATTGAAGCATAGGGAGAGGTTGCAGCTGCGACGTTAGGGCGAGATTAGGCAGATTAACTCCTCCAAAACACTTCATTCTGTGATCGATCTGCAGCTGTGGATCATTGAAGTGCTAATATTGACTTGCTCACTTTTTTGAGGCTGCCCAGAGCGTTTTTAGATTACTTTTTTTCTGGGGTGATCGGCCGCCATTTTGTGACTTGTGGTGCGTCAGCACAAGCTATCACCAAGTGTATTTATCCATCAATAGTGTGGTTATTTTGTGCTATATCCTACATCAGCTGCAGGCTGAGCCTGTGTCACCGAAGTGCATTTAACCATCAACAGTCTGGTTATTTTTTGGCCATTTACTACATCAGCTGCAGGCTGAGCCTGTGTCACCGAAGTGCATTTAACCATCAACAGTCTGATTATTTTTTGGCCATATACTACATCTGGTGCAGGCTGAGCCTGTGTCACCCAAGTGCATTTAAACATCAACAGTGTGGTTATTTTTTGGCCATATACTACATCAGGGGCAAGTTGAGCCTGTCACCCAGCGCCTAAAAAATAGACCTGACATTTCTATTCAACCAAATCTGTACTGTTTTAGCTGGTCAAGTTATTTGTAGTGACCGTAAAAGCACTTTTTTTTTTCTGTGTTGAAAAACTATTCCCAAATTTGCCATTCTCAAAATAACTAGTTTCTGGTATTTGAGGCCTACTTGAAATCTATCCCAAAAAGGATATCTTACATTGAAGGTGCTGATAGTGTCATTCAGAAAAACCTAAGACACACGCTACCGTGCAGATAGAAGTCTGATTCTGTGATTAAACCTATACCTGTCACACAGCGCAAAAAAAAACAGGCCTCACATTTCTATTCAACCAAATCTGTACTGTTTTAGCTGGTCAAGTTATTTGTAGTGACCGTAAAAGCACATTTTTTTTTCTGTGTTGAAAAACTATTCCCAAATTTGCCATTCTCAAAATAACTAGTTTCTGGTATTTGAGGCCTACTTGAAATCTATCCCAAAAAGGATATCTTACATTGAAGGTGCTGATAGTGCCATTCAGAAAAACCTAAGACACACGCTACCGTGCAGATAGAAGTCTGATTCTGTGATTAAACCTATACCTGTCACACAGCGCAAAAAAAAAACAGGCCTCACATTTCTATTCAACCAAATCTGAACTGTTTTAGCTGGTCGAGTTATTTGTAGTGACCGTAAAAGCACACTTTTTATTCTGGGTTGAAAAACTATTCCCAAATTTGCCATTCTCAAAATAACTAGTTTCTGGTATTTGAGGCCTACTTGAAATCTATCCCAAAAAGGATATCTTACATTGAAGGTGCTGATAGTGTCATTCAGAAAAACCTAAGACACACGCTACCGTGCAGATAGAAGTCTGATTCTGTGATTAAACCTATACCTGTCACACAGCGCAAAAAAAAAAACAGGCCTCACATCTCTATTCAACCAAATCTGTACTGTTTTAGCTGGTCAAGTAATTTTAGTGACCGTAAAAGCACATTTTTTTTTCTGTGTTGAAAAACTATTCCCAAATTTGCCATTCTCAAAATAACTAGTTTCTGGTATTTGAGGCCTACTTGAAATCTATCCCAAAAAGGATATCTTACATTGAAGGTGCTGATAGTGCCATTCAGAAAAACCTAAGACACACGCTACCGTGCAGATAGAAGTCTGATTCTGTGATTAAACCTATACCTGTCACACAGCGCAAAAAAAAACAGGCCTCACATTTCTATTCAACCAAATCTGTACTGTTTTAGCTGGTCAAGTTATTTGTAGTGACCGTAAAAGCACATTTTTTTTTCTGTGTTGAAAAACTATTCCCAAATTTGCCATTCTCAAAATAACTAGTTTCTGGTATTTGAGGCCTACTTGAAATCTATCCCAAAAAGGATATCTTACATTGAAGGTGCTGATAGTGCCATTCAGAAAAACCTAAGACACACGCTACCGTGCAGATAGAAGTCTGATTCTGTGATTAAACCTATACCTGTCACACAGCGCAAAAAAAAAACAGGCCTCACATTTCTATTCAACCAAATCTGAACTGTTTTAGCTGGTCGAGTTATTTGTAGTGACCGTAAAAGCACACTTTTTATTCTGGGTTGAAAAACTATTCCCAAATTTGCCATTCTCAAAATAACTAGTTTCTGGTATTTGAGGCCTACTTGAAATCTATCCCAAAAAGGATATCTTACATTGAAGGTGCTGATAGTGTCATTCAGAAAAACCTAAGACACACGCTACCGTGCAGATAGAAGTCTGATTCTGTGATTAAACCTATACCTGTCACACAGCGCAAAAAAAAAAACAGGCCTCACATCTCTATTCAACCAAATCTGTACTGTTTTAGCTGGTCAAGTAATTTTAGTGACCGTAAAAGCACATTTTTTTTTCTGTGTTGAAAAACTATTCCCAAATTTGCCATTCTCAAAATAACTAGTTTCTGGTATTTGAGGCCTACTTGAAATCTATCCCAAAAAGGATATCTTACATTGAAGGTGCTGATAGTGCCATTCAGAAAAACCTAAGACACACGCTACCGTGCAATTAGAAGTCTGATTCTGTGATTAAACCTATACCTGTCACACAGCGCAAAAAAAAACAGGCCTCACATTTCTATTCAACCAAATCTGAACTGTTTTAGCTGGTCAAGTTATTTGTAGTGACCGTAAAAGCACACTTTTTTTTCTGGGTTGAAAAACTATTCCCAAATTTGCCATTCTCAAAATAACTAGTTTCTGGTATTTGAGGCCTACTTGAAATCTATCCCAAAAAGGATATCTTACATTGAAGGTGCTGATAGTGTCATTCAGAAAAACCTAAGACACACGCTACCGTGCAGATAGAAGTCTGATTCTGTGATTAAACCTATACCTGTCACACAGCGCAAAAAAAAACAGGCCTCACATTTCTATTCAACCAAATCTGTACTGTGTTAGCTGGTCAAGTTATTTGTAGTGACCGTAAAAGCACATTTTTTTTTCTGTGTTGAAAAACTATTCCCAAATTTACCATTCTCAAAATAACTAGTTTCTGGTATTTGAGGCCTACTTGAAATCTATCCCAAAAAGGATATCTTACATTGAAGGTGCTGATAGTATCATTCAGAAAAACCTAAGACACACGCTACCGTGCAGATAGAAGTCTGATTCTGTGATTAAACCTATACCTGTCACACAGCGCAAAAAAAAACAGGCCTCACATTTCTATTCAACCAAATCTGTACTGTTTTAGCTGGTCAAGTTATTTGTAGTGACCGTAAAAGCAAATTTTTTTTTCTGGGTTGAAAAACTATTCCCAAATTTGCCATTCTCAAAATAACTAGTTTCTGGTATTTGAGGCCTACTTGAAATCTATCCCAAAAAGGATATATTACATTGAAGGTGCTGATAGTGCCATTCATAAAAAGCTAAGACACACGCTACCGTGCTGATAGAAGTCTGATTCTGTGATTAAACCTATACCTGTCACACAGCGCAAAAAAAAACAGGCCTCACATCTCTATTCAACCAAATCTGTACTGTTTTAGCTGGTCAAGTTATTTGTAGTGACCGTAAAAGCACATTTTTTTTTCTGGGTTGAAAAACTATTCCCAAATTTGCCATTCTCAAAATTGTGGTGAACGGCAACAATGAGGAAAACATCTAATAAGGGACGCGGACGTGGACATGGTCGTGGTGGTGTAAGTGGACCCTCTGGTGCTGGGAGAGGACGTGGCCGTTCTGCCACAGCCACACGTCCTAGTGAACCAACTACCTCAGGTCCCAGTAGCCAGCAGAATTTACAGCGATATTTGGTGGGGCCCAATGCCGTTCTAAGGATGGTAAGGCCTGAGCAGGTACAGGCATTAGTCAATTGGGTGGCCGACAGTGGATCCAGCACGTTCACATTATCTCCCACCCAGTCTTCTGCAGAAAGCGCATAGATGGCGCATGCAAACCAAGCCCATCGGTCTGTCACATCAACCCCATGCATATCAGGGAAACTGTCTGAGCCTCAAGTTATGCAGCAGTCTCTTATGCTGTTTGAAGACTCTGCTGCCAGTGTTTCCCAAGGGCATCCACCTAGCCCTTCCCCAGGGGTGGAAGAGATAGAATGCACTAACGCACAACCACTTATTTTTCCTGATGATGAGGACATGGGAATACCACCTCAGCACGTCTCTGATGATGACGAAACACAGGTGCCAACTGCTGCGTCTTTCTGCAGTGTGCAGACTGAACAGGAGGTCAGGGATCAAGACTGGGTGGAAGACGATGCAGGGGACGATGAGGTCCTAGACCCCACATGGAATGAAGGTCGTGCCACTGACTTTCACAGTTTGGAGGAAGAGGCAGTGGTGAGACCGAGCCAACAGCGTAGCAAAAGAGGGAGCAGTGGGCAAAATCAGAACACCCGCCGCCAAGAGACTCCGCCTGCTACTGACCGCCGCCATCTGGGACCGAGCACCCCAAAGGCAGCTTCAAGGAGTTCCCTGGCATGGCACTTCTTCAAACAATGTGCTGACGACAAGACCCGAGTGGTTTGCACGCTGTGCCATCAGAGCCTGAAGCGAGGCATTAACGTTCTGAACCTTAGCACAACCTGCATGACCAGGCACCTGCATGCAAAGCATGAACTGCAGTGGAGTAAACACCTTAAAAACAAGGAAGTCACTCAGGCTCCCCCTGCTGCCTCTTCTGCTGCTGCCGCCTCGGCCTCTTCTGCTGCTGCTGCCGCCGCCTCGGCCTCTTCTGCTGCTGCTGCCGCCACCTCGGCCTCTTCCTTTGCCTCTGGAGGAACGTTGGCACCTGCCGCCCAGCAAACATGGGATGTACCACCAACACCACCACCTGCGTCACCAAGCATCTCAACCATGTCACACGGCAGCGTTCAGCTCTCCATCTCACAAACATTTGAGAGAAAGCGTAAATTCCCACCTAGCCACCCTCGATCCCTGGCCCTGAATGCCAGCATTTCTAAACTACTGGCCTATGAAATGCTGTCATTTAGGCTGGTGGACACACACAGCTTCAAACAGCTCATGTCACTTGCTGTCCCACAGTATGTTGTTCCCAGCCGCCACTACTTCTCCAAGAGAGCCGTGCCTTCCCTGCACAAACAAGTGTCCGATAAAATCAAGTGTGCACTGCGCAACGCCATCTGTGGCAAGGTCCACCTAACCACAGATACGTGGACCAGTAAGCACGGCCAGGGACGCTATATCTCCCTAACTGCACACTGGGTAAATGTAGTGGCGGCTGGGCCCCAGGCGGAGAGCTGTTTGGCGCACGTCCTTCCGCCGCCAAGGATCGCAGGGCAACATTCTTTGCCTCCTGTCTCCTTCTCCTCCTACTCAGCTTCCTCCTCCTCCTCTTCTTCCACCTGCTCATCCAGTCAGCCACACACCTTCACCACCAACTTCAGCACAGCCCGGGGTAGACGTCAGCAGGCCATTCTGAAACTCATATGTTTGGGGGACAGGCCCCACACCGCACAGGAGTTGTGGCGGGGTATAGAACAACAGACCGACGAGTGGTTGCTGCCGGTGAGCCTCAAGCCCAGCCTGGTGGTGTGCGATAATGGGCGAAATCTCGTTGCAGCTCTGGGACTAGCCGGTTTGACGCACATTCCTTGCCTGGCGCATGTGCTGAATTTGGTGGTGCAGAAGTTCATTCGCAACTACCCCGACATGTCAGAGCTGCTGCAAAAAGTGCGGGCCGTCTGTTCGCGCTTCCGGCGTTCACACCCTGCCGCTGCTCGCCTGTCTGCGCTACAGTGTAACTTCGGCCTTCCCGCTCACCGCCTCATATGCGACGTACCCACCAGGTGGAACTCCACCTTGCATATGCTGGACAGACTGTGCGAGCAGCAGCAGGCCATAGTGGAGTTTCAGCTGCAGCACGCACGGGTCAGTCGCACTGTGGATCAGACACACTTCACCACCAATGACTGGGCCTCCATGCGAGACCTGTGTGCCCTGTTGCGTTGTTTCGAGTACTCCACCAACATGGCCAGTGGTGATGACGCCGTTATCAGCGTTACAATACCACTTCTATGTCTCCTTGAAAAAACACTTAGGGCGATGATGGAAGAGGAGGTGGCCCAGGAGGAAGAGGAGGAAGAGGGGTCATTTTTAGCACTTTCAGGCCAGTCTCTTCGAAGTGACTCAGAGGGAGGTTTTTTGCAACAGCAGAGGCCAGGTACAAATGTGGCCAGACAGGGCCCACTACTGGAGGACGAGGAGGATGAGGAGGAGGTGGAGGAGGATGAGGATGAAGCATGTTCACAGCGGGGTGGCACCCAAAGCAGCTCGGGCCCATCACTGGTGCGTGGCTGGGGGGAAACACAGGACGATGACGATACGCCTCCCACAGAGGACAGCTTGTCCTTACCTCTGGGCAGCCTGGCACACATGAGCGACTACATGCTGCATTGCCTGCGCAACGACAGCAGAGTTGCCCACATTTTAACGTGTGCGGACTACTGGGTTGCCACCCTGCTGGATCCCCGGTACAAAGACAATGTGCCCACCTTACTTCCTACACTGGAGCGTGATAGGAAGATGCGCGAGTACAAGCACACGTTGGTAGACGCGCTACTGAGAGCATTCCCAAATGTCACAGGGGAACCAGTGGAAGCCCAAGGCGAAGGCAGAGGAGGAGCAAGAGGTCGCCAACGCAGCTGTGTCACGCCCAGCTCCTCTGAGGGCAGGGTTAGCATGGCAGTGATGTGGAAAAGTTTTGTCAACACGCCACAGCTAACTGCACCACCACCTGATACGGAACGTGTTAGCAGGAGGCAACATTTCACTAACATGGTGGAACAGTACCTGTGCACACCCCTCCACGTACTGACTGATGGTTCGGCCCCATTCAACTTCTTGGTCTCCAAATTGTCCACGTGGCCAGAGCTAGCCTTTTATGCCTTGGAGGTGCTGGCCTGCCCGGCGGCCAGCGTTTTGTCTGAACGTGTATTCAGCACGGCAGGGGGCGTCATTACAGACAAACGCAGCCGCCTGTCTACTGCCAATGTGGACAAGCTGACGTTCATAAAAATGAACCAGGCATGGATCCCACTGGACCTGTCCATCCCTTGTGCAGATTAGATATTAACTACCTCCCCTTAACAATATATTATTCTACTCCAGGGCACTTCCTCATTCAATACTATTTTTAATTTCATTTTACCATTACAGGGAGTGCAGAATTATTAGGCAAGTTGTATTTTTGAGGATTAATTTTATTATTGAACAACAACCATGTTCTCAATGAACCCAAAAAACTCATTAATATCAAAGCTGAATATTTTTGGAAGTAGTTTTTAGTTTGTTTTTAGTTTTAGCTATTTTAGGGGGATATCTGTGTGTGCAGGTGACTATTACTGTGCATAATTATTAGGCAACTTAACAAAAAACTAATATATACCCATTTCAATTATTTATTTTTACCAGTGAAACCAATATAACATCTCAACATTCACAAATATACATTTCTGACATTCAAAAACAAAACAAAACAAATCAGTGACCAATATAGCCACCTTTCTTTGCAAGGACACTCAAAAGCCTGCCATCCATGGATTCTGTCAGTGTTTTGATCTGTTCACCATCAACATTGCGTGCAGCAGCAACCACAGCCTCCCAGACACTGTTCAGAGAGGTGTACTGTTTTCCCTCCTTGTAAATCTCACATTTGATGATGGACCACAGGTTCTCAATGGGGTTCAGATCAGGTGAACAAGGAGGCCATGTCATTAGATTTTCTTCTTTTATACCCTTTCTTGCCAGCCACGCTGTGGAGTACTTGGACGCGTGTGATGGAGCATTGTCCTGCATGAAAATCATGTTTTTCTTGAAGGATGCAGACTTCTTCCTGTACCACTGCTTGAAGAAGGTGTCTTCCAGAAACTGGCAGTAGGACTGGGAGTTGAGCTTGACTCCATCCTCAACCCGAAAAGGCCCCACAAACTCATCTTTGATGATACCTGCCCAAACCAGTACTCCACCTCCACCTTGCTGGCGTCTGAGTCGGACTGGAGCTCTCTGCCCTTTACCAATCCAGCCACGGGCCCATCCATCTGGCCCATCAAGACTCACTCTCATTTCATCAGTCCATAATACCTTAGAAAAATCAGTCTTGAGATATTTCTTGGCCCAGTCTTGACGTTTCAGCTTGTGTGTCTTGTTCAGTGGTGGTCGTCTTTCAGCCTTTCTTACCTTGGCCATGTCTCTGAGTATTGCACACCTTGTGCTTTTGGGCACTCCAGTGATGTTGCAGCTCTGAAATATGGCCAAACTGGTGGCAAGTGGCATCTTGGCAGCTGCACGCTTGACTTTTCTCAGTTCATGGGCAGTTATTTTGCGCCTTTGTTTTTCCACACGCTTCTTGCGACCCTGTTGACTATTTTGAATGAAACGCTTGATTGTTCGATGATCACGCTTCAGAAGCTTTGCAATTTTAAGAGTGCTGCATCCCTCTGCAAGATATCTCACTATTTTTGACTTTTCTGAGCCTGTCAAGTCCTTCTTTTGACCCATTTTGCCAAAGGCAAGGAAGTTGCCTGATAATTATGCACACCTAATATAGGGTGTTGATGTCATTAGACCACACCCCTTCTAATTACAGAGATGCACATCACCTAATATGCTTAATTGGTAGTAGGCTTTCGAGCCTATACAGCTTGGAGTAAGACAACATGCATAAAGAGGATGATGTGGTCAAAATACTCATTTGCCTAATAATTCTGCACGCAGTGTATATTGCGGGGCAACCCAAAGTTGAATGAACCTCTCCTCTGTCTCGGTGCCGGGGCCTAAATGTGTGACAGTGGCCTATTCCTGTGGTGGGTGACGTGAAGCCTGATTCTCTGCTATGACATGAAGACAGATTCTGTCACTGACATAAGGCCAGATTCTCTGTTACGGGACCTCTCTCCTCTGCCTGGGTGCCTGGGCCTAAATATGTGACAGTGGCCTGTTCCAGTGGTGGGTGACGTGAAGCCTGATTCTCTGCTATGACATGAAGACAGATTCTGCGCTGACATAAGGCCAGATTCTCTGTTACGGGACCTCTCTCCTCTGCCTGGGTGCCTGGGCCTAAATGTGTGACAGTGGCCTGTTCCAGTGGTGGGTGACGTGAAGCCTGATTCTCTGTTATGACATGAAGACAGATTCTGCGCTGACATAAGGCCAGATTCTCTGTTACGGGACCTCTCTCCTCTGCCTGGGTGCCTGGGCCTAAATATGTGACAGTGGCCTGTTCCAGTGGTGGGTGACTTGAAGCCTGATTCTCTGCTATGACATGAAGACAGATTCTGCGCTGACATAAGGCCAGATTCTCTGTTACAGGACCTCTCTCCTCTGCCTGGGTGCCTGGGCCTAAATGTGTGACAGTGGCCTGTTCCAGTGGTGGGTGACGTGAAGCCTGATTCTCTGCTATGACATGAAGACAGATTCTGCGCTGACATAAGGCCAGATTCTCTGTTACGGGACCTCTCTCCTCTGTCTGGGTGCCGGGGCCTAAATATGTGATAGTGGCCTCTTCCAGTGGTGGGTGACATGAAGCCAGATTCTCTGCTATGGCATGAAGAGACTGATTCTCTGCTGACGTGAAGCCAGATTCTCTGCTATGGGACCTCTGTCCAATTGATATTGGGTCATTTTTATTTTTTTTATTTTTATTTTAATTCATTTCCCTATCCACATTTGTTTGCAGGGGATTTACCAACATGTTGCTGCCTTTTGCAGCCCTCTAGCTCTTTCCTGGGCTGTTTTACAGCCTTTTTAGTGCCGAAAAGTTCGGGTCCCCATTGACTTCTCGAACTCGAACATCCAGGTGTTCGCTCAACTCTAGTCTTGAATCTTTGTGACATGTTTTTGTTTATATTGTTAAGCACCCTACTATAGCCTAGTGTGAGCTAATTATGACATTTTGTATTATCTATTTTTATTCCTTTGGGCCACCACTTCCGGTTTGCGTTCCATGCTGGAACGCATGGACACACGCGGACCGGAAGTGACGTCCTCCAGCCTGTTTTTGGCGCTAAATTCAGTTTAAATAAGTCAGTGATTCCCCAAGTAAACATTCTCCTGATGAAGGGGATTTATATATATCCCCGAAACGCGTTGGGCCTTCTCCTCACCCTACCCTGATTTCTTAATAAAGGCATTGACAAGAAGCACCAGCTGCAGGACTGGCGTTATTTCCTGACATTCTACAAGCGAACCAGGTGCAGGAGGAAGTGTTTGGGGGTGTTTTGAGTTTATCCCCCATCTCTCCTCCTGGGTGAAGTGAGTACAAACCTTGTTTCACTTTACAGATGTGGTTTTTATGATATTGGCTTAAAATTCATCTCCAGTCTGTCAGACATAGTGACTCTGGTAAAATATTTTAATACTTTAAGATATTTTAAATATTAGAATTATTCAAAGAAAGAGTGGCGCCCCCTTATGAGATAAAAACCTTTTATTTTCCTCCTATTGCATACTCTTGCCTAGGTACGTTTCCTAGCCAAGTTTATCTCACTGGCAGCCTTCTTAATATATTTATTTAGTTCATTTTACTTGCTTCCACTAATTATTCAAAGCAATTGTAATCATATACTGTACAGACCAAAAGTTTAGACACACCTTCTCATTCAAAGAGTTTTCTTTATTTTCATGACTATGAAAATTGTAGATTCACACTGAAGGCATCAAAACTATGAATTAACACATGTGGAATTATATACATATCAAACAAGTGTGAAACAACTGAAAATATGTCAAATTCTAGGTTCTTCAAAGTTAGCCACCTTTTGCTTTGATTACTGCTTTGCACACTCTTGGCATTCTCTTGATGAGCTTCAAGAGGTAGTCCCCTGAAATGGTTTTCACTTCACAGGTGTGCCCTGCCAGGTTTAATAAGTGGGATTTATTGCCTTATAAATAGGGTTGGGACCATCAGTTGCATTGAGGAGAAGTCAGGTGGATACACAGCTGATAGTTCTAATGAATAGACTGTTAGCTGCTTTTTTCTTGCCATAATACAAATTCTAAGTAAAGAAAAACGAGTGGCCATTATTACTTTAAGAAATGAAGGTAAGTCAGTCAGCCGAAAAATTGGGAAAACTTTGAAAGTAAGGGCTATTTGACCATTAAGGAGAGTGATGGGGTGCTGCGCCAGATGACCTGGCCTCCACAGTCACCGGACCTGAACCCATTCGAGATGGTTTGGGGTGAGCTGGACCGCAGAGTGAAGGCAAAAGGGCCAACAAGTGCTAAGCATCTCTGGGAACTCCTTCAAGACTGTTGGAAGACCATTTGAGGGGACTACCTCTTGAAGCTCATCAAGAGAATGCCAAAAGTGTGCAAAGCAGTAATCAAAGCAAAAGGTGGCTACTTTGAAGAACCTAGAATATGACATATTTTCAGTTGTTTCACACTTGTTTGTAATGTACTGTATATAATTCCACATGTGTTAATTCATAGTTTTGATGCATTCATAGTCATGAAAATAAAGAAAACTCTTTGAATGAGAAGGTGAGTCCAAACTTTTGGTCTGTACTGTGTATATATAAAAAATTTTTGTTGGACCCACACCTTTGGCGCCCTGCGAGTTAGGTTTCCTGACCTTCATTCTGAGAGCCAGGTGACTAACCCCCTCTTTTTTCTCTCTCCTGTCCATGTACCCATACAGCAGTTTACGACCACATATGGGGTATTTTTGAAAACTACAGAATCAGGGCAATAAATATTGAGTTTCGTTTGGCTATTAACCCTTGCTTTATTACTGGAAAAAAAATGATTAAAATGGAAAATCTGCCAAAAAAGTGAAATTCTGAAATTTAGTCTACATTTTCCTTTAATTCTTGTGGAACACCTAAAGGGTTAAGAAAGTTAGTAAAATCATTTTGAATACCTTGAGGGTGTAGTTTCTAAAATTGGGCCATTTATGGGTGGTTTCTTTTATGTAAGTATCACAAAGTAACTTCAGACTTGAACTGGTCCTTAAAAAGTGGGTTTTGGAAATTTTCTGTAAAATTTCAAGATTTGCTTCTAAACTTCTAAGCCTTCTCATGTCCCAGAAAAAAAGAAAATGTAATTTACATCATGATCCAAACATGAAGTAGACATATGTGAAATGTAAAGTAATAACTATTCTAGGAGGTTTCACTATCTGTTTTAAAAGCAGAGAAATAGAAATTTATTAAAATGCTAATTTTTCCCAATTTTTGGTAAATTGGATTTTCTTTTTTATAAATAAAAATAAAATATTTTGACTCAAATTTACCACTGTCATGAAATACAATATGTGACGAGAAAACAGTCTCAGAATGGCTTGGATATGTAAAAGCGTTTTAAAGTTATCACCACATAAAGTGACACATGTCAGATTTGCAAAAAATGGCCTGGTCCTTAGGCTATATGCACACGACCATTGTGTGTTTTGTGGTCCGCAAATTGCGGATCTGCAAAACATGGATGGCGTCCGTGTGCGTTCCGCAATTTGCGGAACTGCACGGACAGCCTTTAATATAACTGCCTATTCTTGTCCGCAAAGTGCGGACAAGAATAGGACATGTTATTTTTTTTTTTGCCGTCCACGGGAAGGCAGACACGGATGCGGACAGCACACGGAGTGCTGTCCGCATCTTTTGCGGCCCCATTGAAGAGAATGGGTCTGCATCCAAACTGAGACTTGGATGCGAACCAAAACAACGGCCGTGTGTATGAGGCCTTAAGGTGAAAAATGGCAGGGTCCTATAGGGGTTAGTGAAAAGAAGTCAAAACAATAACAATTACATTTTAGTGGTTTTCTAGTATTCTTTGTGTAGGAATAAAATTGTGTAAAATTGTATATGCTACATTTTAATTACTTGATGTTTATATTTTTCTTATTCAACAGAGTCAGTACAAATTTGTCTGTGAAGCCACTCTCCGTGTTTACAAGGACGGTATAACACAACCATTGCATCACAGTTGATCTAAATAACCTGCTTATCAAAGGGGCTTCCACAAGAAACAACATGATGTCTCAAGAAGAGCACATCGGTGGCATTTTTAATTTCACTAAAGCATTTTAAACTATGTCTGTATATATATATATATATAAAATATATTGTGTATATCTGTCCAAAAATCTGTATAAATAATGAACATAGATTTGCCACAAATTGTATTATCACAACACCAAATGCCTTGTATTGCCTTAGAATTAAACCTACTGTTCTTTGTGAGTATCAGCACTGCATTTTAGGCGATATACTGTAGTTCAATAGAAAATAGAGTAACCTAGCACATATACATTATTGTTAAAACTTTTCTGAGTGCCACAACAAGTACCACTGCGTATTTCATGTTTTAAAAATAATGTAGTAATATTTATTTATGGTGTTTCTACGGCACAAACTACCCAACAAGAAGACACAGTTTCAATGTGTAAAAATAACACATTATGGTAATTTGGGGTTGTGTACCTTTGGGGTGGGGTTGTAAAACAACCCATACTGATAAGAAGCAAATGAACAGCGGCACTCACCCATATGCAATCAAAAGCGACAGCTTTATTCAAAGTGAAGTAAGGCAGGGTGCGGACAATTCAAGAGCACGCATCAAACAGCGACGGCCGTTTTGCGCTACATGCGCTTCATCAGGCTGTTCGTCAATGCGTGCTTGCGCCAGCACTCCTTTTAACCTCTGGTGCGGTCTGTCGTCATGGAAATAGACAAATCAGACTGCACCCGTGCCAAAGGAGGTGTGTTCAACATATAAAAACAATGAACAAGCAACCCATTAGGGACAAGTACAGATACAAAACACACATAAATAAACATGATTCTAGAAATCTATCACAGGAACGGGCTGAGGTCATTTCTGTCGTTTAATCCCAGCTCTCCCAGGGCTTGTGAACGTGCAATCCACCTGGCTTCCCTCTGCAGGATGAGGCGATGTCTATCCCCCCCCCCCCTGCAGAGGAGCAGGCACGATTTCTAAACCGGAGAATGAAACACATTTGATGTCGCCACCGTGAACCTCTCTGACATGCTGAATAAATCTCGGACATCCCTTTCCTGTTCTGACCGAGTTCAAGTGTTCCCTAAATCTTTCAAAAAGACACCTTATGGTCTTACCGATATAGAATCGTCCGCAGGGGCACAGTAGTAAATATACCACATATGTGCTCCTGCAGTTGATAAAGGTGTTGACCCTATGCTGGATTCAATGCATTTTTTAAGGGAGTTATGATGGCAAAATGAGCAACTACCACATCAAAAATTTCCTTTGGGTAAGTTACTGTTGAGCCAGTTTTTGCTCCTGCTGGGCTGAAACCTACTTCTGACAAGTCTGTCTTTTACAGTGTGGGCCCTCCTAAAGGAAATCAGTGGTTTCTGCTCAGTAAGCTCATTTAGGGACGCATCTCTCCTCAACACGTCCCAATTCTTGAAAATAACGGAGCGAATGCGCTCTGCCATGGGACTGTATTTGAATGAGAATGCAAACCTGGTGGGTTTAACATCTACGTGACCCTATTTATTCCTGACGCTGCCACTCCTAAGTAAATTCTCCTGGGAGAAATCCTCATGTCTTCATTCAATGGTCCCTCAGGGTACCCCCTCTCCAGTAGGCGTTTTTTTAGATCTTGGGCCTGGCTCCGATAGCAGCTATTTTTACTATTAATACTCCTCAATCTGATGAATTGTCCGTGGGGTACGGCTCTTTTGACGCTATGTGGGTGGAAGCTGTCGTGGTGAAGCAAGGAGTTGGTCGCCGTGGGCTTAACCGCCTCACGTCCGCCCATAGGATATAAACGTCCTATGGGTGGACGTCTATTTCTGACAGCACGTTTTAAAACGTCCTGTCAGAAATAGCAGCTGCACGCTAATCGTGCAGCTGCTGATCGGGTTGCCCGCTGTCAGTGACAGCAGGGCAACCCTAAGACAAGGCAGGGACAGTGCCCAGGTGTCCCTGCCTTCTAGATCGCTGCAGACACAGCGCTCACCGAGCGCTGTGTCTGCAGAGCAGGAAGCGCTGTGCGCTTCCTGTTCCGGCCCGGCGGTCATGTGACCGCCGTGACCGGAGAGTGCTGTAGCTGTGTGAGGTCTCTCAGAGACCTCGATCAGCCCTGCTGTGAGGCTGTACAGCGCAGGATTGCTGCTGTACAGCCTCTATAGGGGTGCATTTGTCCTGTAACTGGGGCTACTATGTCAGCCCCAGTTACAGGAGAAATCAACAGTGTAAAAAAAAATAAAAAGTGAAGTAAATGTCCCCCAGAGGTCTTGTATGACCTTATGGGGGACGAAAAGTGTAAAATAAAATAAAAATAAAATAAAGGGTTGAAAAAATAAAATAAAAAAAGTTTCACATGTAAAAAAAAAAAAAATCCCAAGTAAGGAATAAAAAAAAAAAAATAGAAAAAATAAAATAAAATAGACATATTTAGTATTGCCGCGTCCGTAAAAAACAGCTCTATAAAAATATCACATGACCTAACCCCTCGGGTGAACACCGTAAAAATAAAATAAAAAAAACTGTGTCAAAACAAGCAATTTTTGTCACCTTGCATCACAAAAAGTGCAACACCAAGTGATCAAAAACGTGTATGTCCCACAAAATGGTACCAATAAAACCGTCACCTCATCCCGCAAAAAATGAGCCCCTACATAAGAAAATCTCTCAAAAAATAAAAAAACTATAGCTCTTAGAACATGGAGACACTAAAACATCATTTTTTTGGTTTCAAAAATGCTATTATTGTGTTAAAGTGAAACAAATAAAAAAAAGTATACATATTAGGTATTGCCGCGTCCGTAAAAACCAGCTCTATAAAAATATCAAATGACCTAACCCCTCGGGTGAACACCGTAAAAGAAAAAAAAAAAAACTGTGTCAAAACAAGCAATTTCTGTCACCTTGCACCACAAAAGGTGCAACACCAAGTGATCAAAAACGCGTATGTCCCACAAAATTGTACCAATAAAACCGTCACCTCATCCCGCAAAAAATGAGCCCCTACATAAGAAAATCTCTCAAAAAAAAAAAAAAAAAAACTATAGCTCTCAGAACATGGACACATTAAAACATAATTTTTTTGTTTCAAAAATGCTATTATTGTGTAAAACTTTAATAAATGAGAAAAAGTATACATATTAGGTATCGCCATGTCCGTAACAATCTGCTCTATAAAAATGTCACTTGACTGAACCCCTCAGGTGAACGCTGTAAAAATAAATAAATAGAAACTGTGCTAAAACAACCAATTTTTTGGTCACCTTGCCCCATAAAGTGTTATAATGAATGATCAAAAAATCATATGTACCCAAAAATAGTACTAATAAAACTGGCACCTTATCCCCTCGTTTCCAAAATGGGGTCACTTCTTGGGAGTTTCTACTGTAAGGGTGCATCAGAGGGCTTCAAATGGGACATGGCATCTAAAAACCATGTGGAGTTCCTTTCCTTCTGCGCCCTGCCGTGTGCCCATACAGCAGTTTACGACCACATGTGGGGTGTTTCTGTAAACCGCAGAATCTGGGTAATAAATATTGAGTTTTGTTTGGCTGTTAACCATCGATGTGTTAAAGAAAAAAATTGATTAAAATGGAAAATCTGCCAAAAAAGTGAAATTTAAAAATTTGATCTCCATTTTCCTTTAATTCTTGTGGAACGCCTAAAGGGTTAACAAAGTTTGTAAAATCGGTTTTGAATACCTTGAGGGGTGTAGTTTCTACAATGGGGTCATTTATGGGGGTATCCACTATGTAGGCCCCACAAAGTGACTTCAGACCTGAACTGGTCCTTATAAAGTGGGTTTTGGCAATTTTCTTAAAAATTTGAAGAATTGCTTCTAAACTTCTAAGCCTTCTAACGTCCTAAAAAAATAAAATGACATTTCCAAAATGATGCCAACATAAAGTAGACATATGGGGAATGTTAAATAATAAATATTTTATGAGGTATCACTTTCTGTTTTAAAAGCAGAGAAATTGAAATTTAGAAAATTGCGAATTTTTCAAATTTTTGGGTAAATTTGGGATTTTTTCATAAATAAAGGTGAAATATTTTGACTCAAATTTATGACTATCATGAAGTACAATGTGTCACGAGAAAACAATCTCTGAATGACTTGGATAAATAAAGGCGTTCCAAAGTTATTACTACATAAAGTGAGATATGTCAGTTTTGCAAAATTTGGCCTGGTCAGGAAGGGGGCAAAGGGCCCAGATGGGAAGTGGTTAAGGAAGCCCTCCGTGACCAACCCATCGCCTTCCACCACAACAGCCACATCCAGAAACTCCAATTTAGAGCCTCCAAAATTGGGAGTGAACGTCATACCCATGTCGTTTTTATTGAGGAATTTCACGAACTCGCTACATTCACTCTCAGTACCCTCCAAGACTATGAACACATCGTCCACCAAACGTAGATATGTTTTCAACTTGGACACATAAGGGTTCAAAGTGGAATAAATGTATTTATCCTCAAATCTGGCGAGGTACATATTGGCGAATGTACAGGAGACGGGGGTCCCCATGGCCGTACCCAGCCTTTGCTTGTACCAATCATCCCCAAACTGAAACACATTGTTGGTTAAGATGAACTCCAGTGCTTCACCAATGAAATTGCAATACATCTGACTTTTTCCCATATTGGCCACGATGTCAAGGACCGCCTCCACACCCGCATCGTGTGGGATGCGGGTGTAGAGGCTTTCCACATCGAGGGATACCAATTGGTAGCCATCCTGCCAATGTAACTCTTTAAGGGCTAACAGAAAATCATTGGTGTCCTTAAGATAGGCTGGGGCACTGGTAAGGGTAGGTCTGAGGAGCCAGTCCACATATTTGGACAAGGGCTCTGTCACTGAGCCAATCCCCGCGACGATGGGACGTCCCGGGGGATGGCTCAGCGACTAATGCACTTTCGGAAGAAAGTACCAAGATGGTCTAGCTGGGGATGATGGGACAAGCTTGTCCAACATATTCCTGGGGAGGAAACCAGCCTCCACATATTTGGTGATAAAGGACTTAAGCAACTGCTGGATATTGGCCATGGGGTCCCTCCGTATCCTCTCATACACCTGGGAGTCTCCCAGTTGTCTGAGAGCTTCATTTAAATAATACTCCCTAGACATGAGAACTATGTTACCCCCCTTGTCCGCCGGTTTCACGACAATATTATCCTGGGAGTGGAGCCAAGACAAGGCTCTCTGTTCTTCCTGGGTAATATTAGGTTGAGCTGTTGAATATATAACTGCCCTGATATCTTTCATAACCTGGTGTTGAAATATATCAATACTGCTACCAGCGGGCATGGGGGGACAAAAGGTGGATTTGACTCCACCTCTGAATGGATCCACGGAGATATCAAAGGAGGACTCCTCAGTTGTATCCAATCCGGTGAGTAAATCGATACACTCTAATTCCTCTTTACTGAATTTTGTGGATATCTGGAAAGCTGCGGGATCAGGATAAAGTGGGGACTCTCCCTGTGTGGTCGCCAATTTAGTGGGAACATCTCTAAACATTTTGTGTAAATGCAGCTTGCGGGTAGCTTTGAATAGGTCAATTTCAAAGGTCACGGGATCGAACTGCTCTGTAAGACTATAACCAAGTCCTTTGCTCAGGATCTTGATGCAGCCGGGTGGTAACACGCAGTCCGTGAGGTTAATTACTAGGTTGACATCAAGTGGTGAAGGAGGAGTTGTCATTTCCTCCAGGACACCTTTTTCTTCTCCCTTTCCGACTTCCTGACACCTGTTCTTCTTGGTTTTCCGCCGTCCCCTTCTGATCTTTTTCCTAAAGGGTCATATGACTCCCCTGTAATATCCGTTGATGTTTGGTTGGGGTCATCTGAAATACTGGAATCGCAATCCGTGGTCCAGTAATCGTTGTTTTGGCGGCGTTTGGGTTTTCTTTTTTGTTGTTTTTTGAACCTTCTGCCAGTATTCCAATCGAAAATGTGTCCAGACTCATAATCCTGTTTATCTCTTACGAATTTATCCTTTTTTCTTTCTTTTACCTCAGCCTGTGTAACTGTCAGTTTCTTGTTTAATTTTTTGTCAAATGCCTCCAGAAGGTTATCAGGCAGCCTTGATTCCAATTCCAACCTTGCTTTGGTGAGTTCTTTCTTCACTGTGTCATATTCTTTTATGTCTCTTTTTAAAACTGTGTCTAAAATTTGTAAGGAGAAGTTTGCATGCAACTGCTGCCATTCCTTCAGAAACATCTCATCATGTTCATATTGTCTAGGATACTTGTACACCCTTAAGCCCCTGGGCACTCTTCCACTCTCTTTATAAGATTTGAGTGACTTAAAGAGGACCTTTCACCAGAGGAAAGCCTCTAAACTAACTATACAGAAGTGTAGAGCGGCGCCCAGGGATCCCGCTGCACTTACTGTTATCCCCGGGCGCCGCTCCTTTCTCCGGTTATAGCCTCCGGTATGTAAGTAGTTAGGCTCCTCCCAGTTGATCCTGCCGGCGTCTTCTTCTCCTATGCTGTAGCACTGGCCAATCGCAGCGCTCAGCTCATAGCCAGGCTATAAGCTGAGCGCTGCGATTGGCCAGCGCTACAGCATAGGAGAAGAAGACGCCGGCAGGATCAACTGGGAGGAGCCTAACTACTTACATACCGGAGGCTATAACCAGAGAACGGAGCGGCGCCCGGGGATAACAGTAAGTGCAGCGGGATCCCTGGGCGCCGCTCTACACTTCTGTATAGTTAGTTTAGAGGCTTTCCTCTGGTGAAAGGTCCTCTTTAACTGTCCAAAATAAGCGTATATCTTTGTCAGCTAATTGCGCTACTTTTACTTCAAGCGCACGAGTGCTGAGGTTCTGTAAGGTGTCCCTGGTGTTGCATAGCGTGAAGAAATCTTCCGCCCCTTCTCTGCCTTCTAAAATAGATTGGCTTGATACCTCTGTAGCCATAATAGCGTGAGGGCAGCACTGATTAATTGTAGCAAATACTCAGTGACGTGCTACAGCCCCAAAGATAAAGTCCTGAACAGTCCACAAAAATGAGATAGGGGGCGGCACAGTCACACAAGCAATGAGTAGCGTGAAGGTTATAGTCTTACAGAGCAGTTCGATCCCGTGACCTTTGAAATTGACCTATTCAAAGCTACCCGCAAGCTGCATTTACACAAAATGTTTAGAGATGTTCCCACTAAATTGGCGACCACACAGGGAGAGTCCCCACTTTATCCTGATCCCGCAGCTTTCCAGATATCCACAAAATTCAGTAAAGAGGAATTAGAGTGTATCGATTTACTCACCAGATTGGATACAACTGAGGAGTCCTCCTTTGATATCTCCGTGGATCCATTCAGAGGTGGAGTCAAATCCACCTTTTGTCCCCCCATGCCCGCTGGTAGCAGTATTGATATATTTCAACACCAGGTTATGAAAGATATCAGGGCAGTTATATATTCAACAGCTCAACCTGATATTACCCAGGAAGAACAGAGAGCCTTGTCTTGGCTCCACTCCCAGGATAATATTGTCGTGAAACCGGCGGACAAGGGGGGTAACATAGTTCTCATGTCTAGGGAGTATTATTTAAATGAAGCTCTCAGACAACTGGGAGACTGCCAGGTGTATGAGAGGATACGGAGGGACCCAATGGACAATATCCAGCAGTTGCTTAAGTCCTTTATCACCAAATATGTGGAGGCTGGTTTCCTCCCCAGGAATATGTTGGACAAGCTTGTCCCATCATCCCCAGCTAGACCATCTTGGTACTTTCTTCCGAAAGTGCATAAGTCGCTGAGCCATCCCCCGGGACGTCCCATCGTCGCGGGGATTGGCTCAGTGACAGAGCCCTTGTCCAAATATGTGGACTGGCTCCTCAGACCTACCCTTACCAGTGCCCCAGCCTATCTTAACCACCTCCGGACCGCTGTGCGCACAGACGCGTCCTGGAGGTGGTTGATTCATTCCGAGTGGACGCATATACGCGTCATCTCGCGAGACGCGAGATTTCCTGTGAACGCGCGCACACAGGCGCGCGCGCTCACAGGAACGGAAGGTAAGAGAGTTGATCTCCAGCCTGCCAGCGGCGATCGTTCGCTGGCAGGCTGGAGATGTGTTTTTTTTAACCCCTAACAGGTATATTAGACGCTGTTTTGATAACAGCGTCTAATATACCTGCTACCTGGTCCTCTGGTGGTCCCCTTTGTTTGGATCGACCACCAGAGGACACAGGTAGCTCAGTAAAGTCCCACCAAGCACCACTACACTACACTACACCCCCCCCCGTCACTTATTAACCCCTTATTAGCCCCTGATCACCCCTGATCACCCCATATAGACTCCCTGATCACCCCCCTGTCATTGATTACCCCCCTGTCATTGATCAACCCCCTGTAAAGCTCCATTCAGATGTCCGCATGATTTTTACGGATCCACTGATAGATGGATCGGATCCGCAAAACGCATCCGGACGTCTGAATGAAGCCTTACAGGGGCATGATCAATGACTGTGGTTATCACCCCATATAGACTCCCTGATCACCCCCCCTGTCATTGATCACCCCCCTGTCATTGATCACCACCCCTGTCATTGATCACCCCCCTGTCATTGATCACCCCCCTGTCATTGATCACCCCCCTGTCATTGATCACCCCCCTGTCATTGATCACCACCCCTGTCATTGATCACCCCCTCTGTCATTGATCACCCCCCCTGTCATTGATCACCCCCCCTGTCATTGATCACCCCCCTGTCATTGATCACCCCCCTGTCATTGATCAACCCCCTGTCATTGATCAACCCCCCTGTCATTGATCACCCCCCTGTCATTGATCACCCCCCCTGTAAGGCTCCATTCAGACATTTTTTTGGCCCAAGTTAGCGGAATTATTATTTTTTTTTCTTACAAAGTCTCATATTCCACTAACTTGTGACAAAAAATTAAATCTCACATGAACTCACCATACCCCTCACGGAATCCAAATGCGTAAAATTTTTTAGACATTTATATTCCAGACTTCTTCTCACGCTTTAGGGCCCCTAGAATGCCAGGGCAGTATAAATACCCCACATGTGACCCCATTTCGGAAAGAAGACACCCCCAGGTATTCCGTGAGGGGCATATTGAGTCCATGAAAGATTGAAATTTTTGTCCCAAGTTAGCGGAACGGGAGACTTTGTGAGAAAAAAATAAAAAATATCAATTTCCGCTAACTTGTGCCAAAAAAAAAAAATTTCTATGAACTCGCCATGCCCCTCATTGAATACCTTGGGGTGTCTTCTTTCCAAAATGGGGTCACATGTGGGGTATTTATACTGCCCTGGCATTCTAGGGGCCCCAAAGCGTGAGAAGAAGTCTGGTATCCAAATGTCTAAAAATGCCCTCCTAAAAGGAATTTGGGCCCCTTTGCGCATCTAGGCTGCAAAAAAGTGTCACACATCTGGTATCGCCGTACTCAGGAGAAGTTGGGGAATGTGTTTTGGGGTGTCATTTTACATATACCCATGCTGGGTGAGATAAATATCTTGGTCAAATGCCAACTTTGTATAAAAAAATGGGAAAAGTTGTCTTTTGCCAAGATATTTCTCTCACCCAGCATGGGTATATGTAAAAAGACACCCCAAAACACATTCCCCAACTTCTCCCGAGTACGGAGATACCAGATGTGTGACACTTTTTTGCAGCCTAGGTGGGCAAAGGGGCCCATATTCCAAAGAGCACCTTTCGGATTTCACTGGTCATTTACCTACTTACCACACATTAGGGCCCCTGGAAAATGCCAGGGCAGTATAACTACCCCACAAGTGACCCCATTTTGGAAAGAAGACACCCCAAGGTATTCCGTGAGGGGCATGGCGAGTTCCTAGAATTTTTTATTTTTTGTCACAAGTTAGTGGAAAATGATGATTTTTTTTTATTTTTATTTTTTTTCATACAAAGTCTCATATTCCACTAACTTGTGACAAAAAATAAAAACTTCCATGAACTCACTATGCCCATCAGCGAATACCTTGGGGTCTATTCTTTCCAAAATGGGGTCACTTGTGGGGTAGGTATAATGCCCTGGTATTTTAGGGGCCCAAATGTGTGGTAAGGAGTTTGAAATCAAATTCTGTAAAAAATGACGAGTGAAATCCGAAAGGTGCTCTTTGGAATATGGGCCCCTTTGCCCACCTAGGCTGCAAAAAAGTGTCACACATCTGGTATCTCCGTACTCAGGAGAAGGTGGGGAATGTGTTTTGGGGTGTCATTTTACATATACCCATGCTGGGTGAGATAAATATCTTGGTCAAATGCCAACTTTGTATAAAAAAATGGGAAAAGTTGTCTTTTGCCAAGATATTTCTCTCACCCAGCATGGGTATATGTAAAAAGACACCCCAAAACACATTCCCCAACTTCTCCTGAGTACGGAGATACCACATGTGTGGCACTTTTTTGCAGCCTAGGTGGGCAAAGGGGCCCATATTCCAAAGAGCACCTTTTGGATTTCACTGGTCATTTACCTACTTACCACACATTAGGGCCCCTGGAAAATGCCAGGGCAGTATAACTACCCCACAAGTGACCCCATTTTGGAAAGAAGACACCCCAAGGTATTCCGTGAGGGGCATGGCGAGTTCCTAGAATTTTTTATTTTTTGTCACAAGTTAGTGGAAAATGATGATTTTTTTTTTTTTTTTTTTTTTCATACAAAGTCTCATATTCCACTAACTTGTGACAAAAAATAAAAACTTCTATGAACTCACTATGCCCATCAGCGAATACCTTGGGGTCTCTTCTTTCCAAAATGGGGTCACTTGTGGGGTAGTTATACTGCCCTGGCATTCTAGGGGCCCAAATGTGTGGTAAGGAGTTTGAAATCAAATTCTGTAAAAAATGACGAGTGAAATCCGAAAGGTGCTCTTTGGAATATGGGCCCCTTTGCCCACCTAGGCTGCAAAAAAGTGTCACACATCTGGTATCTCCGTATTCAGGAGAAGTTGGGGAATGTGTTTTGGGGTGTCTTTTTACATATACCCATGCTGGGTGAGAGAAATATCTTGGCAAAAGACAACTTTTCCCATTTTTTTATACAAAGTTGGCATTTGACCAAGATATTTATCTCACCCAGCATGGGTATATGTAAAATGACACCCCAAAACACATTCCCCAACTTCTACTGAATACGGAGATACCAGATGTGTGACACTTTTTTGCAGCCTAGGTGGGCAAAGGGGCCCATATTCCAAAGAGCACCTTTCGGATTTCACTGGTCAGTTTTTACAGAATTTGATTTCAAACTCCTTACCACACATTTGGGCCCCTAGAATGCCAGGGCAGTATAACTACCCCACAAGTGACCCCATTTTGGAAAGAAGAGACCCCAAGGTATTTCGTGATGGGCATAGTGAGTTCATGGAAGTTTTTATTTTTTGTCACAAGTTAGTGGAATATGAGACTTTGTAAGAAAAAAAAAAAAAATCATCATTTTCCGCTAACTTGTGACAAAAAATAAAAAGTTCTATGAACTCACTATGCCCATCAGCGAATACCTTAGGGTGTGTACTTTCCGAAATGGGGTCATTTGTGGGGTGTTTGTACTGTCTGGGCATTGTAGAACCTCAGGAAACATGACAGGTGCTCAGAAAGTCAGAGCTGCTTCAAAAAGCGGAAATTCACATTTTTGTACCATAGTTTGTAAACGCTATAACTTTTACCCAAACCATTTTTTTTTTACCCAAACATTTTTTTTTTATCAAAGACATGTAGAACAATAAATTTAGAGCAAAAATTTATATATGGATGTCATTTTTTTTGCAAAATTTTACAACTGAAAGTGAAAAATGTCATTTTTTTGCAAAAAAATCGTTAAATTTCGATTAATAACAAAAAAAGTAAAAATGTCAGCAGCAATGAAATACCACCAAATGAAATCTCTATTAGTGAGAAGAAAAGGAGGTAAAATTCATTTGGGTGGTAAGTTGCATGACCGAGCAATAAATGGTGAAAGTAGTGTAGGTCAGAAGTGTAAAAAGTGGTCTGGTCTTTCAGGGTGTTTAAGCACTGGGGGCTGAGGTGGTTAAGGACACCAATGATTTTCTGTTAGCCCTTAAAGAGTTACATTGGCAGGATGGCTATCAATTGGTATCCCTCGATGTGGAAAGCCTCTACACCCGCATCCCACACGATGCGGGTGTGGAGGCGGTCCTTGACATCGTGGCCAATATGGGAAAAAGTCAGATGTATTGCAATTTCATTGGTGAAGCACTGGAGTTCATCTTAACCAACAATGTGTTTCAGTTTGGGGATGATTGGTACAAGCAAAGGCTGGGTACGGCCATGGGGACTCCCGTCTCCTGTACATTCGCCAATATGTACCTCGCCAGATTTGAGGATAAATACATTTATTCCACTATGAACCCTTATGTGTCCAAGTTGAAAACATATCTACGTTTGGTGGACGATGTGTTCATAGTCTTGGAGGGTACTGAGAGTGAATGTAGCGAGTTCGTGAAATTCCTCAATAAAAACGACATGGGTATGACGTTCACCCCCAATTTTGGAGGCTCTAAATTGGAGTTTCTGGATGTGGCTGTTGTGGTGGAAGGCGATGGGTTGGTCACGGAGGGCTTCCTTAAGCCCACGGCGACCAACTCCTTGCTTCACCACGACAGCTTCCACCCACATAGCGTCAAAAGAGCCATACCCCACGGACAATTCATCAGATTGAGGAGTATTAATAGTAAAAATAGCAGCTATCGGAGCCAGGCCCAAGATCTAAAAAAACGCCTAATGGAGAGGGGGTACCCTGAGGGACCATTGAATGAAGACATGAGGAGAGTAGAAGAGGATTTCTCCCAGGAGAATTTACTTAGGAGTGGCAGCGGCAGGAATAAATAGGGTCACGTAGATGTTAAACCCACCAGGTTTGCATTCTCATTCAAATACAGTCCCATGGCAGAGCGCATTCGCTCCGTTATGTTCAAGAATTGGGATGTGTTGAGGAGAGATGCGTCCCTAAATGAGCTTACTGAGCAGAAACCACTGATTTCCTTTAGGAGGGCCCACACTGTAAAAGACAGACTTGTCAGAAGTAGGTTTCAGCCCAGCAGGAGCAAAAACTGGCTCAACAGTAATTTACCCAAAGGAAATTTTTGATGTGGTAGTTGCTCATTTTGCCATCATAACTCCCTTAAAAAATGCATTGAATCCAGCATAGGGTCAACACCTTTATCAACTGCAGGAGCACATATGTGGTATATTTACTACTGTGCCCCTGCAGACAATTCTATATCGGTAAGACCATAAGGTGTCTTTTTGAAAGATTTAGGGAACACTTGAACTCGGTCAGAACAGGGAAGGGATGTCCGAGATTTATTCAGCATGTCAGAGAGGTTCATGGTGGCGACACCAAATGTGTTTCATTCTCCGGTTTAGAAATCGTGCCTGCTCCTCTGCAGGAGGGGGGGGGGGGGGGGGGGGTAGACATTGCCTCCTCCTGCAGAGGGAAGCCAGGTGGATTGCACGTACACAAGCCCTGGGAGAGCTGGGATTAAACGACAGAAATGCCCTTTCCTGTGATAGATTTCTAGAATCATGTTTATTTATGTGTGTTTTGTATCTGTACTTGTCCCTAATGGGTTGCTTGTTCATTGTTTTTATATGTTGAACACACCTCCTTTGGCACGGGTGCGGTCTGATTTGTCTATTTACATGACGACAGCCCGCACCAGAGGTTAAAAGGAGTGCTGGCGCAAGCACGCATTGACCACAGCCTGATGAAGCGCATGTAGCGTGAATCGGCCGCCGCTGTTTGATGCGTGCTCTTGAATTGTCCGCCCCCTGCCTTACTTCACTTTGAATAAAGCTGCCGCTTTTGATTGCATATGGGTGAGTGCTTCTTATCAGTATTAGTTACACTCTACTTACTGTTCTCAGCTGCGCACCGCTGAGTGTATGCATCCTCGCCAGCCTTGTGATCCGCACTGACTGCTTCACGCTACTCATTGCTTGTTTGACTTTGCCGCCCCCTATCTCATTTTTGTGGATTGTAAAACAACCCATCTTCGTAAGACTTGAGAAGCGATGCATACTATTTCCCAGCACTGGCTCCCTGCTCCTTCTCTGCTAAGCCTTGGCTGCTCCGCTTAGCTTCCAGGATATAAACTTCCATTTTGACGCCGCTGCAGCCAATTTCTGGCAGCAGTGGTGACCTGTTTTCCTTGCATCATGTTAATAGGTTACTGTCAATGGCTGCAGCAGCGTCAAAATGAAAATTTACATCCTGAGAGTGCAGCGGAGCAGCTGAGGCCAGGGAGAAGAGCACAGAGCCAGAGCTGGGAAGAAGGCAAGTATGCTTCTCTTTACAGGTTTTCCCAAGAGGGGGAGGTTGCCAAACCCTCCCCCCAAAGATGCACAACCCACAAACAAATTGAGCAAACCGGTGTTACAAACTTTGCAATTTTTCGACTGCCAGACGAACCCAAACCTTTTTATTTTGGACGAATCCAGTAAAACGGTGTGTAGCACTAGGAAGGAAGATGAAGGTTGCTCACATGACCAGGGGAGAAAGTGGGGGGTGGGAGCCTGATTTGTTCCCAGGCCAAAGGACAGTTTGGATGATCCAGTGCTTCAGCAGGCAGGGATGTGCCCTAGCAGTACGAGCAGAACGTTATTTTGTGTTGGGCTGTGAATGAGGGTGGATGAGTCTTACAGTGTCTGTCAGAAAAATGATCTTAGGGAGTCAGGGACAGTCTTCTATTCTACTGCCAGGGACATTTACGGGAAAGGATAGAATCACAAAGAAGAAAAATTGTGTTGGCAGGAAGGGAAAGCTGTCAGCCAGGGAGTGAAAAGTAAATAGCTGAGGCTGGGTTTGCATCCTAGCACAAGTGCAACTGCTGCAAACCTCAAAAGCAGCTACCTGCAAGGACACTTTTTTCCCCCATTTTAAAATAGGCAGGGCAGTGGACAAAACATAATACTAGGTTTAATTTCTATCTCCACACGTATGTATTTTTTTGGGTTGTTGAATTTATTAAAACCATCATATAGTGTCTTATGATATGCAGGGTAGTGCACAACATCATTATGTCAGTGATAACATGGTGTAAGGAAAATTTACTCTCTTCCCTAACGGTGTGTCCCTGACACATGATTTCAGTGGCCAGCTTGAATTAAGTCTTACCGGTACCGGGAGAATGAAGAAGATAGACCATATGAACACATGTCTATTTCCAATCCATTCTGGTTTATTCACAGCTGGCAAACAGTTTTAATAGAGGGGGTTGAGCTTCCTTTACATCCAATCATATGTTAGCATTAGTATTTGACCAATAGTATGGTCACACATAAGCTCTGCATTAACATCATAGCTGACTCATAGTAACAGCATTCGACCAATCAGGTATATACACATAAGCTAGCAGACACTTGAGCCAGATGTCCTTTTATGGCTAGAAGGCTGTTCATACTTTCAACATGTATGGATTTCATGAAACAGTTTAAGGAAGTGTCTCACATTCCATAGGGAAAAGGGAGGTTTTGTAGTGCACTAACCAAATGTAATACACGTGGCTAAATGAGACAAAATGGAGTCACATATATCCCATCAAATCCCCTCTTAGAACCTTATATATATATATATACTATATGGTTCTTTCTCTGCTCTTCCTTGGTTTGATTATAAGCCTTTAGGTATTCCATATACCCTTCAGCAGTATAATCCTCAGGCTTTGTTGAGGTTGTGTTTGCCTCTTCTACCTCTACCGGAGTATAGAGGAATGTTGAGTGTACCCCTCTTTCGGCCACATTTTTTACATATGACAAGAAGGGAGGGCACACACTGTAGACAACAGCAGAGACCCACTATTGCAGCGACCACGGCGAGTGCCACTCCTAAAACATATCTTATTTGACCAAAGTCAGATATTTAGCCAAAAAGGCCAGTCCCACCAACCTTGGTCAACATCTTGTTTTATATGTTTTCTCATCTCCTCTAATTGGCCTATTTTATCTTTTATTCCACGGGAGTGATCTAATAAATTGAAACAACACATCCCTGCGGACGCTGAGCATCCTACACCATGTTGGAGCAATAAATAGTCAATAGTTGCCCTATTCTGCAAGATAGCCTTTTTCATACGATTGTATATCCAGCAGCATATCTTGCAGAACTGCACTAGTGACATTTATCTGTTTTATCATAAAACAGGCAAGTTTTGATATTGTCCTGTGGTTATATATGGCCAACCCTGGTACTCCTATCAAAGATACCCCTAAACTCATATATTCTGATCTAGAGAGGAGATTCACATTATAATCACAATTTTCCGGTAACTGTAGGGCAGTGTCTCTCGTGTGTCGTATCTGCATTGCTGGGAATAGTGGTATCATTGCTAATGTCAGCCTAGCTATTGTACAGGGTCCCTCTGTAATATTGGCCGGTATGTATGTGTAACTAGTATTCCCCACAGGCCAATACCCATCCTGCTGGTAGAGGTACATGTTTGTCTAGGGATGGTACTGTTTTTGTAATATTACATTGCATATTCTTTCCTGATATTATCTTTTTACAACTACCTAAATCTCTATCACAAATATTTGGCTTAATCTTATTCTGCATTTTTGCTTGTATGCAGGGAGGCATAGTGTCTCATCACAGGTGAAGTTATAACATATTTCTGCTGCTGTGACAAGACCTGTAATTACTTCTATCATATTACTCTGCAGATTCTCATATGTAGGACAGTCATAACAAGCATGATAAGGATTTACATATCCATATTTAACATCATGATCCTCCATATCTGCGTCATTCCATTGGGAACGTAGGAGCTCCGTCCATACGTCTAGTGGGGTGGGGACTGCTACCAGACATGTCTCCAAAATGTTAGATGCCGATAAAGTGGTTTGGAGACAAAAGTCAGTTAAGTTCAGAGTTTTGGCCAGGTACAGCCATAAGTTCTCCTTTGTCTTGCATAGACTGTCTTCCCCTCTGCATTCTGTTTCCAGGTATATCTGTCTGTTCCACAGCCATGGGACAGTAAGTAGGAGACACAAAATTACAATTATTAAGGCACTACATCTCAGCCATCTCGAGGAATTTCCCGACTGCGTCATCTCGTTGGGGGTCAAGGCTGTCTGCCTCCGTTAGTACCCCTTCTGTATCTTCTTCGAGGTCAAGGCTGTCTGCCTCCGTTAGTACCTCTGGGCCTCGTTGGAGGTCAGGGCTGTCTGCCCCCGTTAGTACCTCTCTTTTCTTCACCACCTTAATCCTTGTGGCGTGGATTCACGTGGGCGATTGTTCAGTGAGGACCGCTGTTCTGGTGATCGCGACTACCTCGGTGGGTGGTCCATAGGTGAAACTTCCTGGTTCCTTTCCCTTCTTTAAGATCTTGATCATCACCTGGTTGCCTATCCGGAATGGACGGGTTGATTCCTGTGAAAGAGAAGGAGACTTACAAGCCACTTTTTCTTCAGTTTTACTGAGGACTTTGATCAGATTAGTACTTCTCTCTGATCAGGTCCAAGTCCCCTTCTTTCACCACCAGGGGGCGTCTTACCCATGGTGTGGGGAAAGGCCTACCCATGAGTATCTCAATGCTGTTTATGGTCCTACTCTGTGGAATGTCCTACTCTGTGGAAATGTGCTACTTAAGATGGAAGCACTGTGTTGGGGAATGCATAACTTCCCCTCTTCGCAGACTAATCCTATCTCAGGATTTTTCTGCAATACTGGATAACACCAGTCCTGCTGTTCCTGTTCAGTGACATACCACTGAAGATCAGTAAGTATTTGCAGCATCTCAGGGGTTGGAGATGCCAAACATGGCATCTCCCAATGGTTATACAAACCTGTGAGGTTGCTTTTGGCAACTCATTTCGCCATCTTAACTGCCAGCGCATTGCCCTGTGAGACATGATCCTTACCATCTGCTGCCGTAAATCCTCTCCTCTGCCAGATCATACCATGGTCCCACACTACCCCATGTGTGTACCTACTCTCAGTATGAATGGTGACAGGTCTATCAGCATGTAGAATACATGTCCTAGTGAGTGCAATAAGCTCAGCTGCCTGCTGTGTTGAGTGCGGATGTCCTTGAGTAGGCCTACAACATCATGAGTGGTGTGCAAAATGGTGTAATGTCACATTGTGAAAGAATTTGCCGACTCTACCATCATAGCACAGGCTGCAAGAGAACGCAGACATGCCGGCATCCCCTGGACAGAGGTGGGCATTACCTTTGAGAAAAACACACAAGGACGCAACTTGCCTCCGTTTTCTTGTGTCAGTACACCCGCCATGGTTTTACAATTTTGGCGTGCAAACATGTGGAAGGGCATATTATAGTCAGGGAGGCCCAGCCCTGGACTCGACATGAGCGAACATTTCAGATAATCAAATGCATTGTACATTTCAGAAGACCATTTAATCAAATCTGGATTTCCATCCAGAGTGGCTTGCCTCAAAACATTGTCAATAGTGGGAGCAATCAGTAATCCATTGTCTACCGTTTATCATACCAAGGAAAGATAACATTTCTTTCTTGGTGTGCGGGGCGACCAAACCCGCAATAGACTGGACTCTTTCTGTGCTGATTCTCCGTTCACCTTTTGTGAGGACAAAGCCCAAGTATTCAACCTGCATTTTACACCATTGCATTTGCTTAAGTGTCACTTTGTGACCACATCCTGACAACCATTATAACAGTGATAAACCATCCTGAATGCTGGCCTCCGCTGACATGCTACACAGTAATAAATCATCGACATATTGCAGCAGCACAGAACCTTGGGGGGATGTACCATGACTCTAACATCGCTCGGAGGACTATGCTGTACACTACAGGTGAATCAGCATATCCCTGGGGCATCTCTGCACCAGGTCAGTTGGCGTCTGTCAAAGGAAAAAGCAAAAAGTAGTCTGGTTATCTTATCAACTGGGATAGAAAAGAAAGCATTTTTCAGATCTATCACACTGAACCAAACAGCGTCTGCTGGAATGGCAGATAATAATTAAGTGACATCAGGTACAACAGGGGCTATAGGCACAATGATGTTGTTGATGGCCCTTAAATCCTGTACAAAGCGGGCAGCACATCTGCCTTTGTCACTGGATTCACGGGCGTGCTGTAGGGTGAAATCACCTCTTCCAGGATTCCCTTTTGTAGGAATTCTTCTATCATTGGCCTAAGCCCATCAAGTTTCTCTTTTAACAGCAGGTATTGTTTCTGGAACACTGAGATGACACCTGGTTTCACAGTAGCTGTGTAATGTGTGCAATCTATGAATCCTGTGTCATATTCATTTGAGGACCATAATGCAGGGTTAATGTTATTCTGGGTGGTCCTGTATGTTTGCAAGAATCAGTGGCACTGGTGTAGAGACTGGAATGAGACCTGAGTGTACTCTTATGTCCTGATTCTTTGCTGATACCTGCAAGTTAAGCCTAATGAACAAATCTCTCCCTAATAGGCTGACTGGGCTAATCTAGTATAATGCTAAATACATGACATGATGTATTCCCTGTCCATGGTTTCTACTGGTAAGGAATCTGTTCTGTATGTCCTTGTCAGTACCCCATTTATTCCCATAGAGGGCTCACATTTCCTTCCTGACACTCTGAGTCACCTAAGTCCGCCCCTTTCAGTCGGACGCTTTGGTCTGTCTTCTGTTCTGCCATTAGTATCTTAGCTGTCCATACGAGCAGAGCTCTGATGTTAAGCACAACACTGAACATGTAACATGTAACTGCAAACATTGAAACAAACAGATCTGACAATACAGACATGAACACACAAAGGGCCCATAAAAACTTTTCATTGAAATAAAAATGTACAGCTTGATCAATGCTGTTGGTACCAATAAAAAACCCAAAACTTCCAATAAAATAAAATAAAATTCTTAATGCGCATATTTAAAAACAAATACCGTATTCCATACGCATTCATATACATTTTCATGTACTCATCTTCACAAACCAGCTCATAACCACGCCCTTATACATAAAATATGAATTACACACACAGCTCTGCTACGTACATACAACTCAGAGCCACACCCATTCACATTCCACTGAATCATGTATCTTTCACACCCAATCACACCAATCTCTTTGTTACATCCAAAACTTGCAGCACAGACAAACACAGCAATTGCTGATGGTCTGTCGCTGTAAAACAATATACATGTTAATCATACAGTCATTTTGTTAAAATTAACAAATCATCTATATGCCATGTCGTTTTTTTTGGTTTAGTGTTACACACATCGTTACTTATTCTATATAACTAACCCTTCCCCCATTTCCTCTGCCTTGCGTCTCCTATTTCAGGAGTGTTCCAAACAGGGGAAGTAAAGCAATACATCAAGACGTTCAGCTGTACCACATGTTCCTACAAACTTTTACTCACATCTGAATAAGAACTTATTGGGTGCAACCTTAGATTGATACGAGTGGACACTTCAATTAGCATCATCACTGCAGGCACATTTAAAACCATCGGAACATACAATTTGGAAAGATACAATTAATACTGGAGCCTCTGTCTGGAATATCTTATAGATAACCACAGGTTAGTATCTTCACATTGTGCTTATGCATTACCAATTAGCAGCCCCCCTCCCCCCTCAACCCCCATATGAAATTCCTGAGCAGAGAAGGGGGGTGAGATGGGAGGGGTCTCTCTCTGAAAACACATCTCAGACAGAACAGGAAGAAATTTTTTTTTTTTTTTTTTTTTTGTGGGACTACCAGTGACATTTTGGAGTTTACTGCAGATGTGGTGGGGGGGGGGGAGGGATGCCTCATGGCAATTTCTTTGTTCTCTATAGGATTCAAAATCCTCTATCTTGAAATAAGAAATGCTGCTCATTTCATTTCTCTAACTTCAAGTTCTCTCAGTCACTTCCATATACAAACTAAGAAGACAGGTTGGCATCAGCAGGAGCTGCTCAAACCCACATGCAGTTGTGCATATATATAGGGGAGCAAATCCTGCACTTGTGGCCCGTTGCTAATGGCAATCCCCAGCAAAATGCATACAATGGAGGATGCCCGCGGCGAACCACAAGTACCACAATAGACATCCTACACAAGGTAACAAGTGCGGATGTGATAATTAATATAACAATATAACAAAACAATAACAAACATAGGTGCACTCTGCAGTCTCACTAATTCTCAAACTGATTTTAAAATTGAGAGATTAGTCAACATGTCCTACGGTGTAGAACATGTCTTAAGCCCGGACACCACGACAAGGTTTCTCAAGTAGCCCGGGACCCTACACTCTCCTACCTGAGCCATATGGCAATACCAGGAGCCAGTGGGCAAATTACAGGAGCATAGGGCCGACTCGCAAACAACTCACCAGTTACCTCCTGCATGTGGCCATGCTTGCAATGGGGGGAGGGAGGAGTCTGTGAGTCCCACTCAAGACTTGCTGATATAGCCCAGGCTTCACAGGTGCACCTAAATGTGACCTGTAGATTGAAAACAGGCACATTTAAATAGGAGTTTATACACCTCCAGGAATCTATATATACAAACTAAGAAGACAGGTTGGCATCAGCAGGAGCTGCTCAAACCCACATGCAGTTGTGCATATATATAGGGGAGCAAATCCTGCACTTGTGGCCCGTTGCTAATGGCAATCCCCAGCAAAATGCATACAATGGAGGATGCCCGCGGCGAACCACAAGTACCACAATAGACATCCTACACAAGGTAACAAGTGCGGACTGTGATAATTAATATAACAATATAACAAAACAATAACAAACATAGGTGCACTCTGCAGTCTCACTAATTCACAAACTGATTTTAAATTGAGAGATTAGTCAACATGTCCTACCGGTGTTAGAACATGTCTTAAGCACTTCCATATACACTTTTTCACCATTACTCAGCTTGCACCAGGCTATTATTATCCTTCAACAGCTTCTCTCTTCAACTATCAATACACTTATGCATTAACTGTCCATCTTTTAGTGCTGTAATCTCTAATTCCAGGGACTATAAATCGTCACTATTTAAACACACACAGATCATTAGGGCAACAAAACTTAACCAGTTCATTTCTGAACGTTTAACACAAGCCCTTTCTAATTGCAAACACTGAGACACTTTTTCCCTTGCCATGAATTAACTTCCTGACTCTGCTGTGTCTTGTCACTCACCCTAAGCCCCCCTTCACAATCACAGGAGCTCTGATGTAACCAGTCTGTAAGCTTCTAACAGCTTTTTTGCAGCCTTTCATCCTGCCAGCCTGGCATAACATTCTGTTTCACATTTTAACTGTCAATTCTCACATCTTGCCCAATTGTCTACTCATGTGTTAACTAGAAAATAATTTGTGGGACTAGACCGTGCAACAAAGTTTACATGTTGGCAGTGATAGAAACAGAATGATTTCAAAGCGGGATGCGACCGTAAACTTACCACCCGGCCAACATCTCACACAGACAGATAATCTTAATACTTCTAAAATACTTATACTATATATACATAAGAGTTAATTCAAGCTTGTATCCTTCTGTTCCCGGAACAGATATCCTTATATAGTGCACTATCTCTTAACGATACGGACTCAAATGAGCCTCTTACAATCAACATTTTATAACGATATGGACTCAATGATATGAGCCGCTTACAATCAACATTTTATAACGATATGGACTCAATGATTGAGCCGCTTACAATCAACATTTTATAACGATATGGACTCAATGATATGAGCCGCTTACAATCAACATTTGCATGAACCAGACATCGCAGTCCACTGAAATCATAAATAGATGGTTCGACTTACTTGAATGGGATTTTTGGTCATTGCTCCCAGGTCCAAGGCGGACAAAAATTGATGTCTTTCACGGTAGACCTGAAGAGTTGACCCTCCCAATCCCGGACTGAGTCCCCAGATCTGTAAGGAAATTTTACTCTCTTCCCTAACGGTGTGTCCCTAACACATGATTTCAGTGGCCAGCTTGAATTAAGTCTTACCGGTACCGGGACGAGAATGAAGAAGATAGACCATATGAACACATGTCTATTTCCAATCCATTCTGGTTTATTCACAGCTGGCAAACAGTTTTAATAGAGGGGGTTGAGCTTCCTTTACATCCAATCATATGTTAGCATTAGTATTTGACCAATAGTATGGTCACACATAAGCTCTGCATTAACATCATAGCTGACTCATAGTAACAGCATTTGACCAATCAGGTATATACACATAAGCTAGCAGACACTTGAGCCAGATGTCCTTTTATGGCTAGAAGGCTGTTCATACTTTCAACATGTATGGATTTCATGAAACAGTTTAAGGAAGTGTCTCACATTCCATAGGGGGAAGGGAGGTTTTGTAGTGCACTAACCAAATGTAATACACGTGGCTAAATGAGACAAAATGGAGTCACATATATCTCATCACATGGTATTAGGCCTCAATTCATTTCTGTTTATTTCTATCTGCACACAGTTCAAATTTTTTTGCATTTTTTATTATTAAAACCATTATATCTGTGATTGCTTGTCTTACAATACACAGGACACAAAATTATCTGTGAGTGATATTAGACCTCAATCCCTTTCCGTTTATTTCTGTCACACAGTTTAAAAAAAAATGCTTGGGTTGTTAATACCAGCATATATGCGATTACTACACCAATACACAGGGTAGCGCACAACATTATCTGTGAGTGTTAATGAATATTAGACCTCATTTTGTGTATTTCTGGCTCCCTGGCACTTCCAGTGTTGGGGGGCTGGGGGAATAATTGCATAGTAAGTTAGTGTCAACTTGTGTATTCACACTGGAGAATTTTTTTTTTTTTTAAATCTGAATATTTTTAACAAGCAAAGTACATTGGGCACAAATCTGTCTGTAGGAGTGTCTTCAGTGTGTTTGTGAAAAGGGAAAGTTATCATATTGTACCTCCCTACTTTAATGTCCGAAGGCAGATTTGCAAATCATTGCATACTTTGTGTGACTGTGTACATTTAGATCCAAAAATGTCAGGCCTACGGAAGGTTCCAAATGAAAGACCCAGATCCAGAATGTGGATAGTAGCAGCAACAGCTATCTGTCCAGAAGCAGTAGTAGGTCGCAGTTGTCCATGCTGTCTTCTGAAAGGTGCAACATAATTGTTGAGGAGAAAGAGGATGAGATTGTGGATTGGATGGCTTACTTCTCCTTTCAGTCACAGCAGGATGATGTGGAGGTGACACCTTGCCATGGAGCCAGGAGTTCCTCTTGCTCCTCCTCTAGCAGCCCCGCAGAAGACTTTCAGTGGAGTCCTCTCTGTCTTCAATGCCCCTTCTTAGTGGGCGCCTTCCTTTTTCCTAAGAAGTGGCAAGGCTTTCAGTGGAGTCCTCTCTGTCTACAATGCCCCCTTCCTAGTGGGACGCCTTCCTTTTTCCTAAAAAAGTGTCAAGAAAATCCCATCATTCCCTATGGACAGACAGTCAAGTGAGTCTCCCTGACTAGTGGGAGAACAGTCACTGTTTGGGCTGCCCTGAGGAGGAGGTTCAGAGGGAGGCTGGGGCACCTACACATAGCTGTGTTGAGGGTGGTAGTATTAGTGGCATCCATAGCACGACATTAACAGTGAGGGCAGCAACAGTGACAATCAGAGAAATTCTGAGGGTGAGGGTGAGGGTGAGGGTGAGGTGAGGGGGAGGGTGGGGCAGAAGCCCCCACATGATATCTCACCAGTCTGATAGCTGCAGGAAGGGTGAGGATTCCGATGACGATGTGTGTGACTGGACAGGACCTGTGAGCAGCTAGGGCTTGTCTGCTTCAGAATCTGGTGACACTGTGGATAGGTTAGGCCCAAAACCTGCCAGAGCTTAGCCGAGCTTGGCTGCCTGTAGCTCTGTGTGAGCAACTCTCATATGGTGTCTTTTCTCCACAAGGTGGGCACACAAAACCATAGCCATGTGCAAGATGTGTAGGATTAAAATAAGCCGTGGCCATTCAAACACAATCATAGGTACCAGAGGTCTATTGCAGAAGATGAGGAGGCATCACCGGATCCTTTGGGAAAATACAACTGGCCAGCATTTCCAATCAGAACAAGTCTGTCCTCCTTCTCCTGGTCCTCTTTGTGGCAGCCAACCCACATCCCCAAGCAACACGGAATTGTTGTCATCATCATCATCATCACTTTCTTCTTCTCCCGCTAAGACTCCTCCTTTTCCTCGGCTCCATTGTGAGACCTCTACAGAATATTTGGCTATGAAAAAACTTTTCTCCACTAGCAATTATCTTCACTTCAAGTTGAACCCCTACCTGGCCACTTTTCTGGCGGAGCAGTTGCAGCAGTATCAGTGTAGTAGAGCCTTGTACTCTCACATGGTGGAGAATGCAGGCTACTCCTTGTGATTCTCGCTGTGTTGCAAAGTGCACTTCACAGTGGTCACCTAGAGAAGCTGTTATGGGCAGGGACAGTAAATGTCTTACTTGGCCCACTGGGTCCGTGTTTTTTGTGAAAGTAGAGAGGCAGCACCCCAGCAACATGGCCTGGTCCTTTTGACCCCCCTATGATATTATCGGGCTGGCTCCCACAGCAGGCACTTATCCACCTTTTCCACCCCCTCCTTCATGGACATAGTCCCATCCCCAATAGCAGCATGATATCGAGTTCCTCCCCACTCCCCTGCCTTCCTATCACATGTGTCAAGTCATCCTTTGCCACGTGGTGTTGGAGTTGATCAGCCTGGGCGAAGGTAGCCACACAGACGAGCAGTTGCTGAAGTACATCAAGTAGCAAACATCCCGCTGGCTGTCACCCTGCCGACTCGCCAAGTGTGGTCAGCGACAAAGGTCGCAACATCCTGGCCAGCCTGAGTCGGGGAAATAACAGTGCTCCCTACATGGCCTTTTTAAAAAAAAATCACTGGCTTGCGCAAGTTGCTGGAAATGTCTAGGAGACAGTCCCCTCTTTTCAGCCACTCTCATGTGGTGAGAAAGCTCTCCTAGTATTGCAGTGTCAGAAAGGTCTGCAGCTACATCGCTTAAGCTGTTATGTTCCAACTCGCTGGAATTCAATATTGTTCATGCTAGAGCATCTACGAGCAGCGGAAAGCCGTGAACAATTTAGTCATGCACCCAGACCACCTCTGCAGGGATCATGTGTTGTTTCCAGGTCAGGCAGTGGCAGCTCATTGCCATTCATACTGCAGTTGTCCCTCATGCCACTCATATGTATTTTTGAAGAGACATTGATGCTCATGCAACCGGTGGCGACGGAGTAGGATGAAAAACCGCTAACATCTTTCTGTCTATCCTGTATTTGTTGGGGACCCACAATAAGAAACTCCCATGGGGGAGGAGGAGGAGTTGCTGCCACTGGAGGAGGAAGAGGACTCAGAGTTGGAGGAGCAAGAGCACAATGATGATGACAGTGACACCAACCACATCACCCAATCATCTCAGTGGGGGTGGAGTCATAAAGAACTGACTCCTTGGGCATGCTGGCCAGAAGTGGCGACCTGTAGACTGAATTGCTTAAGCACGGACAGTCGTATCATTACCATCAAGCAGTCTGATGAATACTTAACAACCAAGCTTTTAGAACCCTGCTATCAAAAGAGAATGTTTTCCTGCCGCAGAAAGGGAGTCCAAATTACGTTATTACCAGAAAACACTGTGTACGCAGCTTGCTGCTGCTTTTGGAGAGCAGATACCTGCCGCTACAGTGTCTGAAAGGGAGGCCTCCACCCTCTGCAGAGTCACTACCCCTCTCGCCACTACAAGCAGCAGGAACCAATTTAGGCTCCTGAACATTATGGAGCAGTTTTTCCACATGATATGCTAGGCTACACTAGGCTACTTAAACTCTGGCCAGTCTTTGTTGCACACCCTGTTCCCTGACCCCATGGATTTCTGGGCAGGTAGACTAGAAAAGTAGCCCAAACTGGCACAGTATGCTTTCTTCTTTCTTGCCCATCCTCCAGTTTCATCTCAGAAAGGGTTTTCTGTGCCGCGGGGATCATTGTGACACCCAAAAAGACCAAGTTGTCCTCTGCCATTGTTCAAAGCATCACTTTTGTCAAAATGAATCAAGCATGAATTCAGGAGGATTTTCACACTCCACTGGCTGAGGCAGATGAATAGATCTAGCCTTGCTGACAGTGCCCCATCTTGCCACTGTTGCTGCCTGCCTTCCTGCCCCCATAATGCCGCTGCTGCAATTATGCCACTGTTGCTGCGTGCCGACTTTCATGTTTTGTACAGCAGCTGCTTCTACCGTCATCATGCCACCCCCATCATCATGCCACCTCTGCATCCTGCCAAACATCATGTTCTGTATGGCAGCCTGCTTCCTCCATTATGCCACTGCCGCCATCATGCACTGCTGTGGCCCTGTCGACCATCATGTTCTGTATGGCTGCTGCTGCCTCCATCTGACAATCAACACTTGTGCACGTCTTAATAGGCAGGCATTCTGACCCTGTCAAGGTATTGGACGCTTGGTCCCCCAAGCCACTTTTCTTTTATTTTTTTTATCCCATAACATGGTGTGGTGTTTACTCATCATCTGCCCCTGATAAGGGACACAATTTTTAGAAGCTTTGGAATATGAAAAACCATAACACACTGATGGCATGATATTTTTTATAAAACACGCTGTATGTTAATGCAGTCAAAACGTATTTACCTACAGCTATGTATGTCAGAGTCACTCAGACATGATTTGCAATAGCTGTCATTGCATTTTGAGAGCTTGGGGAAGGAAAAAAAATAGATAAAAATAAACGAAAATGAGATAAGTTTTCCTAAAAATTCTAAATCCTAGGAGACTAGAGGGCTGTTATATGTCATTTTCGTTTATTTTTATGTATTTTTTTTCCTTCCCCAGCTCTCAAATGCAATGACAGCTATTGCAAATCATGTCTGAGTGACTGTAGGTAAATACGTTTGACTGCGTTAACATACAGCGTGTTTAAAAACACATCATGCCATCAGGTGTTATGGTTTTTCATATTCCAAAGCTTCTAAAAATTGGAGCCACTTTGGTTCGGTCCGGATTAATGGGTCCAAACCAAACTTTTTAAAAAATTTGATGTGCCTGAACCGAACTGAATCTCAAGTATGTATTTAGATTGTAAAAAGTTTTTGTTTAAAATATTGCTTTGTGTGGCTTCTGCAGCTTGTGTAGCTATGTTTCACAGTATACGGTTATAGCAACCCTGTAGAATGGTGCTCACAGTGAAATCTGTCACTGTGGTCTGAAGGCAACATTCTCAATTCCTTCTCTTTCCTCTCCTACATGATCCACTTTAGCTAAAAATTTTACTGTAATAAAACATATTGCTCTGAGTCCATATCTTTTGAACATTGACAAGACTTTTGAAAGACATTTCTTTAATGTTGATTTTAATTATAAACACAATGAATTCTATGTAATATGTTATAGAATGTCTTTTAGCACATAAAAATGTACCTTCCCTCATCAGCTACCTATATGCCTTTTTCTTATACAGAATCACTGGTAAATATCACATGTATAAAGTCACCAGGTTACCTGAATGCTAAATTAATCAATTAATTAATGATAACTTATTCTCAGGATAGATCATTAGTATCTGATTGGTGGGGTCTCTTACTCCTGGCACCCCATGATCAGTTGTTTGAAGTGGCTGCGGTGCTCCAGTGAGCACTGCACCCAATCTCACAGTTTAACGTGCACAATGCCATCCATTGAATCGTGGCTGTGCTTAGTGTTGCATGCTCTATTCATTGCAATGGTACTGAACTGCACCTAGACCATGTGACCAATGAATGTGAGACCACTGGCCTAGGAAAGTGGTAATCAGTATTAAACTTTTGGACAATCATTTAAGTCTCTGTTTCTTTCCTTAATTAATGGTGTATTGATAAACTTTCAGCTAGCAGTACCTCGAAATCCCCTTTTATACAAGCAAATGTTTTTGTATGTGTACATATATGGACGAAAATAAAATGAGCTGTACAAGTTTCATATTGGCATAATTCTGTCTTATCTGCATAACCTTGTATATGGCTTATGTTTATGATAAATTAGAGAAAAGATCTTCTCAGTTTTGAAGTAACAGGAATTCCAATAACTTTTAGTCTTTCTTCACACTGGCATTATAACTACCTAGTTTGCCTTGTTCATTCACACAGTAGTGAATCAGCGTTGTATCCAGATTCGTGTTTTTTTTCTTCTGCTTGCAGTTTCTCCACAGGATATAGAATGGGGTCTTGCACTTCTTTGGTCCACTTTTCAGACCAAACATGCCAATTAACCCTTTTCCATGATGTGGAAAGTAAAAAATTTTTAGTAGCCAAGGTACCTGTTACGGTAATGTAATAGCATAGGCTCAGAACAAAGAAAAATATATCAATTTAGTATTGGCATGATAGTACTGACCTGTAGAAAAATGTTATCATGCTACTTATACCACATGATGAACACCATAAAAATACAACCTAAAAAAATAATGGTGGTATGTTTTTTTTTTTTTTTTTACCGTCACACCAAGAAAACTAATACAAGTTGTAAATTGAATTACCACAAAATGGTGTCTTTAAAAATCCCATTGTGCCGTAAAAACAAGCCCTCATACAGATATGTTGAAAAAGCAAGTTACCGTATTTTTCGCCCTATAAGACGCACTTCCCCCCCCCCCCAAAAGTGGAGGAAAATGGCAATGCGTCTTATAGGGCGAATGCTGCCATTTTTACACTGATACACCGCTGACCGCAAGCTGCACAGCGCGGCTGGCGTGTGTATCAGCGAGGGGGGAGGAGGGGCTGGGGGCCGGCCTTTCGTTTTGTAATGGCAGCGGTGGCCCGGTGCAGTCAATGTATTCTATTGCACCGTGCCCCGCTCACTGTACTAATGGTATCCTACTGTAACTGCAGGCAGGCGATGTTTAACCTATAAATATGTTCGATCCAGCAGCCTTTACCTTACGATCATAGCAGGCTGGAGGCAGAAGGCTGGGCGGGCGAGGGGGGCACTGGCAGCGTAACTTTCTACGTCACGTGCCTGCTCTTGCCCACTTTATGAATTGAACAGAAGGCGGCACAGGCACGTGACATAGGAAGTTACGCTGCAGTGCCCGCACCCGCCCAGCCTCCTGCCTCCAGCCTGCTATGATCGTAAGTAAAGCTGCTGGATCGAACATATTATAGTTAAACATTGCCTGCCCTGCACGTTACAGTAGATACCTTTAGTACAGTGAGCGGGGCCCGGTGCATACAGAATACAATGACTGCACTGGGCCCCCCGCCTGCCATTTAAAAACTAGTGTAGAGGCCAGCCCCCACTCCCTGAATTGGGGGTCATTCACGAGCTGATGACACTGTTATGGGGGGGATCTGTGGATGTCAAATAGCATAAAGAAGTGTCCAGCCACAGACCCCCCCATAACAGTGTCAGCCACAGACCCCCATAATAGTGCCATCCACAGAACCCCCAATAACAGTGCCATCCACAGATGCTTCCATAACAGTTCCATCCACAGACGCCCCCATAACAGTGTCAGCCACAGACGCCCCCCATAACAGTGTCAGCCACAGACCCCCCCATAACAGTAGTCAGCCACAGACCCCCATAACACGTGCCATCCATAGACCCCCATAACAGTGCCATCACAGCCCCCATAACAGTGCCATCCACAGACCCCCATAGTAGTGTCATTCACAGGCTACCATTAGTTCAAAGCACCAAAAAGCACACCTTTTGGTTCAAAATATTTTTTTCTTATTTTCCTCCTCAAAAACCTAGGTGCGTCTTATGGGCTGGTGCGTCTTATATGGGCGAAAAAAGGTGCATCTTATGGGCCGGTGCGTCTTATAGGGTGAAAAATACGGTATGTTTATTCGATTCCTCTGACATAAAAAAAATATTGCATCCTGAAGTCCAAAACAGTCATGCTTTTAAGGGGTTAAAGTCTATACGTATAGATACCATCCGTGTTTATTCCTTTTTCACAGACATTTGCTAAGAGACACAAATGGGTCACCTTAAAATGGAATGGAAAATTGACTGAACTGAGACAAAAACTACTGTTCATTGTGTCCCAGAGCAGTGCAGTATTGCATGTTAGGCTATAGACTAAGTGTCCTTACCCTATGATATTGTGCTTGCAAGAATAATACGAAAGCTGAAAAATAAAATTTCTGGGCACATCATTTTGTGATTCCTTATGGATTGAAACTACTTTAACATGCATTTAAAGTTGAAATCTTAAATGTATTAAATGTGATCTATGGAACTTGCTACTTACTGATTTGCCAAAAACTATATAAAAATCTATGTAGAGTTTATCAATCACTTCTACAATTCAAGGATGTTCAGGATGTTCAAATATTGAAAATATTGTTTAAGACCTACAGATAAAGATGGTGTGATGCTTTCAGTCACTTCTTTGTTTGTTAAGGAAAAGGTAATAGATTTAATTCTTTTATGTGTATAGACAGTTAGGCCATGCACACAATGGCAAAATATGCAGTATATTTCGGCAATTGAACTGCCTTTTTTTATAGGCCATAATACACTTCAAAAAATTCTCTTTCAATTGCGCATTACATACTATAGTTTACACGGATGTTTATTTTTACATTGTTGTTTTAAATAAGTGTGAATATCATTTATTTAATGTTATTATCAAAATACATTCCAAATACCCTTTTAGTTTTTTTGTATCTACAATACCAGAAAATTAAAAAAAAGAAACACCTAGAAGTTAAGACCAAAATGCCCTACCGGTATTTTACAGTATGACAAGTTGGAGGGCATTAGGTTACTTTCACGTCTACGTTTTTTAAGGCTACTTTCACATTAGCGGCAGCCCGTGCTGCTGCTAGTGCACGCAGCCGGCCGGATAGTCCGCTCTGGCCACATTCACTATAATGGGACGGGCAGGAGTTCCGGCCGCAGTATGGCAAACATGCCGAGAGGCGGCCGAAAATAAAACTACAACTAGGCTGCCGCTAAGGGGAAAGTAGCCTAGGTTTTAAGATCCGGCAGAGAATCTCAAAAACCTGAATTAAACTGATCAGTTTTGTCCCCATTCATTGTGAATGGGGACAAAAACTGATCAGGATGCATCAGTATACATCAGTTTCAGTTGCGTTTTGGACTGGACACAAAAACCTGCTGCAAGCAATGGTTTGGGTCCAGTTTTGCAAAACTGAAAAAACCCTGATCAGGCAAGAAAATCAATGGATACACCTCCTATAACGCTAAAAAAAGCTACCACACAAGTTAATAATTATAAATTTGAATACTTTATTAAGAATCCACATAAAACAACACAATAGTTATATTGTAAAATTACATTAAAGCAGCAAACATGGAGCCACTGGAGTGTGTCAGTAAAAAATAGGCTCAGACATCAAGGGACTAGTATAATATCAGATAGTAGCATCATCACTTGGAACCCCGATATGCTGCTGGCCACGTGTGGACGTGGAGTCACTATATACTTCTATTAAACATGAAGATGGGCCTGAGAGCAACAACTTCTTTCTACAGACCTCTAATGTACCTCTCAAGAAACGTGAGTTTATTCTGTTCTGCTTGAGTTTGTGCTGAACAATAATTTCTTTATGTTTGGGGGTCCCCCACTTCCTACAGCTCCAGGGGACCAGCGATGGGGGCGTCTTGGTGCGCCCTCATACCGCTAATTTGTTCCTGGGGCTGTGGGAAAGGGAGATACTCCAGACAGAGGTGACGCCATTAGCACAGAAGGTACAATACTGGGGAGATATATTGACCGATCTATTGATCATATGGCAGGGCAGTAATGAAGGAGTTTTGCCTGTTCATAATGTGAACTCAACAAGAATAACTTGAATATCCGACTGACCTCTATTGTAAGTCGGACGGAGGTGGAATTCCTGGATGTGAAAATCTGTGTAGGGGAAAAGGGGAAAATAGTGACAGATCTATACAGAAAACCAACCTCGGTTAATAGTATACTGTCAGCAAAATCTGCACACCCTGGGAGGCTGATTGATAAAATCCCTGTGGGGCAATTTCTAAGGGCGAGGCGGATATGCTCCACTGATCAGATGTTTGAGACACAAGCGGAGGATCTACGCAGTAGATTTCAGGCCAGGAATTACACGGAGAGATCTATTGAAAAGGCATACAGACGGGCAAGACTGTCTAGATGCTCGAATTTACTACAAGATAAGAAATATAAGGACACTGTAGAGGATGTTAGATTTATTACAACGTTTAATAACAAAAGTAAGGAGATTACCGACATACTATCCAGACAATGGGAACTCTTAAAATTAGATCCACATTTAAAGGATAAATTGAAAGACTATCCAAGTATTACGTTTAGGAGAGCAAAAAATTTAAAAGATCATTTGGTACAGAGCCACTATGTGGCACACCCTCCTAATCCTTTTGGATCAAGAGGCCCCCGGTGGGGTAACAAACAGTGTAGGAGGTGTGTGGCCTGTGTCAATATGGATAGGAGCGAGATCTTCTGGGATGCCACACACCAAAAAGAATATGAAATCACGTATCCCATTGGTTGTACAACGATAGGGGTGATCTATTGGGCTATTTGCCCTTGCAACAAAATATATGTGGGTATGACCTCTCGCCAATTTTAGAAACGCATCCGTGAACATGTGAAGCTGCTAGGGATGTCACGGACGTGGAACTACTCACAACGATACCTAGGCACTTCAAGGCAGCACATGACTGTGATGGATCAGGTTTGCTTTTCCGAGGGATTGATCACGTGATGATCACCCAAGAGGTGGTAACTGGAAGAGACTATTTGCCCAACGTGAGACACGCTGGATCTACATATTGAAAACTATGGCCCCATTAGGGTTAAATGACAATAATAGCTTTGCTCTGTTCCTATATGTCTCTGCCCCTATTGCTTCGATGTACTAGGATCATCTTGAACCACCAGGTAGGATTGTTTTTTTTAACTGATGTTATGTTTATAAAAATGTTTTTAACAGATTCTTTCTCTGTTGTCTATTTTAGCTATACTGTGATAATGTATGGTGGTTTGATGTGTATACACTCATGTGCCATATCTCTCTCCTTTCCTCTAGTTATTTTTGAGTTATGCAGTGGAATCACCCTTGCCGCGTAATCTCTTCAGCTGGTGGGATCACAAGATCGGATGAACTACAACTATTTGCATTTGCTGCTTGATTTATCATTTTTTGAGTTAGGTAGTGATGTTAGTCCTGCAATGCAGGTTTTCTAGCTAGTGGGGGTGATAAATTTGGATGAACTACTACTATTCTGTATTTGTCTTTGATGGAGGAGAAACTATGTAACCTGTTACCACATGCTTTTCAGAGTACTCAGCAGCTTCTCTGGCAAGTTCGATCACCCTATCTCTCCCCATTGTAAGAAACTTACCTGTCTGGACTCCAGCAGCATGATCCTCAGATTTGCTGCGGGATGGACTCACTACTGAGCTGCGCCAACCGGTGACGCATCCTTAGCAACCAGTGCAATGCGAGTGCACTGGGGAGACAGGCAGTGGACTGAATTACAGTCCATCACCAATCAGTTCTGGTCCGGGGATCTGGCGCTCTATTTAAATTTGCCCTTGTCTACATACCAGTGCCAGTGATAGTCTTTGTTGGCTCTAGCTGGTTCCCTTCTTTCTGTTTAGCTATTTGTTCCCAGTGTTCCTGACATTGTTTTGTATTTTGACCACTCTGTCTCACGTTTTGGTACTGTGTACCCCATCCTGGTTTTCACTAATTTCATATGACTCCACTTTGTGTTTTCTTATTGTTTGTCTTGTTTGTCCTGCAAGCTATGCTAGTGTTTGGACTGTTGTCCAATTGCGGTTTCAGCCCATTTAGGGCTTACACTGCATGTAGATACAGAAAGTGGGCTGGGTCTAGGGGGTTCTAGTCCAGGTGACTCACTGTCCTAGTCTTTTCCTACCTTACAGGTGTGACATTATCACTGGCCCTAAAAAATTAATAAAATCTTTTTTTTCAGTGTGACATAAATAGATATGGACGCCATGGCAGTGTTGGCCAATCAGATGGAGGGTATTGCCAAATTGGTTCAAGACTTAGCTGTGGGAATTTAACAGCAAGACTCCCACCAACTGCATGAGTTACCTGATTCTCACAGCATTAATTACCGCTGAAGAGCTCATTATGAATCTGGCCAGCATCGTCCCACTGGAAAATTTCCCTGTAAGGTCTATGGCCAATCCTCCCTTGGCACGAGTGGAGACTGAGCAGCCCGTGCAAGTTGATACTATGTCTTCCCAGCAAAGGAAGGAACATTGCATGAAGAATGTCCTTTGCTTCTACTGCGACAGTCCTGCACATCAACTGCGACTCTGCCCTACTAAGTAGAAGGCGGAAACTCCAGCATCTGAGTGATGATCGAGGAGGTCACTCAGACACACAGGTATTTCCCCAAAGACTGATTAGGGTTCTACTACCTGTTAATCTATTACTGCGCATAGCTTTTGTGGATTCTGGGGCTTGCAGCTAATTTTGTTCATTTTGATTGTGTCAGGCTTGGGACTCGTAGTATCTGAACCTATCTGAACCCCATTCCGGTCTTTCGGGGTGGATAGTACTTTCTTGTTTGGAGGATTAATTTAGTATAATACTCTTGATTTAGGCATGAAGGTTGGACCTATTCATTCTGAAGAGTGTTCTTTATATGTCATGAAAAAATTGTCCTGATGTCATTTTTAGATTACCCTGGTTGAGGTAGCATTAGTAAAATGGGGTCTCATTGCTCTAATCATTGTATATCTAAGTCTCTGGTCTTGAAATAGATGAAGCGATTGCTACCTGAGTTCATAAAAGACTTTCAGCGATGTTTTTCCCAGAGACCTCAGAAGCCTTGCCCTCTCATTGAACTTGTCCCTGGTGCTAAATTTCCCAATCTTTTCAGTTTTAATTTTTCTGGGCCTGAAAGACAGGGCCATTAATGCCTTAAGGACCGGGCCATTTTTCACCTTAAGGACCGGACTGATTTTTGCAAATCTGACATGTGTCACTTTGTGTGGTAATAACTTTAAAACACTTTTACTTATCCAGGCCATTCTGAGACAGTTTTCTCGTCACATATTGTACTTCATGACACTGGTAAAATGGAGTAAAAGAATTCATTTTTATCTATAAAAAAATACAAAATTTACCAAAATTTTTTCAAAATTTGCAAATTTCCAAGTTTCAATCTCTCTACTTCTATAATACATGGTAATACCTCCAAATTATTCATTTTACATTCCCCTATGACTACTTCATGTTTTGGATCATTTGGGAATGCAATTTTTATTTTTTGGGGACGTTTACAAGGCTTAGACGTTTAGAAGCAAATCTTAAAATTTTTCTGAAAATTTCCCCAAAACCCACTTTTTAAGGACCAGTTCAGGTCTTAAGTCACTTTGTGAGGCTTACATAATAGAAACCACCCAAAAAATGACCTTCATTTTAGAAACTACACCCCTCAAGGTATTCAAAAACTGATTTACAAACGTTATTAACCCTTTAGATGTTCCACAAGAATTAATGGAAAATGGAATGGATTTCAGAATTTCACTTTTTTGGCAGATTTTCCATTTTAGTCCATTTCTTTCCAGTTACAAAGCAAGGGTTAACAGCCAAACCAACTCAATATTTATTGCCCTGATTCTGTAGTTTACAGAAACACCCCATATGTTGCTGTAAAACTGCTGTATGGGCACACTGCAGGGTTCAAAAAGGGCAAGGACCCGCCATATGGCTTTTGGATGGCAGATTTCGCTGGAATCATTTTCAGGTGCCATGTCACATTTGAATGAAGACACCCTGAGGTACCCCTACAGTGGAAAACCCCAAGAAGTGACCCCATTTTGGAAACTACACCCCCAAGGAATTTTTCAAGGCATGTAGCGAGCACTTTGACCCAACAAGCAATTCATAGAATTTAGAAATATTTGGCTTGTGAAAACAAAACATTTTATTTTTTACAAGAAAATGTCTCTTTTAGGCCCACATATTTATTTACACAAGGGTGGTAACAGAGTAAATTACACCCACAATTTGTTACCCATTCTCTCCTGAATATGGCAACACTTCATATGTGGCCGTAAACTGCTGTATGGGCACACTGCAGGGTTCAAAAGGCAATGACCACCATATGGCTTTTGGAGGGCAGATTTCGCTAGGATAATTTTCAGGTGCCATGTCACATTTGAAGACACCCTGAGGTACCCCTACAGTGGAAAAACCCCAAGAAGTGACCCCGTTTTGGAAACTACACCCCCAAGGAATTTTTCAAGGCATTGTAGCGAGCACTTTGACCCAACAAGCAATTCACTAATTTAGAAATATTTGGCTGTGAAAACAAAAACATTTAATTTTTTACAAGAAAAGGTCTCTTTAGGCCCACATTATTTATTTTCACAAGGGGTAACTTACACCCACAATTTGTTATCCATTCTCTCCTGAACTATGCAACACTTCATATGTGGCGGGTAAACTGCTGTATTGGCACACTGTAAAGTTCAGTGTACTGATAAGAAATAGCTTATGTATTCAGTATCCTACAAATTTTATATATATAAGCTTTATATGGTCGCCAAATATAGCAGCTAAAAAAACAAGGGTCTCAAATTATATCAAAGAAATATGTTGTATAATATATATCATCACATTGCAGAGCACTGAGCTACCCAGAACATACAAAGTTCTTGTCCCTTTTATTAAACAACACCCGTCAAGGTATTCAATCTAGGGGTGTGTAATGAGAATTTTTAGCTTTGTTATGGGTTTTATTAGAATGCCAATTAAAATGTGGAGAAAAGGGAAATTAGAATTTTTTACCAGCATACAGTTTCAAGGGGGGTGTTTTATAAAATGATCAAAGGAGGTTTAAGTTAAAAGTCAACAGAGGTGTGGTTAGATTCTAAAACAATCTTTTATGCAAAGACCCGGCTTTGAGGGGCACGTCTCACAATGATGAATTGTGTCTTTCCTGATTCCATTTCTGGAGCATACCCGACACCTTTTTTGTGGCCTTCTCCGTGTCTCTGAGGGGGGAACCTACCCCAGGGAAATGCTGTCCTCGTATTATCTGCTCCCACTTCCTGTGGCCCTACTCCCTTCCCCTTCCTGTTCACCAAATAAAAAGGTCTTTATTACATTTTCTTGAAAGTGCAGGAATTTTCTCTGTTTCCTGCACTTCTGTATATTACAAAAGCATCATAGAGGGCAATTTGCATCAGGTGCAATGCCAATTTTTTTATACCATGCCCGAGTTTTGCGGAGATCAGTGTATGGTTGCAGTACCTGGTCTCACAGATCCACCCCCCCATAAACTTATTATAGTCCTGGATGCACACAGGTTTGAGGACTGATTCTGTGGATCCACGAACTGGAACAGGGGTGGATCTGTCAGCATGTATGGTAGTGAGTACAAAGACATGCTTGTCTTTGTACTTAACAAGCATCATGTTAACACTGCAAACTGCCCTGCTTTCCCTCACTCTAATTCTTTGGGTCTATACATTTTTTAGGCAGATGTTTTTGGTTTCGTCTGATAGTTCCTCATGTAACAGTGTCTCTGGAAAACAGGCATTTCAGTAGTGGGACACTTGAGTAGAAGTTGTCAAGGTACAAGTTATTCCCTTGACCTAGCAGGGGGTGAATCGAGTCCCATTACTATTTTGCCTGCTTTTCCAACGAAAGGGGGGTCACTCTGGGGGTTCAATTTTTGAATCTTTTCCCTCGTAAACTCTAAATTTATGTGTATAGCCACTTTGGCTTTCACATAGTTTGTAGAGTTTGATGCCTATATCTGGCCCCGTTTGTTGGGCAGGTATCTGGCGAAAATGCAGTCTCGCCCTTGAAGTGCACCAAGGGATTCATCAATGGACAGATGCTTTTGGGGGGTGTATACCTGGCCAAACTTGAGATATAATAATCTATAATGGGCAAATTTTGTATAAACGATCGTATCCAGGATCATTAGGGGTTGGACAATCTGCATTATTGTTATAATGTAGAAATTTCAGGGGACTTTAAAATCGGGTCCTGGACATAATGGTGCGGTATATTGCGTGTGTGATGTAAAAGGTCATTTACTCCAATATGACCGTAGTGATGGTTTTTTAATTATCCCCATATTAACCACCCCAGGACCGCCTAACGCAGTATTGCGTCCTGGCGGCGGTGTTATTCCTCTTAGACGTGCCGACACAGGAGCGCGCGTTCACAGGAATGGGAGGTAAACGAGTGGATCTACAGCCTGCCAGCGGCGATCATTCGCTGGCAGCGCTGTAGATGCGATTTTTTTAACCCCAAAAAGGTATATTAGACGCTGTTTTGATAACCAGCGTCTAATATACCTGCTCCTCTGGTTGTCCCTTTTGCTTGGATCGACCACCAGAGGACACAGGCAGCTCTGTAAGTAGCACCAAACACCACTACACTACACCCCCCCCGTCACTTATTAACCCCTTATTAACCCCTGATCACCCCATATAGACTCCCTGATCACCCCCCTGTCATTGATCACCCCCCTTTAAGGCTCCATTAAAGGACGTCCGTATGTGTTTTACGGATCCGCAGATCCACAAAACACATACGGACGTCTGAATGGAGCCTTAGAGGGGGGTGATCCACCCCATATAGACTCCCTGATCACCCCCTGTAAGGCTCCATTTAGACGTCCAAATGTGTTTCGCGGATCCACGGATCCGCAAAACACGGACACCGGCAATGTGCTTTCCGCATTTTGTGGATCCGCACATTGCCAGAACTATATAGAAATGCCTTTTCTTGTCCGCGGACAAGAATAGGACATGTTCTATAGGCTCTACAAAAAACGCAGGCCTGATCTTGTGCGCACACTTGCGTCAGTCCACCCCACCGCAGTGACAGAATTTTTTTTTTTATGATCACAGCCAAAAACACCGTAAAATCGCTGTGGCGCTATAAAAAGATCACTTTTGAGGGGCATGGCGAGTTCATAGAAGATTTTTTTTTTGGCACAAGTTATCGGAAATTTATTTTTTTGTTTGTTTCTTAGTTTTTTCTTACAAAGTCTCATATTCCACTAACTTGTGACAAAAAATAAAATCTCACATGAACTCACCATACCCCTCACGGAATCTAAATGCGTAATTTTTTTTAGACATTTATATTAAATGCCAGGGCAGTACAAACACCCCAAAAATGACCCCATTTCGGAAAGAAGACAAGCCAAGGTAATCGCTGAGGGGCATATTGAGTCCATGAATGATTGAACCTTTTGTCACAAGTTAGCGGAAAGGGAGACTTTGTGAGAAAAAAAAAAAAAAAAACATTTCCACTAACTTGTGCAAAAAAAATTAAAATTCTATGAACTCGCCATGCCCCTCACGGAATACCTTGGGGTGTCTTCTTTCCAAAATGGGGTCACATGTGGGGTATTTATACTGCCCTGGCATTTTAGGGGCCCTAAAGCGTGAGAAGAAGTCTGGAAACCAAATGTCTAAAAATGCCTCCTAAAAGGATTTGTTGCCCCTTTGCGCACCTAGGCTGCAAAAAAGTGTCACACATGTGGTATCGCCGTACTCAGGAGAAGTAGGGAAATGTGTTTTGGGGTGTCTTTTTACATATACCCATGCTGGGTGAGAGAAATATCTCTGTAAAATGACAACTTTGTATAAAAAATTGGGAAAAGTTGACTTTTGCAGAGATATTTCTCTCACCCAGCATGGGTATATGTAAAAATACACCCCAAAACACATTGCCCTACTTCTTCTGAGTACGGCGATACCACATGTGTGACCACTTCTTTGCAGCCTAGGTGCGCAAAGGGGCCCAAATTCCAAAGAGTATCTTTACGATTTCAAAGGCATTTTTTACTCATTGGGATTCCAGACTTCTTCTCACGCTTTAGGGCCCTCAAATGCAGGGCAGTATAAATAATGTGACCCCATTTTGGAAAGAAGACACCCCAAGGTATTCCGTGAGGGGTATGGTGAGTTCATGTGAGATTTTATTTTTTGACACAAGTTAGTGGAATATGAGACTTTGTAAGAAAAAAAAAAAAAAATTCCGCTAACTTGGGCCAAAAAAATAAAATCTCACATGAACTCACTATGCCCATCAGCGAATACCTTAGGGTGTCTACTTTCCGAAATGTGGTCATTTGTGGGGTGTTTCTACTGTCTTGGCATTGTAGAAACCTCAGGAAACATGACAGGTGCTCAGAAAGTCAGAGCTGCTTCAAAATGCGGAAATTCACATTTTTGTACCATAGTTTGTAAAAGCTATAACTTTTACCCAAACCAATAAATATACACATTTTTTTTTTTTTCTATCAAAGACATGTAGAACAATACATTTTGAGAAAAAATTTTATAGAAATGTAGTTTTATTTGAAAAAATGTTACAACCGAAAGTGAAAAATGTCATTTTTTTGCAAAAAAATTTTGATCAATTTCGATTAATATCAAAAAAAGTAAAAACGTCAGCAGCAATTAAATACCACCAAATGAAAGCTCTATTAGTGAGAAGAAAAGGAGGTAAAATTTATTTGGGTGGTAAATTGTATGACCGAGCAATTAACCGTGAAAAGTAGTGTAGTGCAGAATTGTAAAAAGTGTCTGGTCATTAAGGGGGTATAAGCTGAAGTGGTTAAGTATTAGACCCCAAATTTTTTTTTTTATTTCCAAAGGGGTCATGGGAGTCCACTGAAGGGGTCTTGTATAGTACGACTTGGGGTGGGCGGCTAAAAATTGATTGGCATAAAGATTAGTTTGCTCCACCATCATGTCTATCAATTCATCAGAAAAAAAAAAGGTGGAAAAAATCAGTTTCCGTGAACCCTGCAGTGTTCACATGAATGTAGTGGCTGTAAAGTCCGGCACCTGAGGTACAGAAGTCGTAGTAGCAGAAGTCCAGCTGAGGTCATTTGTAGAAGCTGATGCGCTGCTACCTCTACTGCGTCTGTGAGAGGTGTTTTGTCAACTGATGAATCAGAAGAAGAGGTATAAATAAGAAAAGATTCTTCTTCTCCACTGTCAGAGTCAGACTCTGAGGCTAGTATGGCATAAGCCTCCTCGGCGCTGTACACCCGTTGAGACATTTTGTAAAATTTATATATATATATATATGTATAGGAGATATGAAAGTTCAGGGCAGCACACCTGGTGAAACAAACAGTAGCAAGGGGTGCCAACGGTATTGCACCTTACCAAGGTGATAATCAACAAAAATAAATGCACCGCAGCACTTCCAGTAGGTGAAAATAGTGGGATCTTTTTATTCACCTGTGCAACGTTTCGGTCCACTTGCTGGGACCATTTTCAAGCAATACATCTCAGTACAAAGTGCGCATTTATGAGGTAACAACATATTTGCATAAATAGGTGTCAATCAAATATACATAGAAAAATATACTAGAAAAAACTTATGTATACGTCTAAAAACATAGTGCTGTATAATCAATATCATTCTGCACATAGACAAATACAAAAAAATTGTCCCATATACTTTAGTATTGAAAAAATGCCAACATTTTTCATAAGTGATAATTAATAGTGATTGGTCATCACCTGTGTGTTCAACATAGAAGGAGGGCCAGGGATGGAGTTAGGCACGCTCAGCTGTCGGTAAATTTCGCATGGTGTAATTAAGACTTGAGGATACAAGCGTTCTGGAAATTGAACTGCGCATGACCGTGATGTCACTCAGAACAATCATGTGATCATGAGCACAGAGTCACGCGGCCGAATCACCTGATCAGTCACATGAGCAGAAAGTCAAAGAAGATAAAGTAATAATAGTTAGTAAGCCAACCTCAATTAGGACAATTCACCTAAGGTACTGTAGTAGAGGATGTGCTGTCCTTCGACGCACTATCCTCCAGTACATGTAGGTGAAAAAAGTTGGGACAAGCGTCAGCTGCTCCCTGCATGCCTCACCCACAATTGACTAACTGTAACCAGGCGATATAGCCCAAGGTGGCCGTAATAAACATTATGAAAACGAGACCATCCATAAAGCGCAGTATATGGAAAGACCATCAAACAAATGCCTCAATGTCACAGAGTCATCGCTAGTATCCAAGAGATCATCCATCCAACTGGTGAGCTAAGCCTCTCCATCGATGGTCCTAAAAAAGTGAGAATTTAAAAAATATATTATTAATCAAAATATATTATTAAAAAAAGAACAATTTTTTCAATACCTCAGCTGACAGAGACTAAGGTTGGCATGGGATCATATAAATAGCCAGGGTTTGTATTCAACATTTAACCCCCCTGGTTATAACTGTTTGCAGTTTGGAAATCTACTCTGATTTCACGCTTCTTTAACATTTTAATACGATTGCCTCCCATGCGTGGCAATGGGACATGGTCGAGAATCATAAACCTAAGATCACTCTCCCCATGTCACTTATCTACAAAATGATGGGAAACCGGTAGATCTTTCAGATTTTTTCTTATAGAATAGCGATGTTGATTATGCGAGTTTTCAAGTCACATGTGGTCTCGCCCAACATAGAGTAAATTGCATGGGCACCACAAAACATAAATAACATAACATGAATCACAGGTCAGATAAAACTTCAGTGTATGGGAAATCCCACTACTAGGATGTGTAAATTCCCGCCCCTTCACCATGTATTTGCAATTTACAGAGTGAAGGCACGGGTAACTGCCACATTTTTTGGGGGCCAAATATGATTGTTGTACACTTTTATGTGAGCCAATATCATTTTTCACCAGCTTATCCTTTAAGTTACGTGCACTTCTGTATGACATTATGGGTCTGTTTGAAAATTCTATAATATTCTTGTGCCCGCTATTTAAAATTGGCCAATGTTTGTTAATGATTTTATTAATATATGGGCTGGCTTCACAAAAAGTGGACACATAGGGTATTCTGTTAGAATATCTCTCCTGGTACCTTGAAACAATTGGCATCTATCCCTTTTTGTCAATTCGTGTACGTTGTTGATGTAGTATAGATGTTGGATAGCGTCTCTGTCTAAAGGATTGTGTCATTTTTTTCAGAGTCCTATCCAGTGTAAATGTGTCACTAACAATCCTCTTTGCTCTAATGAATTGACTATAGGGAAGTGATTTGAACCATCATCCGAGGATAAGCACTATCATATCTGAGAACGGTGGGTTTTGTATACACTTCAGTATTTAAAGTATTTCCAATGCGATTAACATTCACATCCAAAAAATGTCAGTGGAAAACTCCGAAGTAAATTGCATGTCAGGGATCAGGCCCATTAAAAAAAGTATGGAACAGTTTCAATTCAAGGGACCGAACCAGTCCATATAACAAAAATATTGTCTATGTATCTCCACCACCTGAGCACGTGGCTGAAGTGGTGGGACACATAGACATATTGTTCCTCCCCAAGTGAGAGACGACATGTTGGCATAAGTGGGGGCCACATTCGTCTTCATGGCCGTCCCCCTAATTTGCATATAAAAATTATCGTTGAAAAGGAAAATAATTATTATAAAAAATCAAACGTAGCAAGGCCAGCATAAAAGTTTTTGGCCTCCATGGTATAGTCCGAGTCCTCCAGAGCCGATTCTACAACAGAGATGCCAATATCATGCTGTATTGAGGATATACAGACTAACGATGTCGAAGGAGGCCAAGATGGCTCCCTCCGGTATCGGACAGATCTGTAAATTTCCCCAAAAAATCTGTTGTGTCTTGTATATAAGATTTAGATCTAACAACTTACATATGCAGTATTTTGTCCAACAGGATAGACGCGTTGCTCAGCAGGGAACCCCGGCCAGACACAATCGGTCTACCTGGAGGGACACTCTAATTGATCAACTCGCTAAGTTGATCATCAATCCAAGCCTACTGCGAATAATGATTTACAAGGGACTTGAGTTTGCGTTGTACTGTCAATTTTGGGGTCTCTTTGGAGTTTAAACTAGAGTTGAGCGAACACCTGGATGTTCGGGTTCGAGAAGTTCGGCCGAACTTCCCGGAAATGTTCGGGTTCGGATCCGAACCCGAACCGAACTTCGTCCCGAACCCCATTGAAGTCAATGGGACCCGAACTTTTCGGCACTAAAAAGGCTGTAAAACAGCCCAGGAAAGAGCTAGAGGGCTGCAAAAGGCAGCAACATGTAGGTAAATCCCATGCAAACAAATTTGGATAGGGAAATGAATTAAAATAAAAAAAAAAAAAAAAAAAAAAATTACCCAATATCAATTGGACAGAGGTCCCATAGCAGAGAATCTGGCTTCACGTCAGCAGAGAATCAGTCTCTTCATGCCATAGCAAAGAATCTGGCTTCATGTCAGCAGAGAATCAGTCTCTTCATGCCATAGAAGAGAATCTGGCTTCATGTCACCCACCACTGGAAGAGGCCACTGTCACATATTTAGGCCCCGGCACCCAGGCAGAGGAGAGCAGTCCCGTAACAGAGAATCTGGCCTTATGTCAGCGCAGAATCTGTCTTCATGTCATAGCAGAGAATCAGGCTTCACGTCACCCACCAATGAACAGGCCACTGTCACACATTTAGGCCCAGGCACCCAGGCAGAGGAGAGAGGTCCCGTAAACAGAGAATCTGGCCTTATGTCAGCGCAGAATCTGTCTTCATGTCATAGCAAAGAATCAGGCTTCACGTCACCCACCACTGGAACAGGCCACTGTCACACATTTAGGCCCAGGCACCCAGGCAGAGGAGAGAGGTCCCGTAACAGAGAATCTGGCCTTATGTCAGCGCAGAATCTGTCTTCATGTCATAGCAAAGATCAGGCTTCACGTCACCCACCACTAGAAACAGGCCACTGTCACATATTTAGGCCCAGGCACCCAGGCAGAGGAGAGAGGTCCCGTAACAGAGAATCTGGCCTTATGTCAGCGCAGAATCTGTCTTCATGTCATAGAAGAGAATCAGGCTTCAACGTCACCCACCACTAGAACAGGCCACTGTCACACATTTAGGCCAGGCACCCAGGCAGAGGAGAGAGGTCCGTAATAGAGAATCCTGGCCTTATGTCAGCGCAGAATCTGTCTTCATGTCATAGCAGAGAATCAGGCTTCACGTCACCCACCACTAGAACAGGCCACTGTCACATATTTAGGCCCAGGCACCCCAGGCAGAGGAGAGAGGTCCTGTAACAGAGAATCTGGCATTATGTCAGCGCAGAATCTGTCTTCATGTCATAGCAGAGAATCAGGCTTCACGTCACCCACCACTGGAACAGGCCCACTGTCACACATTTAGGCCCAGGCACCCAGGCAGAGGAGAGAGGTCCCCGCAACAGAGAATCTGGCCATATGTCAGCGCAGAATCTGTCTTCATGTCATAGCAGAGAATCAGACTTCACGTCACCCCACCACTGGAACAGGCCACTGTCACACATTTAGGCCCAGGCACCCAGGCAGAGGAGGAGAGGTCCCGTAACAGAGAATCTGGCCTTATGTCAGCGCAGATCTGTCTTTATGTCAGCGCAGAATCTGTTCTTTATGTCATAGCAGAGAATCAGGCTTCACGTCACCCACCACTGGAACAGGCCACTGTCACATATTTAGGCCCAGGCACCCAGGCAGAGGAGAGAGGTCCCGTAACAGAGAATCTGGCCTTATGTCAGCGCAGAATCTGTCTTCATGTCATAGCAGAGAATCAGGCTTCACGTCACCCACCACTGGAACAGGCCACTGTCACACATTTAGGCCCAGGCACCCAGGCAGAGGAGAGAGGTCCCGTAACAGAGAATCTGGCCTTATGTCAGCGCAGAATCTGTCTTCATGTCATAGCAGAGAATCAGGCTTCACGTCACCCACCACTAGAACAGGCCACTGTCACACATTTAGGCCCAGGCAGAGGAAGAGAGGTCCCGTAACAGAGAATCTGGCCCTTATGTCAGCACAGAATCAGTCTTCATGTCATAGCAGAGAATCAGGCTTCACGTCACCCACCACTGGAAACAGGTCACTGTCACACATTTAGGCCCCGGCACCCAGACAGAGGAGAGGTTCATTCAACTTTGGGTTGCCCCGCAATATAGTGGTAAAATTAAATTAAAAATAGTATTGAATGAAGTGCCCTGGAGTAGAATAATATATGTTAAGGGGAGGTAGTTAATATCTAATCTGCACAAGGGATGGACAGGTCATGTGGGAATCCATGCCTGGTTCATTTTATGAACGTCAGCTTGTCCACATTGGCTGTAGACAGGCGGCTGCGTTGTCTGTAATGACGCCCCCTGCCGTGCTGAATACACGTTCAGACAAAACGCTGGCCGCCGGGCAGGCAGCACCTCCAAGGCTTAAAAGGCTAGCTCTGGCCACGTGGCCAATTTGGAGACCCAGAGTTGAATGGGGCCGAACCATCAGTCAGGTACGTGGAGGGGTGTGCACAGGTACTCTTCCACCATGTTAGTGAAATGTTGCCTCCTGCTAAACGTTCCGTATCAGGTGGTGGTTGCAGTTAGCTGTGGCGTGTTGACAAAACTTTTCCACATCTCTGCCATGCTAACCCTGCCCTCAGAGGAGCTGGGCGTTGACACAGCTGCGTTGGCGACCTCTTGCTCCTCCTCTGCCTTCGCCTTGGGCTTCCACTGGTTCCCCTGTGACATTTGGAATGCTCTCAGTAGCGCGTCTACCAACGTGCGCTTGTACTCGCGCATCTTCCTATCACGCTCCAGTGTAGGAAGTAGGTGGGCACATTGTCTTTGTACCCGGGGATCCAGCAGGGTGGCAACCCAGTAGGTCCGCACACGTTAAAATGTGGGCAACTCTGCTGTCGTTGCGCAGGCACTGCAGCATGTAGTCGCTCATGTGTGCCAGGCTGCCCAGAGGTAAGGACAAGCTGTCCTCTGTGGGAGGCGTATCGTCATCGTCCTGTGTTTCCCCCAGCCACGCACCAGTGATGGGCCCCGAGCTGCTTTGGTTGCCACCCCGCTGTGAAACTTGCTTCATCCTCATCCTCACCACCTCCTCCTCATCCTGTCCTCCTCGTCCTCAGTAGTGGGCCCTGTCTGGCCACATTTGTACCTGGCTTATGGTGTTGCAAAAAACCTCCCTCTGAGTCACTTCGAAGAGACTGGCCTGAAAGTGCTAAAAATGACCCTCTTCCTCCTCTTCCTCCTGGGCCACCTCCTCTTCCATCATCGCCCTAAGTGTTTTCTCAAGGAGACATAGAAGTGGTATTGTAACGCTGATAACGGCGTTTATCGCCACTGGCCCATGTTGGTGGAGTACTCGAAAACAACCGCAACAGGGCACACAGGTCTCGCATGGAGGCCCAGTCATTGGTGGTGATAGTGTGTCTGATCCACAGTGCGACTGACCCGTGCGTGCTGCAGCTGAAACTCCACTATGGCAGCTGCTGCTCGCACAGTCTGTCCAGCTTGTGCAAGGTGGAGTTCCACCTGGTGGGTACGTCACATATGAGGCGGTGAGCGGGAAGGCCGAAGTTACACTGTAGCGCAGGACAGGCGAGCAGCGGCAGGGTCGTGAACGCCGGAAGCGCGAACAGCGGCCCGCACTTTATGCAGCAGCTCTGACATGTCGGAGGTAGTTGCGAATGAACTTCTGCACCACCAAATTCAGCACATGCGCCAGGCAAGGGATGTGCGTCAAACCGGCTAGTCCCAGAGCTGCAACGAGATTTCGCCATTATCGCACACCACCAGGCCGGGCTTGAGGCTCACCGGCAGCAACCATTCGTCGGTCTGTTGTTCTATACCCCGCCACAACTCCTGTGCGGTTGTGGGGCCTGTCCCCCCAAAACATATGAGTTTCAGAATGGCCCTGCTGACGTTTACCCCGGGCTGTGCTGAAGTTGGTGGTGAAGGTGTGTGGCTGACTGTATGAGCAGGTGGAAGAAGAGGAGGAGGAAGCTGAGTAGGAGGAGGAGGAGACAGGAGGCAAAGAATGTTGCCCTGCGATCCTTGGCGGCGGAAGGACGTGCGCCAAACAGCTCTCCGCCTGGGGCCCAGCCGCCACTACATTTACCCAGTGTGCAGTTAGGGAGATCTAGCGTCCCCCTGGCCGTGCTTACTGGTCCACGTATCTGTGGTTAGGTGGACCTTGCCACAGATTGCGATGCGCAGTGCACACTTGATTTTATCGGACCACTTGTTTGTGCAGGGAAGGCCGGCTCTCTTGGAGAAGTAGTGGCGGCTGGGAACAACATACTGTGGGACAGCAAGTGACATGAGCTGTTTGAAGCTGTGTGTGTCCACTAGCCTAAATGACAGCATTTCATAGGCCAGCAGTTTAGAAATGCTGGCATTCAGGGCCAGGGATCGAGGGTGGCTAGGTGGGAATTTACGCTTTCTCTCAAATGTTTGTGAGATGGAGAGCTGAACGCTGCCGTGTGACATGGTTGAGATGCTTGGTGACGCAGGTGGTGATGTTGGTGGTACATCCCATGTTTGCTGGGCGGCAGGTGCCAACGTTCCTCCAGAGGCAGAGGAAGAGGCCGAGGCGGCGGCAGCAGCAGCAGAAGAGGCCGAGGCGGGGGCAGCAGCAGAAGAGGCCGAGGCGGCAGCAGCAGAAGAGGCAGCAGGGGGAGCCTGAGTGACTTCCTTGTTTTTAAGGTGTTTACTCCACTGCAGTTCATGCTTTGCATGCAGGTGCCTGGTCATGCAGGTTGTGCTAAGGTTCAGAACGTTAATGCCTCGCTTCAGGCTCTGATGGCACAGCGTGCAAACCACTCGGGTCTTGTCGTCAGCACATTGTTTGAGAAGTGCCATGCCAGGGAACTCCTTGAAGCTGCCTTTGGGGTGCTCGGTCCCAGATGGCGGCGGTCAGTAGCAGGCGGAGTCTCTTGGCGGCGGGTGTTCTGATTTTGCCCACTGCTCCCTCTTTTGCTACGCTGTTGGCTCGGTCTCACCACTGCCTCTTCCTCCGAACTGTGAAAGTCAGTGGCACGACCTTCATTCCATGTGGGGTCTAGGACCTCATCGTCCCCTGCATCGTCTTCCACCCAGTCTTGATCCCTGACCTCCTGTTCAGTCTGCACACTGCAGAAAGACGCAGCAGTTGGCACCTGTGTTTCGTCATCATCAGAGACGTGCTGAGGTGGTATTCCCATGTCCTCATCATCAGGAAAAATAAGTGGTTGTGCGTTAGTGCATTCTATCTCTTCCACCCCTGGGGAAGGGCTAGGTGGATGCCCTTGGGAAAACCCTGGCAGCAGAGTCTTCAAACAGCATAAGAGACTGCTGCATAACTTGAGGCTCAGACAGTTTCCCTGATATGCATGGGGGTGATGTGACAGACCCATGGGCTTGGTTTGCATGCGCCATCTGTGCGCTTTCTGCAGAAGACTGGGTGGGAGATAATGTGAACGTGCTGGATCCACTGTCGGCCACCCAATTGACTAATGCCTGTATCTGCTCAGGCCTTACCATCCTTAGAACGGCATTAAGCCCCACCAAATATCACTGTAAATTCTGCTGGCTACTGGGACCTGAGGTAGTTTGTTCACTAGGACGTGTGGCTGTGGCAGACGGCCACGTCCTCTCCCAGCAACAGAGGGTCCACTAACACCACCACGACCATGTCCGCGTCCGCGTCCGCGTCCCTTATTAGATGTTTTCCTCATTGTTCCCGTTCACCACAATTTTGAGAATGGCAAATTTGGGAATAGTTTTTCATCCCAGAAAAAAAAGTGTGCTTTTACGGTCACTACAAATAACTTGACCAGCTAAAACAGTACAGATTTGGTTGAATAGAGATGTGAGGCCTGTTTTTTTTTTGCGCTGTGTGACAGGTATAGGTTTAATCACAGAATCAGACTTCTATCAGCACGCTAGCATGTGTCTTAGGTTTTTTCTGAATGACACTATCAGTACCTTCAATGTAAGATATTCTTTTTGGGATATATTTCAAGTAGGCCTCAAATACCAGAAACTAGTTATTTTGAGAATGGCAAAATTTGGGAATGGTTTTTCAACCCAGAAAAAAAAAGTGTGCTTTTACGGTCACTACAAATAACTTGACCAGCTAAAACAGTACAGATTTGGTTAAATAGAGATGTGAGGCCTGTTTTTTTTTTTGCGCTGTGTGACAGTATAGGTTTAATCACAGAATCAGACTTCTATCAGCACGCTAGCGTGTGTCTTAGGTTTTTCTGAATGACACTATCAGTACCTTCAATGTAAGATATTCTTTTTGGGATAGATTTCAAGTAGCCTCAAATACCAGAAACTAGTTATTTTGAGAATGGCAAATTTGGAATGGTTTTTCAACCCTGAAAAAAAAAGTGTGCTTTTACGGTCACTACAAATAACTTGACCAGCTAAAACAGTACAGATTTGGTGAATAGAAATGTCAGGTCTATTTTTTTAGGCGCTGGGTGACAGGCTCAACTTGCCCCTTATGTAGTATATGGCCAAAAAATAACCACACTGTTGATGGTTAAATGCACTTGGGTGACACAGGCTCAGCCTGCACCAGATGTAGTATATGGCCAAAAAATAATCAGACTGTTGATGGTTAAATGCACTTCGGTGACACAGGCTCAGCCTGCAGCTGATATAGTATATGGCCAAAAAATAACCAGACTGTTGATGGTTAAATGCACTTCGGTGACACAGGCTCAGCCTGCAGCTGATGTAGGATATAGCACAAAATAACCCACAGTATTGATGGTTAAATACACTTGGTGATAGCTTGTGCTGGCGCACCACAAGTCACCAAAATGGCCACTGATCACCCAGAATAAAAGTGATCTAAAAACGCTCTGGGCAGCCTCAAAAAGTGAGCAAGTCAATATTAGCACTTCAATGATCCACAGCTGCAGATCGATCACAGAATGAAGTCTTTTGGAGGAGTTAATCTGCCTAATCTCGCCCTAACGTCGCAGCTGCAAACTCTCCCTATGCTTCAATCAGCAGAGTGACGTGCAGCGCAACGTGACCCAAGCTTATATAGAGGCTGGGTCACATGCTGCACTGGCAATCACTGCCATGCCAATAGTAGGCAAGCTGTGATGGCCTCTTGGGGCAAGTAGTATGACGCTTGTTGATTGGCTGCTTTGCAGCCTTTCAAAAAGCGCCAAGAAAGCGCCGAACACCGAACTCGAACCCGGACTTTTACGAAAATGTTCGGGTTCGGGTCCGTGTCACGGACACCCCAAAATTCGGTACGAACCCGAACTATACAGTTCGGGTTCGCTCATCCCTAAGTTTAACATAAACAGCTGTGTCCGATAATTGGCGTAGAGCCTCCGTCAAATACATAGAAGTGTCCATGACCACTACCGCAACACCCTAATCAGCTGATTTGATGGTGAGGGAGTGGTCATGGACTAACTGATTCAAGGCCTGTAATTCCTGATTTGTCATATTTGGATGCTGTATGTGATCACATTGACCTGACTGTTTTTAATTCCTGAATTTCCCTCATTACGGCATCTGAAATACATCAAACCCCCTGGAGGATATTTGAATTGGTCTTTTTCAAGGATTTCTGGCTTCTTGTTCTTGCGGTATGGATTTCTGGTCCGGCCGCCCCTTCTTGTGTTTTTTTTCTTGCGCTGGGTGAAATTGCTAAAAAAGCCGCGGAGGTACTGGTAGAGGAATCATCTTTCTTTTTGGCTTTTCTTTGGCCTTGATTTTGATTGACCCGATTTCCATCCGCCAATTGTAGACATGTCCAGTCATATAGTCCATTGCGTCACGTTGCCATTTCCCTCTTTTAGTTTCTTGAATTTCATTCTTGAGTTTATACAAATGGGGTTGAAACTTCTTACAATAGTCCTCAAATTTATGTATGGGCAGTATAGCTTTAAGTGAAACCTCCCCTTCCATTTTACTTGATGTGGAAGAGAGTAAATCCTTGCGCATAAATTCAATGTTAAGAAGCATTAAATCGCGTGAATATTTATTAGAAATCTGTTCATATTTGGAACGAAACTCTGGATCCTGTGAATGCATAGACGATCTAGGTTGTGTGCGCATGCCTCTGGGTATGCGATTTGTTTTAACTAGATGTGGGACGGGGGATTCGTCGAATCCACGAATCCCTCGAATCTTGCTGGATTTACCGGACGTAATTTACCGGACGTAATTTACCGGATACGAATCCGACGAATCCCGGTGGTGCCCAGACTTGTGGTGGTGGCGGCAGGGCACTCTAGAAGATGAGCGCTTCGCTGCTGCGACAGGGGAGGGAGAGGCGTTTCCTTTCCCTGTTCCTCTGATAGGCTGCCGGCACAAGGCCCGCAGCCTATCAGAGGCCGGTGCAGGCGGCGCGATGACGTCATTGCGCCGCCTGAGCCGTACAGTGCGGGACACAGGCCAGAAGAGGCCTGCATCGCAGCGGAGGTAAGTAAAATTATATATTTTTTTTAATCTGTTACTGGCACATTGGCGAGGGGGAGAGGTGAGAGGCACTATAATACTACTGGCACATTGGGGGGAGGCACTATGACACTGGCACATTATGGGGGGAGATGGCACTGATACTACTGGCACATTTGGGGGGGCACTATGATACTGGCACATTATGGAGGGAGATGGCACTATGATACTGGCACATTATGGGGGGAGATGGCACTATGATACTGGCACATTATGAGGGGAGATGGCACTATAATAGTGGCACATTATGGGGGAGATGGCACTATGATACTGGCACATTATGGGGGGAGGTGGCGCTATAATACTGGCACATTATGGGGGGAGATGGCACTATGATGCCATATCACATTATAGGGGGAGGTGGCACTATAATACTGGCACATTATGGGGGAGATGGAACTATGATACTGGCACATTGGGGGGAGATGGCACTATGATACTGGCACATTATGGGGGGAGATGGCACTATGATACTGGCACATTATGGGGGGAGGTGGCACTATAATACTGGCACATTATGGGGGAAATGGCACTATGATACTGGCACATTGGGGAGATGGCACTATGATACTGGCACATTGGGGGGGGAGATGGCACTATGATACTGGCACATTGGGGGAGATGGCACTATGATACTGGCACATTGGGGGGGAGATGGCACTATGATACTGGCACATTATGGGGGGAGATGGCACTATGATACTGGCACATTATGGGGGGAGATGGCACTATAATACTGGCACATTGGTGGGGAGATGGCACTATGATACTGGCACATTGGGGGGGAGATGGCACTATGATACTGGCACATTATGGGGGGGGGGGGAGAGGGCACTATAATACTGGCACATTGGGGGGGAGATGGCACTATGATATTGGCACATTATGGGGGGAGATGGCACTATGATACTGGCACATTATGGGGGGAGATGGCACTATAATACTGGCACATTGGTGGGGAGATGGCACTATGATACTGGCACATTGGGGGGGAGATGGCACTATGATACTGGCACATTATGGGGGAGATGGCACTATGATACTGTCACATTGGGGGGGAGATGGCACCATAATACTGGCACATTATAAGGGGAAATGGCACTATGATACTGGCACATTGGGGGAGATGGCACTATGATACTGGCACATTGGGGGGGAGATGGCACTATGATACTGGCACATTGGGGGAGATGGCACTATGATACTGGCACATTGGGAGGGAGATGGCACTATGATACTGGCACATTATGGGGGGAGATGGCACTATGATACTGGCACATTATGGGGGGAGATGGCACTATAATACCGGCACATTGGTGGGGAGATGGCACTATGATACTGGCACATTGGGGGGGAGATGGCACTATGATACTGGCACATTATGGGGGGGAGATGGCACTATAATACTGGCACATTGGGGGGGAGATGGCACCATGATACTGGCACATTATGGGGGGAGATGGCACTATGATACTGGCACATTATGGGGGGAAGTGGCACTATAATACTGACACATTATGGGGGGAGAAGGCACTATGATGCCATATCACATTATAGGGGGAGGTGGCACCATAATACTGGCACATTATGGGGGAGATGGAACTATGATACTGGCACATTGGGGGGAGATGGCACTATGATACTGGCACATTATGGGGGGAGATGGCACTATGATACTGGCACATTATGGGGGAAGGTGGCACTATAATACTGGCACATTATGGGGGGAAATGGCACTATGATACTGGCACATTGGGGGAGATGGCACTATGATACTGGCACATTGGGGGAGAGATGGCACTATGATACTGGCACATTGGGGGAGATGGCACTATGATACTGGCACATTATGGGGGGAGATGGCACTATGATACTGGCACATTATGGGGGAAGATGGCACTATAATACTGGCACATTGGTGGGGAGATGGCACTATGATACTGGCACATTGGGGGGGAGATGGCACTATGATACTGGCACATTATGGGGGGAGATGGCACTATAATACTGGCACATGGGGGGGAGATGGCACTATGATATTGGCACATTATGGGAGGAGATGGCACTATGATACTGGCACATTATGGGGGGAGATGGCACTATAATACTGGCACATTGGTGGGGAGATGGCACTATGATACTGGCACATTGGGGGGGGAGATGGCACTATGATACTGGCACATTATGGGGGGAGTGGCACTATGATACTGTCACATTGGGGGGGGAGATGGCACCATAATACTGGCACATTATGGGGGGAAATGGCACTATGATACTGGCACATTGGGGGAGATGGCACTATGATACTGGCACATTGGGGGGGAGATGGCACTATGATACTGGCACATTGGGGGAGATGGCACTATGATACTGGCACATTGGGGGGAGATGGCACTATGATACTGGCACATTATGGGGGGAGATGGCACTATAATACTGGCACATTGTGGGGAGATGGCACTATGATACTGGCACATTGGGGGGGAGATGGCACTATGATACTGGCACATTATGGGGGGGAGATGGCACTATAATACTGGCACATTGGGGGGAGATGGCACCATGATACTGGCACATTATGGGGGGAGATGGCACTATGATACTGGCACATTATGGGGGGAGGTGGCACTATAATACTGGCACATTATGGGGGGAGATGGCACTATGATGCCATATCACATTATAGGGGGAGGTGGCACTATAATACTGGCACATTATGGGGGAGATGGAACTATGATACTGGCACATTAAGGGGAGATGGCACTATGATACTGGCACATTATGGGGGGAGATGGCACTATGATACTGGCACATTATGGGGGGAGGTGGCACTATAATACTGGCACATTATGTTGGTAAATGGCACTATGATACTGGCACATTGGGGGAGATGGCACTATGATACTGGCACATTGGGGGGGAGATGGCACTATGATACTGGCACATTGGGGAGATGGCACTATGATACTGGCACATTGGGGGGGAGATGGCACTATGATACTGGCACATTGGTGGGGAGATGGCACTATGATACTGGCACATTGGGGGGGGGGGAGATGGCACTATGATACTGGCACATTATGGGGGGAGATGGCACTATGATACTGTCACATTGGGGGGGAGATGGCACCATAATACTGGCACATTATGGGGGGAAATGGCACTATGATACTGGCACATTGGGGGAGATGGCACTATGATACTGGCACATTAGGGGGGAGATGGCACTATGATACTGGCACATTGGGGGAGATGGCACTATGATACTGGCACATTGGGGGGGAGATGGCACTATGATACTGGCACATTATGGGGGGAGATGGCACTATGATACTGGCACATTATGGGGGGAGATGGCACTATAATACTGGCACATTGGTGGGAGAGATGGCACTATGATACTGGCACATTGGGGGGGAGATGGCACTATGATACTGGCACATTATGGGGGGAGATGGCACTATAATACTGGCACATTGGGGGGGAGCGGTCACCATGATACTGGCACATTATGGGGGGAGATGGCACTATGATACTGGCACATTATGGGGGGAGATGGCACTATAATACTGGCACATTGGTGGGGAGATGGCACTATGATACTGGCACATTGGGGGGGGAGATGGCACTATGATACTGGCACATTATGGGGGGAGATGGCACTATAATACTGGCACATGAGGGGGGTGGCACTATGATACTGGCACATTGGGGGGGAGATGGCACTATGATACCGGCACATGGGGTGGAGGAGAGAGGCACTCCGCACTTGATACTGGCACATGGGGGGAGGAGAGAAGCATTTGATACTGGCACATGATTAGGGGGGCATCTATGGGGACACTTACTGGCACATTATTGGGTGGCACTGTATGGCCACTTCTTATTGGCACATTATTGGGGGCACTATGGGGGCATCTACTGAGTCCACAAAGAAGGGGTATTTTATATGGGGGCTCTGTGTGGTACTAGTATTATCAGGGGTATTATCTGTTTCTGCAGTATAGTATTGGGGAGCACAGCGGAACAGTATTGGGGGTGTTAGGATGATTTGTTTAGAAGATGCGAGGATGATGGAAAAGTAGTAAACTAAGATTTTTTTTTGTCAAACTGCAGAGACGAAAAATGCCTGAAAAATGGTGGTCTGGTCTGAAGGTCTGAAAGGAGAAGATGAGGAAAGAGAACATCTACATCAAAAGGAGACGTCACTGGATGTAAGAGGTATGTGGCGCTGTATTACCCTGTATGTTCTGTAGTGATAGGAGCAGGGGCGTAACGATCGCGGTCATATAGGGTGCGACCGTGACTGGAAGGTGGAGGTTCAGACAAACTGACGCGGTCTGACTTTGTTTCTTACACCGTTCACACAATTATGTACAGGATTCGTAGGATTCGAGATTCAAAAGATTCGATATACACTGCGTGCAGAATTATTAGGCAAATGAGTATTTTGACCACATCATCCACTTTATGCATGTTGTCTTACTCCAAGCTGTATAGGCTCGAAAGCCTACTACCAATTAAGCATATTAGGTGATGTGCATCTCTGTAATGAGAAGGGGTGTGGTCTAATGACATCAACACCCTATATAAGGTGTGCATAATTATTAGGCAACTTCCTTTCCTTTGGCAAAATGGGTCAAAAGAAGGACTTGACAGGCTCAGAAAAGTCAAAAATAGTGAGATATCTTGCAGAGGGATGCAGCACTCTTAAAATTGCAAAGCTTCTGAAGCGTGATCATCGAACAATCAAGCGTTTCATTCAAAATAGTCAACAGGGTCGCAAGAAGCGTGTGGAAAAACCAAGGAGCAAAAAAACTGCCCATGAACTGAGAAAAGTCAAGCGTGCAGCTGCCAAGATGCCACTTGCCACCAGTTTGGCCATATTTCAGAGCTGCAACATCACTGGAGTGCCCAAAAGCACAAGGTGTGCAATACTCAGAGACATGGCCAAGGTAAGAAAGGCTGAAAGACGACCACCACTGAACAAGACACACAAGCTGAAACGTCAAGACTGGGCCAAGAAATATCTCAAGACTGATTTTTCTAAGGTTTTATGGACTGATGAAATGAGAGTGAGTCTTGATGGGCCAGATGGATGGGCCCGTGGCTGGATTGGTAAAGGGCAGAGAGCTCCAGTCCGACTCAGACGCCAGCAAGGTGGAGGTGGAGTACTGGTTTGGGCAGGTATCATCAAAGATGAGCTTGTGGGGCCTTTTCGGGTTGAGGATGGAGTCAAGCTCAACTCCCCGTCCTACTGCCAGTTTCTGGAAGACACCTTCTTCAAGCAGTGGTACAGGAAGAAGTCTGCATCCTTCAAGAAAAACATGATTTTCATGCAGGACAATGCTCCATCACACGCGTCCAAGTACTCCACAGTGTGGCTGGCAAGAAAGGGTATAAAAGAAGAAAATCTAATGACATGGCCTCCTTGTTCACCTGATCTGAACCCCATTGAGAACCTGTGGTCCATCATCAAATGTGAGATTTACAAGGAGGGAAAACAGTACACCTCTCTGAACAGTGTCTGGGAGGCTGTGGTTGCTGCTGCACGCAATGTTGATGGTGAACAGATCAAAACACTGACAGAATCCATGGATGGCAGGCTTTTGAGTGTCCTTGCAAAGAAAGGTGGCTATATTGGTCACTGATTTGTTTTTGTTTTGTTTTTGAATGTCAGAAATGTATATTTGTGAATGTTGAGATGTTATATTGGTTTCACTGGTAAAAATAAATAATTGAAATGGGTATATATTTGTTTTTTGTTAAGTTGCCTAATAATTATGCACAGTAATAGTCACCTGCACACACAGATATCCCCCTAAAATAGCTAAAACTAAAAACAAACTAAAAACTACTTCCAAAAATATTCAGCTTTGATATTATTGAGTTTTTTGGGTTCATTGAGAACATGGTTGTTGTTCAATAATAAAATTAATCCTCAAAAATACAACTTGCCTAATAATTCTGCACTCCCTGTATTCGAGAACCTTTTCGGATTCGGATTTGAAAAAAATTGGATTTGTCCCACCTCTAGTTTTAACATATTCCACCAGAGTCACATAATGCAATTCTAGAGTCATACATTTCTTAACGTCACGTTCGCACTTCTTTTTATGTTCAGTAGTGAGGGAACATAAAGAAAATCCACATTGCCTTTGCAGGTCTCAATAATTCTGTCTTTGTCAGCTTCGGTATATGAAAAAGTAGCGGGTGAAGATTGGCATAACAGCGGATCCATGGTGCCAGAAAAAAAGTAAATAATAAGCACAAAAATATACTGTAGGGTGCCAGCTCCTCTGGTACAATGCAGGAGATATGAAAGTTCAGGGCAGCACACCTGGTGAAACAAACAGTAGCAAGGGGTGCCAGCGGTAATGCACCTTACCAAGGTGATCATCAATAAAAATAAATGCACCGCAGCACTTCCAGTAGGTGAAAATAGTGGGATCCTTTTATTCACCCGTGCAACGTTTCGGTCCACTTGCTGGGACCATTTTCAAGCAATACATCTCAGTACAAAGTGCGTATTTATGAGGTCACAACATATTTGCATAAATAGGTGTCAATCAAATATACATAGAAAAATATACTAGAAAAAAACTTATGTATGCGTCTAAAAACATAGTGCTGTATAATCAATCTCATTCTGCACATAGACAAATACAAAAAAATTGTCCATATACTTTATTATTGAAAAAACGCCAACATTTTTCATAAATGATAATTAATAGTGATTGGTCATCACCTATGTGTTCAACAAAGAAGGAGGGCCAGGGATGGAGTTAAATAAACCTATCTATTGATGTCCCTACGACTGCCTTACACCTATTGTCCTACACTTCCTATTTCTAAAACGTAACCTTTAATTGGTAATGCTTATAATAACTACTACAGTATAATAACTATTAAAACTATTAAAATTTCCAGTACGTCTCCACCACCTAAGTATTTAAACTAGTCTTCCTATTAGTGATCAGCTATCTAGGATGATACTTTGTTGCCTTTCTGGCTGCGCGCTGCCAGTCTTATATCGGCACTATGTATCACTTGTCCCCTATGTATATTGGTGGCGGAATAGTGCTGTGTTAAAACGTGAGATCCACGCTGCCCCCCCGACATGTTTCGCCGTGTACCGGCGTCTTCAGGGGTTAGGGCAGAGTGTGAGCGTGTCTTCACTCGGCTGGTTATAATGACTCTGTTGATGATGTCATCGTTAAGCGGCTAGCCAGTAGGATTGCTTTCCATCCGCCGCCTGGAATTTGGTAGGTTGCGTCCCCAGGGTGCGTCCCCTTAGTGAACCCGCCTATACATACCTTGCTTTCCGATTGGTGTTCACCTCATCTCATCATTCTTCTGCGCCGCGCATGTCTTGTGAACTTTGTTGTAAACACTTCCATCCTCGGCTTCTGCATCTGCGCATATGTGAGTATTACTTGCCTCTGTGGATCATCCGCTCCAAAGCGCATGTCATCGGACTTAGTCTGTTTCTATGATCGAGTCCTACATGTGCGCATGTCTGAATACTTAGTCGATTTTATGAATTATCAACTCAAGGGCGCATGTTTTCGGACTTAGTTTGCTTTACTAGTCGGGACCTACATGTACGCATGTCTGAATACTTTGTTAGTTGTATATGTTGTGAGCTCTAGGGTGCATGTCACAGGACATAGTCTGCTGTTATAATCTGGTCTTGCGTTTGCGTGTATCTGGGTACTTGATTGATTATATGGGTTAGCAGCTCCAGGGCACATGTCTGTGGAGTTAGTCTTGTTTATAATGCATATCATGATCTGCATTTATACACTCACCTAAATAATTATTAGGAACACCATACTAATATGGTGTTGGACCCACTTTTGCCTTCAGAACTGCCTTAATTCTACGTGGCATTGATTCAACAAGGTGCTGATAGCATTCTTTAGAAATGTTGGCCCACATTGATAGGATAGCATCTTGCAGTTGATGGAGATTTGAGGGATGCACATCCAGGTCACGAAGCTCCCGTTCCCCCACATCCCAAAGATGCTCTATTGGGTTGAGATCTGGTGACTGTGGGGGCCATTTTAGTACAGTGAACTCATTGTCATGTTCAAGAAACCAATTTAAAATGATTCGAGCTTTGTGACATGGTGCATTATCCTGCTGGAAGTAGCCATCAGAGGATGGATACATGTTCTCATTCTGTTTACGCCAAATTCGGACTCTACCATTTGAATGTCTCAACAGAAATCGAGACTCATCAGACCAGGCAACATTTTTCCAGTCTTCAACAGTCTGTGAGCTCGTGCAAATTGTAGCCTCTTTTTCCTATTTGTAGTGGAGATGAGTGGTACCCGGTGGGGTCTTCTGCTGTTGTAGCCCATCCGCCTCAAGGTTGTGCGTGTTGTGGCTTCACAAATGCTTTGCTGCATACCTCAGCTTGAATCAGTCGGCCCATTCTCCTCTGACCTCTAGCATCCACAAGGCATCTTTGCCCACAGGACTTCCGCATACTGGATGTTTTTCCCTTTTCACACCATTCTTTGTAAACCCTAGAAATGGTTGTGCGTGAAAATCCCAGTAACTGAGCAGATTGTGAAATACTCAGACCGGCCCGTCTGGCACCAACAACCATGCCACACTCAAAATTGCTTAAATCACCTTTCTTTCCCATTCTGACATTCAGTTTGGTGTTCAGGAGATTGTCTTGACCAGGACCACCCCCCTAAATGCATTGAAGCAACTGCCATGTGATTGGTTGACTAGATAATTGCATTAATGAGAAATAGAACAAGTGTTCCTAATAATTCTTTAGGTGAGTGTATGTTCTAAAGGTTTGCCTGTGATCATGCAGAAATAGATGTATGGATATCATACTTTTCGCTTGGCTTATACTGAATACTCATCAATATAACCCACGATCTCAATTCCATTTATGATGCTTAGTGGTGGAGGTATCTATATGTTGTGTTGTTATTAACTTTAATGACTTTGCTCCATGGCTTGTCTCCTAGTCGAATATTTTTTTCACCACTATGTTCATCACAGGATCCATACTGTGTTAATGCATGTGTACTGGGATTCATTATACATTCTTCAATGGATGTAACTGACCTTAGATATTTATTTATAGTATTTAACCTTAACACCGTTGGTATTGTGCTACTGTCAGTACCAACTGTTGGCCCTGGTTGCTTTTGCAATTACTGGTGGTACAGATGTTCCTACCAATATGTTTTTTATTGCTTGGTAGTGAGGCTCAGTTGTATGTTTCCAGATCCCACATTTTCACCACTGCATTCCACTAGTCAACAAGTGCACGTTATTTTTATTTTTATTGCCTATGATATGACTACTTCTCCTGACTATTCCACTTCTCCAGACGTGATGGTCATATTCTCACTGGGTCTATTAGTGCCTTTGCATTTGTCTTCTCTTTAGTTTATTCCTTGCCGAGTTGATTACTCAGTTTAGTATCTATCTTATTTATTATATCATATTCCTTACTTATATCTTGTTTTTTTTTCTCTTTTTTTCTCCTAGGAGGGGGTCCAGACTACAGGAAGGACGAATATGTGAACCCTTCATTGAGTCCTCTCGGAGACAGACTATTCAGCAGGTAAATTTATTTCGTCTTCTCCTGTTGGAGTTTTCTGTCTATATCTCCTTTACGTGGGCCTGATTTTACTTTCATCAGTCCCCAAAACTTAAAGTCTGTACTTTTTCCTCTGTGTTTTTCTCTCATATGCCTGGCTAGACTGGTATCTTCTCCTGTATTAATGCTGCTCAGGTGCCTAGAAATCCTTCTTCTTAGCTCTTGGGTGGTTTTCCCCACGTACAGTTTGGGACAGTCACATTTGATGATATATTCTACTCCTTTTGTTTTGCAATTGATGTAATCTCTTATTTGATAGTTCTTTCCATCCACCGGATTCACAAATGTTTTTGTGACCTCCATTCGGCCACAAAACACACAGACATTGAATAGTCTGTCTCCGAGAGGACTCAATGAAGGGTTCACATATTCGTCCTTCCTGTAGTCTGGACCCCCTCCTAGGAGAAAAAAAAGAGAAAAAAACACAAGATATAAGTAGGGAATATGATATAATAAATAAGATAGATACTAAACTGAGTAATCAACTCGGCAAGGAATAAACTAAAGAGAAGACAAATGCAAAGGCACTAATAGACCCAGTGGGAATATGACCATCACGCCTGGAGAAGTGGAATAGTCAGGACAAGTAGTCATATCATAGGCAATAAAAATAAAAATAACGTGCACTTGTTGACTAGTGGAATGCAGTGGTGAAAATGTGGTATCTGGAAACATACAACTGAGCCTCACTACCAAGCAATAAAAAACATATTGGTAGGAACATCTGTACCACCAGTAATTGCAAAAGCAACCAGGGCCAACAGTTGGTACTGACAGTAGCACAATACCAATGGTGTTAAGCTTAAATACAATAAATAAATATCTAAGGTCAATTACATCCATTGAAGGAATGTATAGTGAATCCCAGTACACATGCAGTAACACAGTATGGATCCTGTGATGCACATAGTGGTGGAAAAAATATTCGACTAGGAGACAAGCCATGGAGTAAAGTCACCAAAGTTAATAACAACACAACATATAGATACCTCCACCACTAAGCATCATAAATGGAATTGAGATCATGGGTTATATTGATGAGTATTCAGTATCAGCCAAGCAAAAAGTATGATATCCATACATCTATTTCTGCATGATCACACGCAAACCTTTAGAACATATAAATGCAGATCATGATATGCATTATAAACAAGACTTACTCCACAGACATGCGCCCTGGTGCTGCTAACCCATATAATCAACCAAGTACCCAGATACGCGCAAACGCAAGACCAGATTATAACAGCAGACTACACTCACCTAAAGAATTATTAGGAACACCATACTAATACAGTGTTGGACCCCCTTTTGCCTTCAGAACTGCCTTAATTCTACGTGGCATTGATTCAACAAGGTGCTGATAGCATTCTTTAGAAATGTTGGCCCATATTGATAGGATAGCATCTTGCAGTTGATGGAGATTTGAGGGATGCACATCCAGGTCATGAAGCTCCCGTTCCACCACATCCCAAAGATGCTCTATTGGGTTGAGATCTGGTGACTGTGGGGGCCATTTTAGTACAGTGAACTCATTGTCATGTTCAAGAAACCAATTTGAAATGATTCGAGCTTTGTGACATGGTGCATTATCCAGCTGGAAGTAGCCATCAGAGGATGGATACATGTTCTCATTCTGTTTACGCCAAATTCGGACTCTACCATTTGAATGTCTCAACAGAAATCGAGACTCATCAGACCAGGCAACATTTTTCCAGTCTTCAACAGTCCAATTTTGGTGAGCTCGTGCAAATTGTAGCCTCTTTTTCCTATTTGTAGTGGAGATGAGTGGTACCCGGTGGGGTCTTCTGCTGTTGTAGCCCATCCGCCTCAAGGTTGTGCGTGTTATGCCTTCACAAATGCTTTGCTGCATACCTCGGTTGTAACGAGTGGTTATTTCAGTCAACGTTGCTCTTCTATCAGCTTGAATCAGTCGGCCCATTCTCCTCTGACCTCTAGCATCCACAAGGCATTTTTGCCCACAGGACTGCCGCATACTGGATGTTTTTCCCTTTTCACACCATTCTTTGTAAACCCTAGAAATGGTTGTACGTGAAAATCCCAGTAACTGAGCAGATTGTGAAAGACTCAGACCGGCCCGTCTGGCACCAACAACCATGCCACGCTCAAAATTGCTTAAATCACCTTTCTTTCCCATTCTGACATTCAGTTTGGAGTTCAGGAGATTGTCTTGACCAGGACCACACCCCTAAATGCATTGAAGCAACTGCCATGTGATTGGTTGACTAGATAATTGCATTAATGAGAAATAGAACAGGTGTTCCTAATAATTCTTTAGGTGAGTGTATGTCCTGTGACATGCACCCTAGAGCTGACAACATATACTACTAACAAAGTATTCAGACATGCGTACATGTAGGTCCCGACTAGTAAAGCAAACTAAGTCCGAAAACATGCGCCCTTGAGTTGATAATTCATAAAATCGACTAAGTATTCAGACATGTGCACATGTAGGACTTGATCATAGAAACAGATTAAGTCCGGTGACATGCGCTTTGGAGCAGATGATCCACAGAGGCAAGTAATACTCACATATGCGCAGATGCAGAAGCCGAGGATGGAAGTGTTTACAACAAAGTTCACAAGACATGCACGGCGCAGAAGAATGATGAGATGAGGTGAACACCAATCGGAAAGCAAGGTATGTATAGGCGGGTTCACTAAGGGGACGCACCCTGGGGACGCAACCTACCAAATTCCAGGCGGCGGATGGAAAGCAATCCTACTGGCTAGCCGCTTAACGATGACATCATCAACAGAGTCGTTATAACCAGCCGACTGAAGACACGCTCACACTCTGCCCTAATATCACGGTCGGCGTGACTATCACATACGTGACGCAGAGGGAGGGAACAAGGAAGGCCCTGCACAAGTGAGAGGGAAGGTGGTGACCCCTAACTCACCTAGCGGCTGGCACCTGGCTGCCCTGACGTCCCTAGACGGGTTCCTCACCCGTACGCCGATCACGTGCCTAAAGCCCTGGCTTTCCCTAAGCTGAGCCCTAGATAGTGAACAGGGCGGTGGGAACACTAGTCCGCACCACTAGCTCTAAAGGAAAACAGACAATACAAACTCAACATATAATCCCAGGTGGGCGACAACAGGAGACAACAAGAAGCCCAACAGGGATCCGGAGGGTAGCACTCTGGAACGACAACCAGGATTCACAACTCCAGTGGGTCAGTATAGATGTCCAGGCAGAAAGCTCTATAACTGGCAACTAGAGAAGTGTGAGGGGAGAATATAAGGAGGTTGGGAGTGGCAGACAAGAAACAGCTGAGGAGGAGAAGCTACGGATCCCTGATTGAGACAAAAAGGATAGCAAGGCAAACACAGAAAACAATCACTAAGAAACAACGTGATCTTTAGATATAGAGCGCGCAGCCACCCGCTGCGACCTCCTGACCCCGGGTATAACGGAGTCAGACGTGGCTCTTGATACCCTCGTGACACCTAACCCCTGAAGACGCCGGTACACGGCGAAACATGTCGGGGGGCAGCGTGGATATCACGTTTTAACACAGCACTATTCCGCCACCAATATACATAGGGGACAAGTGATACATAGTGCCGATATAAGACTGGCAGCATGCAGCCAGAAAGGCAACAAAGTATCATCCTAGATAGCTGATCACTAATAGGAAGACTAGTTTAAATACTTAGGTGGTGGAGACGTACTGGAAATTTTTATAATAGTTATTATAGTAGTTATTATAAGCATTACCAATTAAAGGTTAAGTTTTAGGTATAGGAAGTGTAGGACAATAGGTGTAATGCAGTCCTAGGGACATCAATAGATAGGTTTATTTGATAAAACACCACATCCTAACACTATAAGGGAAAATTTAAGCAAGGGATGGAGTTAGGCACGCTCAGCTGTCGGTAAATTTTGCATGGTGGAATTAAGACTCGAGGATACAGCGTTCCGGAAATCTAACTGCGCATGACCGTGATGTCACTCAGAACAATCATGTGATCATGAGCACAGAGTCACGCGGCCGATCATCTGATCAGTCACATGAGCGGAAAGTCAAAAGAAGATAAACAAGTAATAATAGTAAGTAAGCCAACCTCAATCAGGACAATTCACCCTAAGGTACTGTAGTAGAGGAAGTGCTGTCCTTCGACACACTATCCTCCAGTACGTGTAGGTGAAAAAAGCTGGGACAAGAGTCAGCTGCTCCCTGCATGCCTCAACCACAATTGACTAACCTGTAACAGGCGATATAGCCCAAGGTGGCGGTAATAAACATTATGAAAACGAGACCATCTATAAAGCGCAGTATATGGAAAGACCATCAAACAAACGCCTCAATGTTGTCATGGTCTTACCTGCTTGCTGCTCTCCTTCGTTTGACATGTGCTGGCGGCCATCTTGGTTTCTGGGTTTCTTGTAGCCTTCCACCCTGCGGCTCCTCCTTACCCTGGGAGGAGCTGGATGCCTAGCTCATATATATAGGAGGTCTGTGGCTTCAGTTCCTTGCTTGGTCCTCTTGTGTTCACATGCTTCTAAGACTGCTGCTTCTGGTTCCTGATCCTGGCTTCGTCTGACTACCCTGCTGGTTCCTGATCCTGGCTTCGTCTGACTACCCTGCTGGTTCCTGATCCTGGCTTCGTCTGACTACCCTGCTGGTTCCTGATCCTGGCTTCGTCTGACTACCCTTCTGGTTCCTGACCTCTGGCTTCGCAAAGACTCTGCTCGGTTTCACCATCCGTTTGGACTTTTGCTTTACAGCTTTATTTTCAATAAAGCCTTCCTATTTTCACTTATCTCTTGTTGTACGTCTGGTTCATGGTTCCGTGACATTAGGACCAAGCCATGAATTCTGACGGTACAGGGCCATCCTCGCTACCCACGCTGGTTGCCAGACTTGATCAGCAGGATCACCTGTTGGGTCGGTTCGCTGTGGCGTTGCAAACCCTGCTTGAACGCACGGCTCATTTCGCTCCCGTTGCCGATGGGTCGGTTGTCGCTCCTGGGCTCGCTCCTACTGCCGCTCCGGTTGTTGCGCCAGAGTCTACCCCGACACCTGTTGTTGCGCCTGCGGTGTTTCGGGGTATGACCGGTTCTGCCCCTCTTCCACAGCGCTTTGGGGGAGAGCCAACTCAGTGCCGAGGTTTCCTTAACCAGGTGGGCATTTATTTCGAGTTGCTGCCACATGCCTTTCCCACTGAGAGATCAAAGGTGGGCTTCTTGATCTCGCTGCTCTCGGACAAGGCCTTTATGGGAGAACAACAATCCGGTGGTTGCCGAGTTTTCCGGTTTTGTTGCTTCTCTTCGGAAGGTATTCGATGTGCCGGCTCGTGCTGCCTCTGCTGCGAAGCTCCTTATGTCCATCAGACAGGGTTCACGATCCGTAGCTGAATACGCCATTGAGTTTCGTACCCTGGCAGCAGAGGTGGGCTGGAATAATGAGGCTCTGGTCGCTGCTTTCTCTCATGGTCTCTCGGATGCCTTGAAGGATGAGGTTGCAGCTAAGGACCTACCAGTTGAGCTCGAGTCTCTTATTTCTTTCCTGATTTTGATTGACATCAGACTCAGGGAGAGACCTTCCTTTAAGGAGAACCTGCGGAGGTCTTCTAACAGATTGGTGCCTACGTTTGCTGTCCCACCCGTGCCTCCCTCTCCTCCCACGCCTCCTGGGGATGACTTGTCTGGGGGTGAACCCATGCAGCTGGGGTTTGCTCGCCTGTCCGAGGGGGAGAGGGCACTCCGGAGACGCGAGGGACGATGCATGTACTGTGGTCTCGGTGGGCATTTTCGGTTGGCATGTCCGAACCGTCCGGGAAACGCTCGTACCCTGAGATCCTGTCGGGGGCAGATCTTGGGTGGAGTCTCCTCGTCCCCGGTTTCCCGTGTTGACAAACCACTGATCACTGTTATCCTCTCCTGGGTCGGGGGCTCGGTGACGACCCAGGCGTTGGTGGACTCTGGTGCTGGTGGTTTGTTCATTGATAGTGTGTTCGCTGCCGCCAATTCCATTCCTCTGCAGGCTCGAGGTTCCCCACTGGCTCTTGAGGCGATAGACGGCAGACCCCTTCTGCCGCCACACGTGACTCATGAGACCCTTCCAGTGGGGATAGCCATTGGTGCCGTTCACAGAGAGTCGGTCTGCCTCCAGGTTATTTCGTCTCCACACTACTCGGTGGTCTTGGGGTACCCCTGGCTCCAGAAGCATAATCCGACTTTCGATTGGAGATCGGTCGAGATCCTCTCGTGGTCACCGCAGTGTGGGGCTAGTTGCATCCATGGGTCTGTCAAGTTGCTGTGTACTTCCTCGGACTCTCTGTTGCCTCCTGAATACGAGGAGTACCGGGATGTATTCGATAAGGTGCGCGCGGTTGCCCTACCTCCGCACCGCCCATACGATTGTGCCATAGAGTTACAATCTGGTGGCGTTCCTCCTCGTGGCAAAGTCTATCCACTGTCGGTAGCGGAGAATGAGGCCATGGAGGAGTACGTGAGGGAGGCGCTTTCACGCGGACACATTCGCAAATCTTCGTCCCCGGCAGGGGCTGGATTTTTCTTTGTGAAAAAGAAGGGCGGTGAGTTGAGGCCTTGCATCGATTACAGGGGTCTCAATCGCATCACGATCAAGAACGCTTACCCGATACCCTTGATTTCCGAGCTGTTCGATCGCCTTAAAGGGGCCACGGTCTTTACCAAACTCGACCTGAGGGCGGCATATAACCTGGTAAGGATCAAGGCGGGCGATGAGTGGAAGACCGCGTTTAACACCAGGACCGATCATTACGAATCCTTGGTGATGCCCTTTGGGTTGTGCAATGCGCCCGCAGTCTTTCAGGAATTCATCAACGATGTTTTCCGTGACCTGTTGCAGCAGTGTGTGGTAGTCTATTTGGATGACATCTTGGTATATTCTGAATCCATGGAGGCCCACATTCTGGATGTCAGACGAGTGTTGCAACGGTTACGAGAGAACAAGCTGTTCGGTAAGCTTGAGAAATGCGAATTTCACCGATCCCAGGTAACCTTCTTAGGTTACATCATTTCCGCTGAGGGGTTCTCCATGGATCCTGAGAAGGTTTCGGCTGTCTTACAGTGGCCCCAGCCCAGTGGTCTTCGTTCCCTGCAGCGCTTTTTGGGCTTCGCCAATTATTATCGGAAGTTCATCAGGGACTTTTCCATGCTGGCCAAGCCTCTCACGGATCTGACCAGGAAGGGCAGTAATTCCCAGGTCTGGCCGCTCGAGGCCATCCGAGCTTTTGAGGCCCTAAAGTCCGCCTTTGTGTCGGCTCCGATTCTGTCGCATCCCAACCCTGGGTTGCCCTTTGTCCTCGAGGTGGACGCGTCTGAGACGGGAGTAGGCGCCCTTCTGTCTCAGCGTAGAACACCAGAGGGTCCTCTGCTTCCTTGTGGGTTTTACTCCCGGAAACTGTCTTCCGCGGAGTGCAACTATCAGATTGGTGACAGGGAGTTATTGGCCATCGTGCAGGCCCTTAAAGAATGGAGGCACTTGTTCGAGGGTTCGGTGGTTCCGGTTCTCATCCTGACGGACCACAAGAATCTGACCTACCTTTCTGAGGCCAAGAGATTGACACCACGTCAGGCCAGATGGGCTCTGTTCTTGTCACGTTTTAATTACGTGGTCTCCTACCTACCCGGTTCCAAGAACATCAGGGCGGATGCCTTATCACGGCAGTACTCCGAGCTGTCCAGGGAGGAGTCGATTCCGACTTCGGTCATACCTCCGAATCAGATCCTGGCCGCCATTCGCACCAGCCTGACCTCTCCCCTGGGTGAGCAGATTTTGGCGGCTCAATCTGGTGCTCCCTCTGGGAGACCCAACGGCAGATGTTTTGTGCCTGAGGAGTTGCGCACTCGGTTGTTGCGAACCTACCATAACTCCAAGACCGCGGGGCATCCTGGAAAGAATCAGCTGTCCTGGGCTGTTTGACGTCTGTTCTGGTGGCCTTCCCTACGTTCCGACATCGCCGCATATGTAGTGGCATGCTCCGTTTGTGCCCAGAGTAAGTCCCCTCGGCACCTTCCGTTGGGCCTTCTGCAACCCATAGCCACCGGGGAGCGCCCATGGTCACACCTGGGGATGGATTTCATTGTGGACCTCCCTGCATCCCGAGGCCATACGGTCATTCTCATGATTGTGGATCGGTTTTCCAAAATGTGCCACTGTGTTCCTCTCAAGAAGTTACCCTCTGCACAAGAGTTGGCCACGATTTTTGCCAGGGAGGTCTTCCGGTTGCACGGTTTGCCTAAGGAGATTGTGTCGGATCGGGGGAGTCAGTTTGTGTCCAGGTTCTGGCGCGCCTTTTGCTCCCAGTTGGGGATTCATCTCTCCTTCTCCTCGGCCTACCACCCTCAGTCCAATGGGGCCGCAGAACGATCCAATCAGGCCTTGGAGCAATTCCTTCGTTGCTATGTCTCCGATCACCAAGACAATTGGGTTGACCTCCTGCCTTGGGCTGAGTTTGCCAGGAACACGGCGGTGAACTCTTCCTCTGGGACGTCTCCCTTCATGGCCAATTATGGGTTCCAACCTGCCGTGTTACCGGAGGTATTCTCTCCCCAGGATATTCCGGCTGTGGAGGATCACCTTTCCGTCCTACGTGCTTCTTGGGTACAGATCCAGAAGTCCCTTGAGGTCTCTGCGCAGCGCCAGAGACTCCAGGCTGATCGCAGACGAGCACCTGCTCCTTCCTACCCGGTCGGAGACCGTGTATGGTTGTCCACCCGCAACCTCAACCTTCGAGTGCCCACTCCCAAGCTGGCGCCTCGCTTTGTTGGTCCCTTCCGAGTGCTTCGCAGGGTAAACCCGGTAGCCTATGCCCTTGCGCTTCCTCCTGGCATGCGGATCTCCAACGTGTTTCATGTCTCCCTGTTGAAGCCACTGGTGTGTAATCGTTTCACTTCCTCGGTTCCTCGGCCTCGTCCGGTCCAAGTGGGCAATCGTGAGGAATATGAGGTGAGCAATATCCTGGACTCACGCCTGGTCCGCGGTCGGTTGCAGTTTTTGGTCCATTGGCGTGGTTATGGTCCAGAGGAGCGTTCCTGGGTTCCCTCCGCAGATGTCCATGCTCCTGCCTTGCTCTGAGCCTTCCACGCACGCTTCCCTCAGAAACCGTTTTGTGCTCCGCGGAGGAGGGGCCCTTGAGGGGGAGGTACTGTCATGGTCTTACCTGCTTGCTGCTCTCCTTCGTTTGACATGTGCTGGCGGCCATCTTGGTTTCTGGGTTTCTTGTAGCCTTCCACCCTGCGGCTCCTCCTTCCCCTGGGAGGAGCTGGATGCCTAGCTCATATATATAGGAGGTCTGTGGCTTCAGTTCCTTGCTTGGTCCTCTTGTGTTCACATGCTTCTAAGACTGCTGCTGCTTCTGGTTCCTGATCCTGGCTTCGTCTGACTACCCTGCTGGTTCCTGATCCTGGCTTCGTCTGACTACCCTGCTGGTTCCTGATCCTGGCTTCGTCTGACTACCCTGCTGGTTCCTGATCCTGGCTTCGTCTGACTACCCTTCTGGTTCCTGACCTCTGGCTTCGCAAAGACTCTGCTCGGTTTCACCATCCGTTTGGACTTTTGCTTTACAGCTTTATTTTCAATAAAGCCTTCCTATTTTCACTTATCTCTTGTTGTACGTCTGGTTCATGGTTCCGTGACAAATGTCACGTCGCTAGTATCCAAGAGATCATCCATCCAACTGGTGAGCTAAGCCTCTCCATCCGATGGTCCTAAAAAAGTGAGAATTAAAAAATATATTATTAATAAAAATATATTATTAAAAAAAGAAAAAAAATTCAATACCTTAGCTGACAGAGACTAGGTTGGCATGGGACTAGGTTGGCATGGTTTGTATTCAACATTTAACCCCCCTGGTTTAACTGTTTGCAGTTTGAAAATCCACTCAGATTCACGCTTCTTTAACATTTTAATACGATTGCCTCATATGCGTGGTAATGGGACATGGTCGAGGGTGATGAGTGGCACAGGGGACAAATGAGAGGCACTTTTGGAATGTGTGTTTGTTTTTTTCACAGGTCTGTTTCACTCAGGCTCCGATCACTTCTCCCACTGAAATGAGAGGATCGAAGCTGAGAGATAGCGTTCTGTACATAACTCATTGTGATTGGTCCACAGTCAGGAATGGACCAATCACATTGAATTATGTACAGAAAACTATTTCTCATCTCCGATCCTCTCATTTCAGTGAGAGTCGGATGCCAGAAGAGGAGGAGATGCGTGCGGGCATGCGCACACGCGCGCGATCGCTCGTAGGGAGGAAAAGATGTGTGGCGGTGATCTGCGTCCGGGACCACAACTGATTGGTCCCTGGCCATCGAGAACGAGTTGATCAGTCCCCGACACAGTGGGGTAAGTTTCGCTTCAGGCGCGCGATCTCGGCCATGGAGCATTTAAAAGGAACCTGTCATGTGGATATTTGATTATAATCTAACTAATTATATACAATCATTAACTACTAAAAAGTACCTTAGATGTATTCACTTACTGGTGTGACAGATGGTTATCTCATAATATACACACAAAGATGCTGCATGCTAATGAGCTGATTTGAGTCCGGCAGAATGTCATTGAGTCCAGCGTATATTTAATTCAGAGCTATAGCCACTCCCCTGCCCACCTGCTGCTGATTCCTATGGAAACAAACTGTCATTCAGCAGCAGGTGGGCGGGGAGAGTCAGGAGCAGTGCTTTAAGTGGGCCAAAAGAGGTGCCGGTACTCTATTAGGCGCCGGTGCTCCCCCCCCCTGCACATCAGACCCCCCCATCACACACATATATATTAGTTCCTCTATGTACCAGTACAGTACCCCCCCCACCACCGCACATTCGTTCCTCTCTGTACCAGTACCCCCCTGCACATCAGACCCCCCCCCCACTCATCACACACACACACATTAATTCCTCTCTGTACCAGTACCCCCCTGCCAGGGGGGTACTGGTACAGAGAGGAATTAATGTGTGTGTGTGTGTGTGTGATGAGGGGGGGGTCTGATGTGCAGGGGGGTACTGGTTCAGAGAGGAACGAATGTGCGGTGGTGGGGGGGGGGGGTACTGGTACATAGAGGAACTAATATATATGTGTGTGATGGGGGGTCTGATGTGCAGAGGGGTACTGGTACAGAGAGGCACTAATGTGTGGTGGTGGTGGGGGGGGGGGGGGTACTGGTAAAGAGAGGAACTAATGTGTGTGATGAGGGGGGGGGGGTCTGATGTGCAGGGGGGTACTGGTACAGAGAGGAACGAATGTGCGGTGGTGGGGGGGGGGGTACTGGTACATAGAGGAACTAATATATATGTGTGTGATGGGGGGTCTGATGTGCAGAGGGGTACTGGTACAGAGAGGCACTAATGTGTGGTGGTGGTGGGGGGGGGGGGGTACTGGTAAAGAGAGGAACTAATGTGTGTGAGGAGGGGGGGGGGTCTGATGTGCAGGGGGGTACTGGTACAGAGAGGAACGAATGTGCGGTGGTGGGGGGGGGTCCTGGTACATAGAGGAACTAATATATATGTGTGTGATGGGGGGGTCTGATGTGCAGGGGCCCCCTACACATCAGACCCACCCATCAGACACATATATATTAGTTCCTCTATGTACCAGTACCCCCCCCCCCCACCACCGCACATTCGTTCCTCTCTGTACCAGTACCCCCCTGCCAGGGGGGGGGGGGGTACTGCACATCAGACCCCCCCCCCCCCCTCATCACACACATTAATTCCTCTCTGTACCAGTACCCCCCTGCCAGGGGGGGGGGGGTACTGGTACAGAGAGGAACTAATGTGTGTGGGGGGAGGGGGGGTGCCTGTCACTCACCAGTACTCTTCAGAAGTTGGATTCCAAAGCAAAGTCGATGTTCTTTGCTGCACCGTCCGACTCCTGACTCCAAGGAGGACCAGTCACTGGTCGCCGCACTGATCGCTCCTCAGTCACAGGCGCGCGGGAAGGAGTTGACGTCACCTAACGTGAGGTCAACTCCCTGCCTGCGCCAGCCTGAGCCGTACTCTGCAACGACCCGCCCCCCTCCACTAGCTGCCCAGCCAACGACATTAGGGAGGAGATACTGCCAGCTCTCTGCTGCGCTCCGGTACCGGAAACCCACGTACTGGGCGCACGGAGAGGTGCTGGTACTCTCCAGGGCAATTTTTGGAAGTGGCGGTACTGAGTACCGCCGCGTTCCGGCCCACTTCAAGCACTGGTCAGGAGCTCATAAATATTCATGACTCATTATTATCAGCTGGAGCATTTCAATACCAGATGTTGGCAGATTGACTGGGTCAATTAAAGAAAGTGAACCAGCATTGTGCTAAGAAAATCAATCACTTATTTATGTTTCCCTTAGTTAGGACACCATAAAACTGGTGACAGGTTCTCTTTAAATGAACGCTGTGTATGTACGGCGGAATGCGTTCTGGCACAGTTTTCCCCGCCGTACATGCACGCCATTCTACGTTAAGGGGTTAAAGATAATTTTCAAGACAGTCTGAAAAAAGACATATTTGACTGTCTGTATCTCCCATGGAAGCCATATTCTTTTTTGTGGGTAAAAAAAAGACGGTGGATTACACCCTTGCATTGATTATAGAGAACTTAGCAAGATCACAGTCAGAAACTGTACTTATTCAACCCCACGTCAACAAACCATTCATTGTTGAGGTGGCTGCTTCTGAGGTATGAGTATGGTCAGTACTTGCTTAGTCATCTTTCTTAACTAATCTCCAGCCATGTGCTTTCTTTTCGAGAAAATTTTCCTCTCCTGAGAGTAATTATAATGTTGATAACAGGGAATTACTAGCTATTAAATGAGCTTTTGAAGTATGGTGACATTTCCTAGAAGGGGCCCTTCACCAAATTATTGTACTTATGAATCATAAAAACCTAATGTACACTGACGAGCAAAAGGGTAACAATGTTTTGAACTTTTGACTTTCAGGCTCCATATCTCACCATTAGGGATGAGCGAACCCGAACTGTATACGGACCCGAACCCGAACATTTTCGTAAAAGTTCGTGTTCGGGTTCGGTGTTCGGCGCTTTCTTGGCGCTTTTTGAAAGGCTGCAAAGCAGCCAATCAACAAGCGTCATACTACTTGGCCCAAGAGGCCATCACAGCCATGCCTACTATTGGCATGGCTGTGATTGGCCAGTGCAGCATGTGACCCAGCCTCTATTTAAGCTGGAGTCACGTAGCGCCGCACGTCACTCTGCTATGATCAGTGTAGGGAGAGTTTGCAGCTGCGACGTTAGGGCGAGATTAGGCAGATTAACTCCTCCAGAAGACTTCATTCTGTGATCGATCTGCAGCTGTGGATCATTGAAGTGCTATTATTGACTTGCTCACTTTTTTGAGGCTGCCCAGAGCGTTTATAGATCACTTTTTTCTGGGGTGATCGGCGGCCATTTTGTGACTTGTGGTGCGCCAGCACAAGCTATCACCAAGTGTATTTAACCATCGATAGTGTGGTTATTTTGTGCTATATCCTACATCAGCTGCAGGCTGAGCCTGTGTCACCGAAGTGCATTTAACCATCAACAGTCTGGTTATTTTTTGGCCATATACTACATCAGCTGCAGGCTGAGCCTGTGTCACCCAAGTGCATTTAACCATCAACAGTCTGATTATTTTTTGGCCATATACTACATCTGGTGCAGGCTGAGCCTGTGTCACCCAAGTGCATTTAACCATCAAAAGTGTGGTTATTTTTTGGCCATATATTACATCAGGGGCAAGTTGAGCCTGTCACCCAGCGCCTAAAAATA